>NC_135478.1:46925911-47235782 GCF_052094955.1 Ictidomys tridecemlineatus
GTACCAGGTTTGTTTGTTTGTTTGTTAATTTTTTATTTGTTCATTTTGCTTATACATGACAGTAGAAGAACCAGGTTTTATTTTTATCTATTTATTTTTTGATAACAGGGATTGAACATAAGGGCATTCAATTACTCAGCCACATCTCCAGCCACCCCTATCCCTGCTTTTTTATTTTATTTATTTTTGTTTTTTAGAGACAGGTTCTCTCTGAGTTGTTTAAGGGCCTCCTAAATTGCTGAAGGTAGCTTTGAACTTGCAATTCTCCTGCCTCAGCCTCCCAAGCCTCTGGGATTACAAGGCATGGTTTTAAATATAAAGCAAGTATCCTTTGGATAGATAAGCAAAAATACCACATTGTTTATAAGGAGGAAGATTAGGCTGGCCTCAGATACCCCCACAGCAACATTAAAGAGCAAAAGATAATGAAGCAATTTCAACAGGGCTTTTAAGGGGGAAAGTGTGGTCAAGTATTTTTATCCAATCAAAATGACTTTCTAGTGTAAAGGCTACATACAAAGAGCAATGAATAAGGAAAAATTTCAAGAATACTTTATACATTAGATCTTCTTACAAAAGCAACCAAAACACAGATTTCAGCTAAACAAGAGCTACCTAAAGAAAGAATGGTTAAAGAACTGTAGGTGAATGTTGAATATATTTAACTGTAGAACTAAGATTAAACAAATGTGGATCATTTTTATAGAAGTTGATAAACAGATTCTTAAATTTATAGAAAAATGCAAAGAACTTAGATAAAAATGATTTTGAAAAAGCAACAGAGTTGGAGGATTTATAAGATCCAACTTTAAAACATTGTAAAATATGGTAATAAAGACAATGTTGTATTGCTACAGGCATAGACATAAAAACAATGAGTAAAAAGTTTAAAAATAGACTCATACTTAAAAGGTCAATTGATTTTCTTTGAACAGTGATCCCAATTCAATGGGGGGAAGAACTATCTTTGAATAATTGTGTATCTGTTTTGGAAAAAAATAAACCCCAACCTTTTTGTCATGAAAATTAAAAGTTTTTGAACACACAAATTAACTGAAATGTATTATATGGGTATAAGCCTAAAAACTAAAACTATGAAACTTCTAGAAAAAGCATTAAAGAAAATTTTTCATTACCCTATTGAGGCAAAGATCTCTTAGGACACAATAAATGGTAACCAAAGGGCTGGGGATGTGGCTCAATCGGTAACGCGCTCGCCTGGCATGCGTGTGGCCCGGGTTCGATCCTCAGTACCCCATACAAACAAAGATGTTGTGTCTGTCGAAAACTAAAAAATAAATATTAAAAAATTTTCTCTCTCTCTTTTAAAAAAATGCTAATCAAAAAGGAAGATAGCGGGGCTTGGGCTGTAGCTCAGTGGTAGAGCACTCATCTGGCACATGTGAGGCATTGGGTTTGATCCTCAGCACCACATAAAAATAAATAAATAAAATTAGGGTATTGTGTCCATCTACAACTAAAAAACATTTTTTTAAGAAAGGAAGATACTTGGAATGAAATTAACCAATTAAATTGTGTGCATATACGAATATGTAACAATAAATCCCATGATCCTGTATAATTATAATGCACCAATAAAAAAATCATTAAAAATAAATAATTCACACATACAGGAAGATACTGATAGTTTGCACTTCATCAAAATTAAAAACACCTGCCCTTTGAAAGCCATCTTAAGAAAACAGAAAGACTATATCTAATGAAGACTTAGTTCTAAAATATATTTTTTAAACCCTACAACTCATTATTAAGAAAATACAGAATTTACAAACAGACAAAGATTTCAAAAGACACTTCAAAATGAAGATTTTTGGATGGCAGCTAAAGCACATGGAGTGATACTTATCATCAATAATCAAAAGAGAAATGCAAATATAAAGCTGCAATGAGATACCATTACATGTGCCTGAGTAGTTTAAACTGAAAAGCTAGCGTTAGAGAGGATACGGAACAAGTGGAACTACTACTGCTAGGAGTACAAAAAGTATAATTTTGGAAAATACTAGAGAAAGGTCTTATCCATATAGGTCTACTCTATAACTCAGAAATTCCTCTGTATTTACTCAGGAAAAATGCAAATGCATGTCTACAAATTATATGCAAATGCTTCTAGTCCCTAGTTGAAAACAACTGGTGTCCACTAACAAGTCTTTTGATAAACAGATGGTGGTCTACTCAAATAAAGGAATAATATGCTATACTAAAACAAACTACTAATACATGCAACAAACAATACAAATGAATCACAAAAACATCATTTTTGAGCAAGGAAACTGAATACAAGAGCATATTCTATAATTCCAAAATATGTGAGGTTCAAAAACTAATCTGGATGTGGTAAATCAGAAAATGCTCACCCAGTGCTGGGACACTGGATAATTGACTCTAAAAGGAAAAAGGACATTTTCCAGGGTGACACAAATGTTGTAAATTTTGTTTTAGGTGATATATGCATAGGCAAAAGCTATAGCCAAAAAAAAAAAAAAACACTTAAACATTCTGCCTTGATTAAAAAAATTATAGATATATTTGTACACTGACTGTACCCAGCAATAATAATTATTTTTTCAAGAGATACTGATGGACTGTCTTGCTTTGTTATAATTGCCTTTTTGTATTATGACTATGTCACTTTATGGGGTCTTCATAAATGTGATCAATTGCAATAATAAAGTTGTGAAACACTTAAAAAATGACAACTGGCAGACTGGGGAAACATTTGCAACTCATCTTTCAGACATAGAACTAATTACCCTTATATATAAGAATTCCTAAAATCTTTTTTAAAAATAGACCATAAATAGCCAAAGGAAAAGCAGCTTTGCTCTGAGAGTAAACTGGTTTCATTACAAGTGGATTCTACTCTTGGGTGTAGCCACTTCTCCTGTTTCTGGTTTTATTTTCACTTCTAAAGGTGGTGTGGAAGAAAGACACCCGGGAGGGATGGAGAAAATACATAGATATATGTGGATGCTCAAAAAAGTACTGAATAGAGCTATACCAGCCTAGCAGTCACTCTGGGTGAAATTATGGGAGATGTTTCTTTCTAATGGATTATCTCTGTTTTCTACAATGAGCATATATTACTTTCTTCTCATTTATAGCAAATGCTGTAATGCAAATGAGAACTATTTCTGGTGAGCCTATTATACTTACACATACTTTAAATAATTTTCATGGAGTTCAATTTATGAGTCAAAATTTATTCCTTCAACAGGCAATGGTTTTTTTATTCATTTATCCCCACCCACAGAACATGGATGAATTAAGAGAGCTTCATGAACTTTTTACTTATAAATGCTGCATAATTTTATATTCCAAATAGCAGAGATTATTTTTAAAGTTCATTTAAATCTACCTAACTTATATTTGGAGTTTTCTTCCATAGTATTCATCAGAGATGGTATTCATATTGGTTCCTAAAAATAGATGAAGAAAAAGAATTCACTGGCAATTTATTTATCTTAAAAAAACAACTTTGTATTATTACAAAATGCTCCAAACATGCATAAAAGTAGAGAATTGTTTGCTTAACCATCATCTAGACTTAAATATTTTACCCTACTTACTTCATCTATTTAAAAATAAATTAGACATTATGACATTTCATCTCTGAACACTTCAGCATGCATTTCTAAAAACTAAAAACATCTTACATAATCACAAAACCATTTTTACACCTACCAAAAGGAACAATAATTTCTTAATATCATCTAACACTTCAAACATTCGAATTTCTCATTTATTACCAAAATGTATTTTTGTAGTTATTTGTTCAAATGAGGATCCATATAAGGTCTGAATGAACTATATCATTTCTCAAGTCAAATCTTTTTTTAATCTAAGAGTTTTCTATCATCATCACCACACTTTTCTCCTCTTCTTCCTCTTCTTCTTCCTCTTCCTTCTTTCTTAAATGTTTTGACCTAAAGAATCTGGGTTCCCTGTTTCATAAAGTGTTTCCTGGCAGTTTAAAGAATGACTTGAGAACACCACCAAAGAATTTAATGCAAAAAAAAAAAAAGTCATCAACTCCTAACAACATTACATTTCTATGTCAACATCAAAATCTTACAGATCTTGATCATGGATTTCAAAACTGGAGTATGGGTGAAGAGGCAGGTAGAAATATTAGAAAAATACCATAAAAGTAGCATATAAGTAGACTGATCTAGATCTCCTTATTATTATTACTTTCTTTATTATTAAAGTCCTGATTTTAAGAAAGCTGCCTTATCTCTGAATCCTCTTAACCCAAAAGAGACATGACAATTTCCTTTTTGGCCTAGAGGAACACAAGCTTATATAGCTCTCAGAATGCCTGACCTCACTGAGGTTTAACACCCCTAGAAGGAGTTAAAATGTGAAAGACAGGCGCCCCATCCGATCACAGACAACAGGGATAACAGAAAACACTTTAAGCTAATGACATTCACAAATAACCAGATCTGGCTGAAGCCAATCCACTGGACTCTGATTTACAAGTCTCATTTCTTCTAAGCTCCATTTATTTTCGACTGCTCAATCACCAAGAGTACACCATCTTTACATTTCCCTGAATATTAAGCTAGACAATGAGTTCTTCTCCCAGCTGATTAACTATCTTTAACCCCCAGGCTGTTTGAATATTATATGTGTGTTAATTCAACTCCATTGCAAATTCTCTACTGTTGAAAAACAAGAGAGACAAATATTAACTATAATGGACAGGATGTTGCTAGGGAGATTTTTATACAAATGCAACCAAGACAGTCTTTTTTAAAAATATATATTTTTAATTTGTTCTAATTAGTTATACATGACAGTGGAATGTATTTTGACACATCATACATAAATGGGGTATAACTTCCCATTTGTCTGGTTGTTCATGATATAGAGTTACACAGGTCATGTAATCATACATGCATACAGAGTAATAATGTTCCATTCATTCTACTGTCATTTCTACCTCCATGCCCCTTCCCCTCTCTTAACTCTCCTCTGTCTAGTCCATATTACCTCTATTCTCTCCCCTCCCTTACTGTGAATTAGCATCTGCATATCAGAGAAAACGTTTGGCCTTTGGTCCTTTGGGATTGGCTTATTTCACCTAGTAAAATATTCTCCAGTTTCATCCATTTACTGGTAAATGCCATAATTTCATTAAGGCTGAGTAATATTTCATTGTGCTTATATAGCACAGTTTCTTTATCCATTCATCTGTTGAAGGGCACCTAGATTGGTTCCATAGTTTAGCATTTGTGAATTGAGCTGTTATGAACATTGATGTGGCTGTGCCCAGACAGTCTTCCGTAGAGTAAAGGAAGAATTCTCAAATCATCCAATATGCAGTTGAACATCTGCTGACTGGCTCAGCTGTTGACCCTTTCCTATGCTGGTCACTGGGGTCTGGAAAGGATGAAGTTTTCCTTGCCAGACCTAGGTCATACATTCATCCATGAGGTCAGAGGTCAATTTGACTTTATCCCAAACTAAATCTATGAGTGGTGAATAGAGCATTTCCCAAAGAAATCAGAGAGCATTTACCAGGAAGCATGCAGCAAAAACAACAGATGGGCATCCACAGAACCAGGATTAAGTAAAATCAGAGTTCCACACGCATAGAGTAGGGGTTTTCAAGGGTGTGCATTCTCTCTTCCCATTCAGTTCCCAGGTCCTTACTACTTTCCAACTAACTACCCTTGACTCTTCTTCTAGTAGGATTCCATTCTCAGGACTCTGGGCCCATCAGGTCTGCTGGCCTATCAGGAAGGCTTCCTACTATATCCTGTATCCCACATAGAAATTCAGCATCTCCAATTAAGTGCAATTTTCTAAAGTCTTTAACTGAATGAGTTTTGTGTTCCCAAACTCTGGAAACACATCTCAGTTCAGTTATCTAGGTATCGAGTCAAGCCTCAGAGGAGGAAAACAAACAAACAAACAAACATGCATTTCTTGATTTGGTTCTTTTAGACATAAAAAGGCAACATAAGAAGCTATTTAATTTCTCTGTAAAAAGGAGGCAAGGAGTTTTTAAATCACTAAACAGACTTGTCGCAAAGGAACTCTTCTCTAAGCTCTGCTGGCCCAATGAAGTTTCTTGGTCTTGCTTTGTGACTCTTGCTTCTCTTCCCCTTCAGCAATCATCTCAGAAGCACAGGAGAAATTCTATAAACCTGAGCCTAAAATGACATCAGGATTCCTCTAGGTCTCCCAGAATGACTTTGAGCCTTCCGGTGAGGGCCATGTGTAGGCATCTTTTAAGATGTGCAACAAATATTAAAGGATAATAAATAAAAGAATAAAATAAAAATGAGCTATGTTTGCAAGTGAATTTATGTTTATACAAAATATTTGTGGAAACAGGCCTTTCCACTTTGGAGATTCTGCTAATCCATCACCATGACACTAATGTTGCAAGAAGCAAACCCGTCAGGCAGTGACCATTACTTTTTAATAGACCTCTCCATTTTCAGCAATCACACTAACAAAATCAGGACAGCCAAGTCTGCTTGCAGGATATGCAATCTTGCAAACACTTTGCAAAATACTCCCTCTATGTACGCAGGCAGGCTCCCTCACAGGTAGTAGGACTGTCAAGGAAACATCCTATATGCAGACTGTTCCAGAGCCTGGCTCACTTCTGTGTGATACCTGAACATCCAGTGCCAAGTTTGCTTTTGTTTTTCTGAAAGCTGTTCTCATTTTGTCCAGAAAGGCTGTGCTTGAGGGCTGGGTAGATATCCTTGGCTTTCAGCTTACATAAGATGCTAAAACACATGGTCTGTATCACGTAGGCCAGAGTGTGATCTTAAAACTGCTTACCAAAAGGGACTAAGAGAAATCTTTCTTAAAATCATTCTTTAAGTCTCTGATGCATTTGTGACTGCACAAGAGCACAATTCATTCATTTGTTCCTTTGATGAGTACTTTCTAGATGGTGGGGAACTGAGCCTGGTGTCACGGAATACAAACATTTATATATTCTGGTTCCTGCTCTCGAATGAGAAGGAAAGACACAACTGACCATTCTAAACATCAGAACTCGTTAGTGTAAAATCACAAGAACAAGTAAGGAGTTATGGGAACATAAAGAAATAGTGGTTTATGAAACTTCCTGGGAATGAAAAAAACTTCAGGAAAATAAAAACATTTTGGACCTTGACCTTGAAAGAAAACTAGAAGTTATTCTTTTACTACTACTATTAATACTATTACCACTATTTTCTTTTGTGGCCCAATTTCAAAAGTAATATATTTGTATTGTAGAAAGTATTCAAAAGGTCACCACTCAAGTATAACTACTATTCATATTCTGATTTTTTTTCTAGAAGCATTTTTTTGCAAAATGCATTAATATACTTATGACACAATTATAATCTGCTTAATCCCCCTTCTGTGTGTGTGTGTGTGTGTGTGTGAGAGTGTGTGTGTGCATGTGCATGCACACGCATGCACATACAGGCACCTAATATTGTAACAGAAACTCTGTCAAATGACATGATCAGAAGTTCTACTTAGTTAGCAAAAAAAAAAAAAAATTCAGGTAAAGCGAGGAATCATCAAATATAATAAAGCTAATATGTGAAAATCTTATTTTGACATAAAATCATGTTTCCTCACTTACTATTCTTCTGTTTAGGACCTTCTCTTTTGGGGTTGTATTGCTAAGAAAAGCATTCCTAAATACAAGGGTAAGCCATCCTAATGCATTACATAGAAATACTAGTTTCAAATTCTTTAACATGGTATAAGAATTTAGAGATGCTTGCAGAGTAATCTGAGTGTAAAAATCTTACAATTCTTTTCTGGTCATTTAGTTACCTCATCCACCTAATTGCATAGCCCTCTTCAGTTTCACTCTTTTATGTCCCCTGTGGACATAGTACTCAAATACCTACAAACAGGTCATTATGGTAACCAACACAACTAGCCATCAGCATATTTGGGAGTCCGTGACAACCAGCTAAAGCAAAGAAGATAGGAGTATGAGTTACCAGCAGCCAAAGCAGCCAGGCTGCCATGGGATTCCATCTGAAATTGCACATAAAATCTCACAAGTCCAGAAAGGTGGTTAAAAGTAATTTCTACTATACGGGACAAACCTTTTTCTATATGGCTGTATTAGTTTTCTATTGTTGCTGTAACAAATTACCACAAACTTAGCAGCTTAAAACAACACCCACCCTCAACCCATAGTCCTATAGATCACAAGTTCAAGTGGGGTTCTCTGCTTAAGATCTCACAAGGTCAAAATCAAAGTGTTGGTCAGTCAGGCTCTGTTCTGATAGCTACAGGGAAGAATCTATTTCCAAGCTTTTTCAGGCTGTGTGTCCCTGGTGGAGGTTTGATATTGCTTTTTCTTTGCTGGCTATCAGCAGAGGTCTACTCTTAGTTGTTAAATTCCTTGGCATGTGACATCCTCCATCCTCAAGCTAACAATGGCATATCAAACCCACCCTTGAACTATGACTTTCCCTTCTGTTACCAGAAAACAAAACTGTCTTCTTTTAAAAGACTCCTATGACTGGGACAGGCCCACCCATAAACCTGTCTTGAAGCCATATAACAAAAGCACAAATTTGGGAGTGGTAGCTCATCAGATCAATGGGTCCGGAGGATTAGAGCAATGATGCTTAGAAGCCAGTTTTAGAATTCTGTCTATCACAGTCATTAACATGGGGACAAAGGGGGAGAACTTGCCAGGCTAAATAGAGAGCATTAGCAAAGACATATGGGAATGAAGGACATCGTGTGAAGAACTTGGGGAACAACCACATTATAACTCCCTTCAGTCCCAGCTGTGTCCCCCTCTGCTTCTAATGTCCCAGCTAAAAACAGACACAAAAATAGTGAGGAAACTTGGAAAACTAAACCATGCTAAAATGTCTAAATAATATTCCTTGAACTGCATCCTAATTATCAGCTTAAGAAATGATGAGTTGAGAAGCCCAAGTGTCACCACATTCTTTCCCAAAGAGATCAAGAGCAAAGACTTGAAAATAACTTCCACTTGTCTACTGACAAAGAATGATATAATGACATCAAAATGTACCTCCTTTCTAGCCATTCAAAATTAAAGTGAGAATTCTCAATGCTAACTGATAGAGTCAGAAATTGCAGTGTACATAAGTAGAACTCAATAAGGACCACAAGTTTGTAAAGTGCTAAAAAGGATAAAAATATTTTTTTAATAGTTCTGATGCTTTTATTTGAAATAGAATCATTCTTTACTCTTCTAACATGCTGATTTCTATTAGGATAAAAATATTGATACATTTTTATCTCACCTTGAGGACTTTAGACCAAGGACATAACCCCAAATAATTTTTTAATTATGCAATAAAATGTACTTTGCACCAAAGTTCATATACGATTTTTATCTATGTGTTCATAAATGAAAATTTGTTTGGCAAATTGTGGTCTCACCATTCAATGAAATATTATGCAGATATTGACATTTTAATTATAAAGAATATAATGGAATACTTAAAAATGTGTATGATTCCTTAAGTTCAGGGGTAAAATACATAATCTTCTCTATCTTGCTATTACAACTGTGTAAAAACTGCATCAGTGCATAAGTGAGATTTGGGAGAGAGAATGAAAAATGAAAACAATTTGATTAAGATTATAGATGAACTTTTTCCTTCACTTTGATTTATATTAATAGTATTACAAGGTTGTTTGTGCAATAAATAATAATGATAGTAAGCTTTTAAAAAACTCCTAAAGATTCTTGCTGCTGTGAATGTCACTGCACTCTCACTGGTTTTAAAGACACCAGGGACAGTTAATCAAACTAAATATAAATTACAAGTCAAGGCCAGTGTAAAGTGAGCCCTCACCTCTGAGCTCAATTCTCAAAGCAGCCTGACAAAAGGGAATCACAAGCACATTTCATTCTATGCCTTTTTCATGTTATTTTTAGGAAATAAGCGCATGTGGTATTGAAAATTGTATCCCTTCACATGTGAAGCAATGAAGAACAGGAGGAGGTACAGAGAATCAATGCAGCTCACAAGTGCTGGAAAGAGAAGAAATACTGGGTTGTTTGTAAGCGTGTATTATCAGAAAGAGGAGCTAAAGCCTGCTTCATCAGCCCTACCAACTCCAGAATTGGTAATTAAAAGTGACTTTGTCCCAGAGGCTCAGGAGGTTGAGGCAGAAGGATTGCCAAGTTCAAAGCTAGCCTCAGCAAGGGCAAGGCGCTAAGCAACTCAGTGAGACCCTGTCTCTAAATTAAAAACAACAACAACAACAACAAAAAACTTTTGTCTTTCATTCATCATTTGGTAATTGTATAAAATTTCTCCTAAATGAATTAACATTCCTCACTGGAACCGAGCAGATATTATATTCAGTGGCTGGAAAGTGATTTCACAAGCAAACAAACTCAAAATTACAGCACTTCACCAAAAAGCTGAGGAGAACTAACCTGTTCTCCAATTGTATAAATTTTACTATTGGAAAATACACAACAGCATCAACCTGTTCTATTCTGAGATGAAAATTGGTTTTGTTCTGTTTCACTGGTTGCTGACTCTGTCTCATTATAGGACATGCACTGCAGTGCCCTGAATCTGGAATCTGGAAATCTACCAGAGAACCTGTTACTGTGGAGAGAAGATCACAGTCCCCATGAAGGTCTGCTATGGATCCAGTGGCATTGACCTGTGTTACCTCCAAGGGCTTCTAATTCCCCCTAGCTTCATTTCCATCAAAGAAGCAAACATTGTAAGGAAGTACTTCTATTACCATATTTTAAATTTCTTCACTAGTCAGCATCACTCAAGAAAAATTCATGTCTCTCCAGCTCTGGGGGATCCATTGCAAATCCTTTAAATTGTCGTATTATCCTCTCATTTGCTTCTATTTTAGCAAAGCAAATGATTAAAAATTAAACTTTCATTTAGAAGTATAATTATTTCAAAGGATGTCAGGGCTTCACGTTAAACAAATTTAACTCAGCAAATAGAATAAGGATTTGGAAGTTCGATTGACATGTTAATGAAATAACCATAATTTGGTTAGGCGAATCAACCTACATCCTCTTATTTATCTAAACAGATTTCTCTCCTTATTTATTTAGTTGTCATGTATGTAGCTGCATTATTTACTCCTTCATTTCTTATCTGTGATTCAGAGTGTATCCGAGACACTTTTGTTCTAAGTCAGGAAGAGGATTTTCTATATACAAGAAAATGAAAATTAATGAATGTGTGTTCCCTCAAAGAGAGTGGGAATGTATTAGTTATGAAAAATAACAGCGATACTAACCTGAATTTCTAATCCTTAACAATTCTCCAAGTAACATGAAATTTTGTTCAGAATAACTGAAACAAACAAGTGTTGAGTTGAACAAGGCCAATATCTAGCCCAGTGCGTGAAGAGCTCTAGATCACATGAAAGAATGAATAAATTACCTTCTGACAACCTTCTTCTATTGCTTCCAGTGATCCCTGCCTGTTCTGTAATTCACTCCTTTGGATGTGGGCTGAATCTAGTGACTTGCTCCTAAAGCACTGAATATAGCAAAAGTGAAGTGATATCTCTTTCAAGGCTAGCTAACAGAAGACCATGACTTCATCTTGCTCAGAGTCCTTCTCTGGTCTTCTCTCTTGCTTGCTCTGTGTTATGGTTTGGATGTGAGAGCTTTAACCCAATCAGGGAATTAATCCCCTAATGGGATTAACTGAGTGGTAACTAGAGGCAGGTGGGGTGTGGCTGGAGGAGGTGGGCATTGAGGGGCTTGACTTTGGGGTCTATATTTGTCTCTGGAAAGTGGAGTCTCTCTCTGCTTTCTGATCATCACATGAGCTACTTCCCTCCCCCACACTCTTCCACCAGGATGTCCTGCCTCACCTTGAGCCCAGAGAAATGGAGCCAGCCACTTATAAACTGAGACCTCTGAAACTGTGAGCCCCTAAATAAACCTTTCCTCCTCTATAGTTGTTGTGGTCGGGTGTTTCAGTCACAGCAGTGAAAACGCTGACTAAAACACTCTGATGAAGCAAGATACTACTTTTTGAGCTTCCCCTATGAAGAGGAAAGGAACTAAAAGTGTCCTCCAGCCAGTAGCCAGAGGGGAACTGAGATTCAGTCCATCATCCCACAAGAAAATCAATCCTCTCAGTCATGTGAGTGAGTTTGGGAAGTGAATTCTTCCCAAGTTCAGCCTTGAGATGACTACAGTCCTGATTATTTGCAGCCATGAGATTCTAAAGCCAAGGATCCAGTCAAACTGGCCTGGATTCCTGACTTACAAAAACTATGATATGATAAATGCTTTTTTTTTTAATTTGGGGAGGGTGAATAATTTATTACAATGCAATAAAGAATACACTGACCAGCATCTCTCCCTGGACACATTCATTTTGAAATGTCTGGGCTCTATCCAACTGCTGGTTCAGAATTATTTCAGATGATATGGTCTCCATGCTAAAGTATATGCTAATCCAGTCAATTGTCCAGGTAGCCCGGTCTTATGGTAATCAGTCTAAGAACTGGTGGGAAGAGAGGCCCTTGTGGGCATGGTGATAAACATACAACAGAAGTTCTACTCCTTTATCCCTTTTATTTTAAGATTGTACCCCACCGGCAGCCCAGTAGACCCACTAGATTTTATTGGGGGAAGGTGGTTAAAGAGAGGGTGGTGAGCAAGTTGGACCCTGAACTTATAGGGAGGGACCAAGTATACAAATGGAAGCCATATATTCCATGTCTAAATGTTTAAAAGTTATAGCAGAGCTAATCCCCAGCAAGGCACACGGTCTCACTGAGAGCTACCCAACTCCTCACCACACAGACCTCTTCCAGGAAGCCAAAGAAGTGCGCTCTGTGCTCCAAGGCCAGACCTTATGCCATGGGACTGAGAAGGAACATGGTTACACTGTGCAGGCTAACCTCTTAAGCTAGTCTGGCCAAGGAGAGATGAGGAGCAACCCAATCACGCTGCCCAGGGAGCCAAGTCTGGTGGAGCAACCAGCAATAACTCTAATGCGGAAAGACCATCTAACCCAGGGCTGCCCCACCTGTCAGCTCAGGGGGTAATTATGCAAAACCTCTAGCAGTCCTTAGCAAAGGTGAAGCAGGTCAGATGACCTCAGTCCACCCCACACAATCACCATGCAATCATCATCCATTAGAAGGCCAAGACTAAAAGGAAAGATTTTACTAAGCAGCAACCCGTTGCTTAATTTTGGAAAAAAAAAAAAAAAGCAAAGTGTTTATAGTCAACTGTGTCCTTCTAGCTCCTATCAGGTCAGTGTACTGAAGAAGCCAGGCCTCAGAACCTCAAAAGCGGCTGGCACCACAGTCTACTTTCATTCAAAAGATAGTGGGCCAGGTGTGGCATACTCCTGTAACCCCAGCAGCTCAGGAGGCTGAGGCAGGAGGATTACAAGTTCAAAGCCAGCCTTACCAACTTAGTGAGGCCCTAATCAAATCAGTGATTTGTCTAAGTTAAAAATATAACAATGGACTGGGGATGTGGCTCAGTGGTTAAACATCTCTGGGTTCAATCCCCCAGTATATAAAAAAAAAATCACTGTAGTAACAGCTAATGTTCACTGAGCACTTATCATGTACTGAACACTATGCTGTCTGCTTCCTGTGGTGACCTCACTGAATCTTGGGGACAATCTGTTTAGTGGGGACAAGCACTGTAAGAGGAGGAAGCAGAGGTCCCCAGGGAATTCAGCATCATGCAGCAGTGTGTGTTCTTGCTCAGGCCTCTTTGGCCATTCCCATTCTAGAATCAAGTGTCCAGCAAGGTTCTATCCTCAAATGGAATAGCCTAAATCCTAAAAGGGAGTGGACCTTCCCTCAGTCCCTACTTGCCATTCTCTTTTCCTTTCACTACTCCTATACCGGTCAGGTCTATTGTGCTGAATCCTTGAAACCACCCAAAGCCCCCTTGATAGCCAATGGCCTGAGAAATCTTAGAAAAGTTATTTAATCCCCTCTTCTTTCTCTTTCTATGTCCATCAAATGAGCACAGTGGGACATTGCTTCATTCATCTAAAAAACAAGCATAATTGGTCCTAATGGAAATGTACACTTACTGCTTACAGGATTACTTATTTCACATTTGAGCACCAAAAGCATAGAAATCCTATGCAAGATAGGGACTCATTCAAAGTTTTCCCATAAAACTTATTGTTTATCACAGGCTGCAGTCATAATATACAGAAGGAATCCATGACAAAAGCATTCTATTTCTTTCCTAGAAAAAAAATTAATAGAGGGGCTATAGTTTTGCCTAACTATATATTTCATTTAATGAATGAAAAAATGTTAAAGTTGAGATTATATACTAGGATCTATCTTACTACATAGGCAAATGTGTAAAATTTCACTTGTTTTAATATCTACATAACATTTGATTAATACCACTGTCCTCTACTAAATTCTAAGTTCCATCATGGACTATGTCTATTTTATACACCAGGACTTTGAACAGTGCAAGGCATATAAAAACCTCAATAAATACACACTTAAATATTTATTGAAAGTCCCCAAACATCAGACACAGAGCTCTGCCCTCAAGTCCTGTTATTCTAATAAGTCCCCCTCTTTTTTTTTTTCCTCAGGAGGAGGTTAATAAAAAAGAAACTGGGCTAAGAGTTAGTTTAGATTCTCACCATACTTCTGCACCAGCTCTGGGGCCTTGGGAAAAGTACTAACCACTCTGAGCTTTAGTTTTCTCATCATTGACATCATTTAATAATATTGCCCTGACTATTTCATGAAGGTGCTATGAAATCAAAAGCAATCTAATACAGTTATTTTATTTTTACTATGTGAAATGTCTGTGTCCCCACTGGAATATAGGTCTCATGACCTCAGAGATTCTTTTCTGTTTTGCTGACTGAGGAATCCTAAGCACCAAGAGGTGTTGCACCTCAATGGCAGTTGAATGGATTCAATAGATGTGACCACAGTAGAATCCAGCATCAAATCCACTGGGTGTTGTAGCCTTAGAGTGGCCACTCCAAGAAAACTAGAGGCAGAAAAATTTTTATCCCCAATAGATCCTTGATAATATGACCTTTCAATAATTAATGTTTCTACCCACCTCAAAGGTATCATTGACTCACATGTGAGACACATACCACATGTGAGATGATTCTAGAAGACTGATACATTATTAAATTGATTCTCTTTTAAAATTTAATGTTACTCATGAAGGAATTCTCTTTTTAAGGATTGTGTTAGTCAACTTTTCATCTCTGAAACAAAATACCTGAGAAAATCAACTTAGAGGAGGAAAGGTTTATTTGGGCTCGAAGTTTCAATCCATGGTCAGCTGGCTCCGTGGTTTCAGGGCCTGTGGGGAGGCAGAACATCATGTCAGAAGATCATGGCAAAGTAAAGAAAGCTGCTCACTTCGTGGTAGCTAGGAGCACAGAGAGAGGAAGGGACCTGGATAAGACATATCCCCAAGGTTGTGCCCACAAGGACTCTCTCCCTCCACCTCCTACAATTTCCACCACCTCCCAATAATCCACTCAGTTATGGATCCCTCAATGGATTAATTTGCTTGGCCAGAGCCCTCACAATCCAATCAATTCCCCCCAAATCCCCACCTCCGAACATGGCTGCTTTGGGGAACAAGCCTTCAACAAGTTCATGAGTCTTTGGGGGACACTGCCTCTCCAAAACATAACAGAAGCAATAGTTGACAACTTTCTAATAATTTGCTAGAATCTGATTTGAACAAAGAAACAACAAAATTTAGGCTCAACAACTGTAGCCTGCCACAGGATAAATCTAGAACTTAATAATGTGATTTTATTTTCAATATGCTTATTTATGGCAAGCAATGCCATTTTGCCATTTATGATAAGGACATAAAATTTCCTTCCATTCAAAAAAGTAGGTAACTTTGAATAAAATGATTAGCCCCGTGCCTGCCATCTACACCTGGCTTTTTCCCTTCTCCTCCAGCTCCTGGTCTCTGTGTCCTCAGTGTCACAACCAGTTGCATCAAGCAAAACTTCTTCCTCCCAACTATAGGGCCACTGTCCTGGATCTGGAGGGCTGGCCACAGTGGTGGTGACTTCCATGACTGAATCCCCATGGTGGTGGGATGTACTTGTGGACTTAGGTCATCAACCCCGCCTCCCAGGGCATGGGAATGAGGTCACTCGTACCCAAACCACACTGAGTAGAAGTAAAGCAAACTCCCTAAGGTGAAAACCTGAGGAAGGATAGCCAAGGCAGCCCAAGCAACATGAATTCTGTGTGTGACCATGACAGGGGTTACTCCTGAACATGCTGAGCCTCAGCCTCTTCACCACTGTCATTTATTTTATTTTTAAAGAGAAGAGAGAGAGAGAGAGAGAGAGAGAGAGAGAGAGAGAGAGAGAGAGAGAGAGAGAGAGAGAGAGAGAGAGAGAGAGAGAGAGAATTAATATTTATTTTTTAGTTTTCAGCAGGCATAACATCTTTGTATGTGGTGCTGAGGATCGAACCCAGGCCACACGCATGCCAGGCGAACGCACTACCACTTGAGCCACATCCCCAGCCCCACCATTGTAATTTATAATAAGGATATTTAAATTTTTTTCTTACCCCAGGGAAAGGCAATTTCTCTACCTCTCTTGTGAGGTGGTTTATTCATTTGTTTTGTTTTGTTTTGGGGAGAATGAACTCGGGGGCACTCAACCACTGAGCCACATCCCCAGCCCTATTTGTATTTTATTTACAGACAGGGTCTCACTGAGTTTCTTAGCACCTGCTTTTGCTGAGGCTGGCTTTGAACTCCAGATCCTCCTGCCTCAGCCTCCTCTGAGCTGCTGGGATTACGGGAGTGAGCCAGCATACCGGCTCCCAAGTGAGATTTCGCAAATCAACACTCCCTTGGCCAGCACGTAGAACTCACTTCAGAGCTCAGCAGTCCAAACCTGTGCAACATACGTGCTTAGGAAGAATGTGTTCAACCCCATCAAGCTGGCATAGTTGACTAGTCAGTTGAAACTAAAGCCCCAGCCTGAACCCCAAACTGGGGCAGGACCAGACTCTCCCAGGATGCTCACTGCCACTTCCCAGGACTGCTCTGCCCAAGGTGCACTGTAGCCCAGCGCGGCCTTGACCATGACTGCTTGAGCACAGTTTGCACGCAATGGGTTCTGCTGGACTGCTGTGTGTATATCATAACGCCCTCCTGGGGAACAAATACAGAAGTGGTGCAGAGGGAGTCGGGTGGTGCCCTCAGGGGAGGGGTGGGAGGCTCCTGCAAGGATCCCAGATGGTGCAGGAAGAAAAACCATTAACCAGAAAATGAAGAAAACAGCAGGTCAATTAGTGGCAGGCTTGTGACTCGAGGGGGCCACGAAAACCGCAGAGTCAGGGACATTGTGGTGCCACCCCTCATCGTGCCACCTATCATGTGCAGCCCATCCCAAAATCCTAGGGTCCCTGATCCCCAGTGAACTGGAAACTACTCATGGACTCCCAGACACAGGGCAAAATGTGTCTTGTCTTTGAGTTGCTGGCTCCCTGCGATCACAGACTAAAGACCTGAGAATCTAGTTTTCTTTTCTTTTTCTTTCTTTCTTTCTTTTTTTTTTTTCTTTCTCGGCAATCTGGAGCTGGTCAGCCTGGTGCACAGTTTTTCCCATTTTTTTTTCAATGTCTTTTTTATTGTTTTCTCCTTTACTCCTGCCCCCAATGCTCTCAAGTGCAGTTAATTGGAGGAAAAATTGACCAGCAGAAGTCTCTGCATTGCACCCAAGACAGTATTTGAACTTCCTAATGAACCTAGGAATTCCCTCAGGACCCTGCTTCTAATAAACCAAGCCTTGAGAGTAGCAGAATCACTTTCCCTACCTGCCAACCCTCTTTAAAATTGTGACTCCATGGCTGAGCCCTGCTTAGACTGTCTGGCTCACAGCTTTGCCTCCCAGGCTTCGTCTGGGGCCCTCAATCACCCCTAGAAAGGGAACAAAAGGGCACACCAGCTGCCACCAACTAGGGCCAGGCCCTCTACAATCCTGTACCTAGGGACCATTATTAACTCATTTTACAGAGAGAAATTAAGACTCTTGGGAATGAGTGACATGCCCATGGCCTGCACTATTTGAACTGTAGACTCAGGCCCAGAATATCACGTGTTCACCTTACAGAACCTGTAAGGTTTTTCACTGGACCATCAGCAATTTTTTTTTTAACCAAACTCCATTTGGTGAAATCAGCTGCAAAGCAACTATTATTTTCAGGCAATGGGTGTGTTAATCATTCACCCTTGTAGGTCACTGGCAGGCAGTTGCAGTTTTGGAAGGTCACATAAAAGAAGATTCTATTTCATTTATCTTCCTCTCTATGGCAAAGGGTTGGGCAGTGATAAGGTTTCCTACAGTCTAGTAAATCTGGATGCTGTCTGGCACTCAAGTTGGGCATACCTTACATGGAAATGCATCTGCCCACACCAATGTCAGCATCCCAGAAAGTTTAGCTTGGTGACAGCCCTATTTCTTTGCTTACTCTTTCTACTGCAGATTTTCTCCTTCTGAGTGTCCTTGGGGTTTAAAGCCTTCATAGAGCATTGCATTCTAAAGTCACAACGACAATGTACATTTCCTTTGCAAATGTGACAAATGAGAAAATCCACCATCATAGATGAATACTCTGGAGGCTTAAATGGAGCATCCTTCCAGGTCTGAGACAGAGCAACACCTTTATCACTTCTTGAGCCCTCTCCTTGAAGAAAATTTTCCATTCTCCCCAGACCTTATTATGTCAGGAAAAAATTCACCAATTTCTTCAGCTGCATTTCTCCTTTGTTTGGCCTTGATGATGTGGGTAAAAACTAATTGTTGCTAATAAAGAAAGATCAAGATGTCACAGAAGCAAGGAAAAAAAAACAGACTGACAATCTAAGGTTAAACATTATATTAAAATAAACCCATACCTCTAGACCATAAAGAATAAAGTTTTTTTGCCTTCCCAGTGATTAATGAGGATCTGTCATGTGCAGGACTGAAGTTCTAGGCCCTGGTGAACAAAGCTGACATTGTCCCTTCCTTCACGGTTCACAGAGTAGTAGGGAAGAAAGGCACCAACCTACTGGGTACATATTATTAATTAAGCCATAAGGGAAACTATGGGGACAGCCTGAGGTCAGGGAATTTCCCCAAAGAAAGAAGAGTCCCAATTGAGTTTTAAAAGAGAAAGACAGGTAAAGAAGGGACAAGGCCAACCAGACAAAGAAGAGAATTTGGGGTGTGTGAGCAGAAGGGAAGGCCAACAGGTGGGAAGAACTTAGAAGATTCCAGAATGACCAGAGAAGGTGGGAATAGGGAACAGAGCAGTGCCAGGTGAGGTTGCAAAGGTCCTGACCTACCGGTGACATGATCTCTGCCATACCAGCAGTGTAGACCACCCAACAGTGTAGACCACAGAAGGTAAGCTCCAGGAGAACAGGAACCAAGCCTGTTTTTGCGTGCCAGGTTTGGTATATTAGCTAGCCCAGCACTATTGCATAGTAGGTCTTCAATCAGAGACTGTTTCTATATCATTATTACAAATCTTCTGCACAGTAATCCCCCTTTTTCTCCATTTCCTTCCCCCATAACTATACATTGTTCCTGTTTCTTGCATTTTCCTCGTCCTGATTTGATTCTCTCTTCCTTTCATATTCTTTCCTATTTTCTTCCCATTTTGTATATATTTCACATCTCTGTGCATTGCCAAATAGATGGGGGGGGGGATCATCCAGTCAGATCATTAAGGGGGGAAAACTAACAACCCAGGACAGCCTGGCCTTACATCTACTTACTCTGGCGTGCTTCAAATCTGAGAAGGGCTGGTGGTAGCTATACCACCAACTGGCAAAACGAGGAGCACTTTCCAGTCTGTGCTTTAGGCGACAGGTAATTTATACCTGAAGGGAGAGGTGTGGTTATCAGTAAGCTCCTTTTCATTGATGATGAGGCCACAGCTTGAGGTGGCATGCCGAAAATACTGTGTGCCCCAAGAGCCAAATTGGTCCCTCTGGGACTGGAAATGCAATTTAGAAACCATGTTCAAGGCTGATGTACACATCACTTTGAGTCACCAGAGCTCATCTCTTTACTGTGGCAGAAACCACCAATAGTCTTAGATTCACTGAAAAGCGGGGCAGGGTGTCGGAAATGGCACAGATTACTCTCCAAACACTCATATGCATATCCTGCATTTTGTTTGCAAGTGGTTTAGATTCTGGGAGATCTTCCTAGAAACCTCCTTAGTAAGCAACTTGTTCTAAAGGTTAATTTGAATTTGTTTATTTGAACTTCTTAGCCTGCTAGTGGCAGTCACCCTTTGTTTTAATACCCAACTAAAATGACTATCATCCTACAGCTCAAAGGTTCTCCCAGGGGGTCTAAGACACAAGCCTCTGTCTTTTCTTGCTTCAAGTTCCTCTTCACGCTGCATCTCCAGTTCCTTCTGAAGCTTAGTAAAGCCACCCCCATTTCGTTCCCAAGGGCCACCATGCCAAGGCTCTGCGTATAACAGACCTTTGCAAAATCTGGCGTGAACAGAGGGCACTTGCAGCACAGAACTGAGAGAAAACTTCAAACTGAATGCCTGACATGTGTAGTCACTAAAAATATGTTAGCTATTCTCTGATGCACAGTGTCTCTGGCTGGTTGTAGTCACCATGGGCCCTTGGGTCATTGGCCCTGTTTCTCTGAACTCCCAAGAGCTTTTCTCCCTCTTTATTTTTCAGATGAATTCTCTTATTCTCCTGGAAGTCACAAGCAGCTATAGATATTTCATGTTCACAAATAGCAATTGTTTCTTCCCTGTTGCACATATTGGGACCCTTCAGGAAGAGGAGCCTCTTTTTAAAAGTTAACATCTGCAATGTCCACTTCAAAAATTCAATAGCTCCCTTAGACTAAAATCTTTCTGTCCCTCCATATCTCTCACTCCTTGACAATGATATTTATAAACAAGAAATGGCCCTAAAACTACCATTTTATAAGCACTTTCTGGGTACCAGATACTTAACAAGCTTTATTTCATTTAATTCTTTGTTAACAGCTCTGTGATCAGCATTATTCTCTAGCATTATTTCCATCCATTTTACAAATGATAGACACCACAGAACTAAGATTGGTTGAGTACCTACTGTGTGTCAAGTTTTAGGCTAAATACTTCACATGAATCACCTTGCTGAATTCTGACTACTTTATAACAGTGGGACCATTACCACCAATATTTCACAGATCAAGAAACTGAGGTTCAGAGAGGAGAAATGATGGATTAGCAGCATCCAAACAAAATTGGAGCCCAGATCCCCAAGACTCCAACAAAGAACTTCAGTATGACTGAGCTCCTGACATTTCAAGAAAAATCCCTTAGAAGATCAGGAACAGTTGGGCATGCTGACACATGCCTGTAATCCCAGCTCCTAAGGAGGTTGAGGCAGGAGAATCAAAAGTATGAGTCCAGCCTGGGCTACTTAGTAAGATCCCATCTCCAAATTAAAAAAATAAATGGTGCTGAGGATGTCGTTCAGTAATAGAGTGCCCCCTGAGTTCAATCCCAGTTTGAAGGAGGAGGAGAAAAATAGCATTTATAAGTTAGCTCTGAGCTGTGTGTGTCTTGGAGAAGGTCCTCACTAATTAGTTGTCCAAAGAATACTTCAGAGACTTCCAGGAGCACCATTCCTAGTTAAAGGAGCTTATTCCTCATACTAGGTCTTTTCTTGTTTATCACTCAGTGTCCCCTGAGATGGCTCCATTGAGGGAATGTCCATTAATTAGGGGAAAAGCATTCTTGCTCAGAGCTTGGCATTATATTTTAAGGTGGAGAAAGAGGAAAGAATAGCAACTGTGGTAAGAATGTACTAGACTTTATTTTCTGACAAAACTCCTCCCAGTATCATCCCTGATTTCCTTGATCGCTGTAAAGTATATTGGACGGCATGATAAGATGGCACTACTGTCACTGAAAGACTGGGAAGTTCCCATGTCTCTCCCAAGGTATCCAAGGGGACCTGTGGTTGAATTCTCCTTTTGTTCCTATGCTGTGTCAGGAGCCTTGCATCCTGAATACTCAGGATGGCCTAGGACACAAGGAAGAAGGAGATCATTCTCCTGGAACATGAAACTGGAAAAGTGAGGTTCTAGGCCCCCTGTACTCAGAGGCTGAATTCCTAGAGAGAACAGCTGCTATTTTGGTCTGACCAGAGCCTCTCTGAAAAGGGAACAGGAGAAAACAACATGAGCCCTCACCAGACATGCAGGCAAATCTACACCTTCCCAGACCTTCCAATGGCAAAAAAAAAAAAAAAAGAAAGAAAGAAAGAAAAATGATAGGAAGAATGAATAGCAGAAATCAGATTAGCAACATGGGTCACAGAGCTTTAAAGAAATTCATCTCATTTGACTCTGCATTCTACATTTTAAGAACTTATCCAAAGGAGCTGGACATGGTAGCACATGCCTTTGGCTCTAAGCAACTCAGTGAGATCCTGACTCTAAATAAAATACAAAAAAATAGTGCTGGGGATGTAGCTCAATGTGTCCTCTGAGTTCAATCCCTGTTACCAAAAAAAAAAAAAAAAAAAAAAAAGAACTTATCCAAAGGAAATTATTTCAAATATGTGAGGTTTTAGCTGTGAAACTGTTGGTTCCCAGTGGTGGTCCATAATTGCATAAAACTGGAATCAATTTAAATGTCCAACAAAAGAAAGATGGTTCCATAAATTTTGGCTCAGCCCTACAATGAAATATTCAGCATCTAGTAAAACAATAATGTACAGTTTTCTTGATGATGTGGAAAGCTGCCACATAATGCTAAAGTAGACTAAATCAGAATAGTTCCATTTGAACATGTTGTGTGTATGTATGTGTTAGCAATGGGTCGTTCTTGGTGGTGGTCTTTTGAGAGTTTGTTTCTTCTTTATACTTTAATGTATTTCCATAAAAAAACTTAATAAGTCAAGAAATAGGATAATTAGGAGAAATCAATCATGCATGATATGTCTATCACACCAAAAGGAACTTTCTGGAGAAACTCAAGGTCAAAGACAGATTCCAGGAAGTTTCCCTAAACCAAATGGATAGAAACCAAACTACTCCTGAGCAATCATTCAGAAGGGAGTTTGACCTTGGACTCTTGAATGGCAAAGCATCCCCTCTCCTGCAAGACCATGCATTCAGCATGAATTCTGGGCTCAGGTCTGTGTCTTTCCATTTTTCTGCCTGCAGCTCTGGTTCAGGGGGTTCAGCTGCTCCATTCCTCAGTGTCACCCCCTCCATAAAGCAATGCATCCTTTAAGGATTTATTGAGCACTCCTCCTGTGCCAGGTGCTGAGCTGAGCACCTGGGATTCAGAGGACAAGCAGTGGTCCTATGACCAGAAGAGAAGCTTTCCCCTGGGAGTGAGAGTTCTCTGCAATTCCTTTAGCTTCTATCTGCATCTCCTGGAACACCTTCCTTTTCCACTTGTCTTACCCTTGCATTCTGCTTCAAAGCCTCTTCCCATCAGGCCATCTGTCCCTTGAGGACTGCTCTGAATCTCCCACAGCCTGTAGTGGTATGGATGGCCATAGCATAAGCTCAATAAATATTTATGGAATGACAGACTGAATGTAATGACTACCAGAAAAGCACATTTTTTCTTTATTTAGATTCAGGGGAGTATGTTATCTAATATTCTGTGCCACTTAGAACTATTTTCAAGTGTGACAGAAAACACAACCCAAACTATCTTCAGTGAAGGATACACTGCCTCCTATAATGTGAAGATTATAAACATAATTTCTGCTGGATCTAGGGAATCAACAATCTCTCTCTCTCTCTCTCTCTCTCTCTCTCTCTCTCTCTCTCTCTCTCTCTCTCTCCCCAACTTACCCATGTTATATCCATTCTCAGATTCTTCCCTCATGAAACCCACGTGATTTCCAACAGCACCAGGCTTTCACAGATAAAAAAAAACTAAAAAGGAGGTAAGGGTGGGAAAGAGCACATCTCCAAGCAGAAATCTCCAGAATGGCTGAGCAGTCCTTTTGCTTAGCCTGGGTCATGTGCCCATCCTGACCCAATTGCTGAGTTTGGAGATACATGTCCTGACTGGCCAGGGCTGTCATGCACTTCTGTCTGCACTAGGGAGTCAGGGAAGGCTGGCTCCCCCAAACAAAATCAGTGTGTTCTTACAAGAAGAGGAGAGGGACATCAGGTGCATTGGCTCAGGGGGCTGAAGCAGGAGGATTGTACATTCAAAGCCAGCCTCAGCAACTTATTGAGACCCTAAGCAACTCATCAAGACCTTGTCTCTAAATAAAATAGAAAAAAAGGGCTGGGGATGTGGCTCAGTGGTTGAGTGTCTCTGAGTTCAGTCCCCAGTATGAGAGAGAGAGAGAGACAGAGAGAGAGAGAGAGAGAGAGAGAGAGAGAGAGAGAGAGAGAGAGAGAGAGAGAGAGAGAGATCTGGAGAATACAATCAGAAAGCATATCTTGCCCAAATATCTTGAGCTCAAATGCAAACCATTCCCTTTAAGGCTAAACATTTCTGATTTCTCCCCATGTTTGAACAGCAAAACCAAAGTCCCCTTTGGGACAAAATAACTATCTCAAACTAAACCTCCTTGATATAGCCAGGTGTGACCCATGGATTTATGTCTGTATGACCCAGGGCAGTCATCCTCCCCCAGTCTCACTGCCCAGGGAGGAAAGGATATTAAATAAGCAGATGCCTGGGTATGACACCCCCCCCCCAGAATTCTGTCTCATTCTGGAAAGGTCTCCATGGTCACCTTCTTACCTCTGGTGTGAATTACAGAGCAGCAGAGGAAAGACATCCTTGGTTGACTTTGAGAAAGAGCTGAGAACAAGACATTGTCCTATCATTAACCGTAAGACAGTGGGCAAGCTAGCTGTCCCACAGAGGCTCACAATCCTCATCTGTAAAATGGGAGCAATGACTTCTAGTTTGCAGGGATGCTGTGAGGATCAAACAAGATAAGGCAGACATACTTCAGGTACTAGAAGGTACATAAAAATTCTTAGGTGCAGGTTCCAAACAAGATTGCCAAGGGGCATTTATTGCTCATCCCTGCAGAACAAAACTTGCTCTGTTCCCAATTCACTTGTTTTTCAAAGGCCAATCAGTCCATGCTTCACCAAAGAGGAGCAGTTTGTCAGAATGCCTAATTCAACTAATCCCTCTTAATATCATAATGTAAAAGGATATGTATATATATAAAAGGATATATATATGTATGTGTATATATATATATATATATATATATATAAAAGTTAGCATATGCCATGCTCAGATAGCATGAAGAACAAAAAGAGATATGTATATGCAAATTAACTTTATAAAACAGGTACTCCAAAAGCATTTTCTGAATAACGTAATGGTGAAATTGTTGGTCACCCAAGCACCAAAATCTGTTTCAGACACTTCAAACATGTGTTTTCTGTATTGTTGACATTATAGGAAAGAAAAGGTCACAGGTGAAATGTAAAGAGATTTTACTATTTGAAACTGTTGCAAGAACAGCCTCCCTCTAGCATAGGAATACCTAGAAGGGTTTAAATGTCACCAACAGTTTCAAAATTATTGCAGTGGATTTGCAGGGGGAAAAAATAGGATATAAAGGGCCTTTTCATTAAAAATGTTCTTTGATTTTCAGTTGTAGCTTTGGCAGAGTTATTGGCAAGGGAACGATTGTAGGGGAACATTGCTCAGATGGTGGAGGGGGACGAAGGCATTTGTGGCAGTTTACACATGAAAGGAGTTTTGCCTCAAAGAGGAAGTGCAAACCAGGCAGCTGAGCCTACTTGTAGTCATTAGGTTAATTTCTCCAAGGGAAGGAGACTGAGCAGAATACATTGGAGCACTCTCTCCTATAAGGCTGGAAAACACGGTTGACTTCCACATCCGGGTTACAGATGCCACTCTGCTCCTTTATCTCCAAAACATTGATTGATGCTGTGTGAGCCAGGCCTGGGCAGGACCCAGGATATAACAGAGAATGAGGCTTCAAGGAGCTCCAAGTCTAGAGGAGCCTATAAGGCCAGGAACTTGAGACCACAAGGACCCTTGAGTATAGGGAGTGCCAAGGACTGAGGACAAACCCATCCTGGCCCGTGCACTAAAGCTACACCCCACTGATAGCAATGCAGTAGGCACCCTTGAGCAAGAGGATTCTGCAACTCTTCTGATGGCTTGCTTGGGCTGGAGGAGCCCCCTCCCCCATAGCATGGAGGTCTAGACAGCTTCCACCAATCTTTCTCTCTCCTTCACATGGGATCAAACCAGCCTCATCTCTGAAGCTGTTTCTTGAAAAACCTGAATTAGCTCCCGGCACCAAAATCAAGACATAGAACCAAAACCCAACTGCAGGAGGAAACACAATCAAAGGAAAATCTGTGCCAGGCCCTGCTGAGCGTTTAGCACCCCCCTGGGAGTAGACACAGACTATTGAGTATGAAGATGGCCCTCCTTTACCACTGGGCTGAACTTGCCATGATACCGACCCAGACTCATGGACAGTGAGTCATTTATCCAGGAAGGAAGCCAGCACACATAGAACTGAGAAAGGGGGATATCGTTAAACACCCTGGATCCAAGTGAGCCTGAAATCGGCACGCCAATGGATTTTTTCAGTTATCTCAGGCAATAAAGCCCATCTGGTGCCACAGGCAGGTTGAGGTGTTTTATTTACTGTTAACTTGCAAAGGAAAACCTTCTGACTGTCCAAGGCTGCTCTCCCACATTTTATCTGTCTCCTAACTTTCCTGCCAGACCTCTCATTCTGGCCACACAATTAAGATCTCAGAGTTCCCTTTATCCTCCTAAAATCCTGCATGCTTGTCTGCAAGTCATCAGAGTTGGGACACAAGCCACAGCACCTCTGGGACATGCTTGCTGACCGCCTTCCAGGAGCTGCTATTACAGGAGCCCTGTCCTGCCAAAGGCTGAGACCCGGTGCTAAGACTCAACATTCTGGCCCCTTCCTTAGAAACCTCGCTTGGTGCTGGATAAGAAGAAGGCTGCCCCAAGGCTTTATAATGGCAGGCTGTGTGGAGGGTCTTAGGACCGTTAACTTGCAGCCATGAGGGGCAGATGCAATTGCAGAGCGAGGGCCACATGCAGGGCACTGGTCTGAGCTATTACCCTTAATGACACCCCATGATGATGGTGCCATTATTACCCCCATTTTACAGATAAGGACATGATATTTAGAGAGGAGAGAGATTTAAGGGCTTTTCTCATCCTTTCCCCATTCCATTAAAATCAGGCAGCACTGTTCTTTTTCTTTTTTTACCTTAAAAAATGGGTAATATAAAATTCATGATCTAAAAATTTCAAACAATACAAAGGAATTCAGAAGAAGAGGTCTCTCTTTCCCATTCCTGTCGCCTATCTCCAATATTTACTGAATGCCTATTAAGTACTAAGACCTCTGCTTAGCTTTTTTTTTTTTGGGGGGGGGGGAGGGTACCATGGATTAAACTCAGGGACACTCGACACTGAGCCACATCCCCAGCCCTCTTTTGTATTTTATTTAGAGACAGGGTCTCACTGAGTTGCTTAGGTCCTTGCTAAATTGATAAAGCTGGCTTTGAACTCATGATCCTCCTGTCTCAGCCTCCCAAGGCACTGGGATTAGAGGTGTACACCACCCACCTGGCAGCTTTTTTACTTTTTCATTTGTTCTTTTTAGACATACATAACCATAGAGTATATTTTGACTTATTATACATATATGGAACCTATCTTATGTTAATTAGGAAGCTTTTTGCATTATTCACTTAATCCTCAAAATGACCCTATGTAACAAGGGTAATTATCAACATCCCTTGTTAAAGATTGTAAAATTGAGGTGGGGTTAGATGGCAAGGACAAGCCCTAGATGCCCACTCCAACTGTCGGCCTCCAAAGCAAAGCCCCCCACCTCACCTGTACGCTGGAGCCCCTCCCACTAGGGCCAGGACTTTTCTACTGCAGACTCTTGTTTGCAAAAGTTACTTTCAAGTCTCAAAGCTTGAGAGTTACTTGGCTTCTGTGGGTTTATTTCAGAAATAGAAGCCAATTGCTTCCCCTTGTACCAGAAAGATCCCCGTGTAATGCTCTGGCAGCATTATTGACCATTCCCAGTTCTTTACTATAGGCCACATCTGTGCCCTTCCCCAGTGCCCTCTCCCAGCTCAGGGGTGACTGGACACACAGCAGCAGTTTGCAGTTTCCCTTGTTCATCGCTCAGGAGAAAAGAATGGTCTGCAGTGAAAACTGGGGTCTTCTTTTCAGGCTGCCGGGTAATCAGCGATCTCCACCCACTCCAGCAGCACAGATGTGGATATTCCAAAAGCCAGTTAATTAATATTCTCCATGACAGTGCATGTAATTCCATCCTATCCGTCTGGGTAGAGGGGGCCAGCAGGTGATTGCCTGCATCCTGCTGGTTCACAGTTGGCAGGGCAGAGAAGAGATCTCAGCACTGCCTTCTCAGTAGCAATGAGAGGGAGTGTGGAATTGTTTCTCTGCAAAGCTCAGCTTGGTCCCCCACGCCACCTGCACTTAGCAGCACGCAACCAGGCCCTAAAGATTTCTCTTTTTTCTCTGCCTACACAGAACCTCAGGCAAAGGAGGAAAGACTACAGAGAGAAAGGGTATCCTGACTGCTCCATACTAATTGAATTGTAAGGAGTTAAACAGAAGCAGGGTGCAATGGTGTGCTCTTGCAGGCCCAGCTACTGTGGAGGCTGAGGCAGGAGGATTGCTTGAGCCCAGGAGGACAACATAGTGAGATCTTGTCTCAAAAATTAAAAAAAAGTTAAAAAAGAAAATCAAACAGGAATAGGCCTGTGGGTGGTAAAGAAGAGGATCTGCCTCTGAGGTTCAGGCTCAGAAGCCTTTCCTGGGAGGAAATTGTATTAATAGATGAGTAATAAATACAGAACAGCTTCCAACCTGCAGCCAGGCTGCCTGCCTCGCTGGTGGAATGGAGCATGGTACTGTTCTCTAGCAACACACCTTCAGGAAGCCTGGCTTCCCCCAGTGCCTAAGGGCAGTGGCCTGCTATTAAATGGTAACAGCCAATTCTCAGGGGAAAAACTCTGTTACATTTGCTGACTTCTGAGGGGTAAATGCTCCCACCATGTCTGATTTCAAGCTGCCAAGCAGAAGTCACTTCATAAAGGTGGAGGTGGGAAGAGACTGCTGTAGCCCATGATTCTCTAGCTAAAATAGATATAAATAACCTAGAAATCATTGATAAGAACAAAATACATAAAATAACTAGGATGAGATGAGTATCATCTCAAATGAGCTTTCCGCACATTTCCATGCTGTTTTTTGGTTTGTTTGTTTGGTTTTTGGTTTTTGGTACTGGGGAGGGATTGAACCCAGGGATGCTTAACCACTGGGCCACATCCCCAACCCCTTTTTTGTATTTTATGTAGAGACAGGATCTCACTGAGTTGCTTAGGCCTCGCTGAAGCTGGCTTTGAACGTGCAATTCTTCTACCTTAGCCTCCCAAGCTACTGGGATTACTGTGTGCACCACTGTGCCCAGCTCCATGCTTTGTTGTTATTATAATTCATTTTATTGTTTATGTATATATAATTTAATGTTTGGAAATGCCTGTGCTGAACTGCTGTCTCATAGAATTCCCCCAAATACAAGTCAGTTCTTGGAGCCAGTGTGAGCCAGCACACCGCTAAGTGGTCAGGAAAGGAAATTGTATATGAATCATTCCAATTTCAATGGAGAGTCTTAGTGATGGGATTCGGTGTAATGATGCTCTAGGAAGTGAGCATCCCCAAGATGCTCCAGCACAGGCCTGGTGGAGAATTGGGATGGACAGCTTGGCATGGTTGTAGAGACCACCCAACTGCAGCCCCACGCTGAATATCTAATGTTTTGGAGCATTCTTGTTGGAGATCTTGGGATCTAAGACACCAACTGACCTCCCTTGGGACCAGCCTATATCAGCTTGGGGCATTCTCCCAGGACCCTGAGGTCATGCCTAGAATTGCAAAGACTGAGAACCAGAGACCCCAAACCCAGAGAGCCTCTAGAGTCCTTTCCCTCTGGATGTTCTATGACATGGCAGACTCTGGAAGCATCACAGATCTCTGCTAAGCTGAGGCTCCATGTTGTCCCACTTGGGAAGAGCTATGGGGCCGGCCCTCCTGAAGGATTGTGGTTTATGTGGTTTCAGAACAGAAATCTTCATTGCTGAATCCATGGGGCGTCTGGTGCTGCTGGATCCACTACACAACCTGAAGCTCCTGGCACATGCAAAGAAGTGCGTTGATTCCAGTCACCACTCTGCTGTGGGTGGGAGTAGAAAGGCACCACCTTTCAAGTAAGAAGCTGCTGCCTCTTTCCTGTCCCTGCTGCTGAGAATGCCATCCTGCCCCTTCTTCCCCCACCCCCCCACCCCTGCTTGGCTCTCAATGAACTCCTATTCACTCTCAGGGGGGTTGGGCTAAAATCAAAAGCAAGAGACAGCACAATATGCAAACCAGGATCTCAGCTTTGAATAAGCACTCACACATACCAGACAGGACAGGGAGAACATACGTGCATCCCTGCAGGATATTTTTTCCCCATGTTTCTTCGTGCAGTCTATATATTTCCTCTACATATATTAATGTTACCAACATGGCAGGGCCTCTCCTCGTTTTCTCTGTGAAGTCTCTCCTACCCCCGCAGCAAGCCAATCAGTTTGTCTTCCTCATTCAGTCTCTATCTTGTGCACCATCTATTATTGGATGCATCACAGTGGGTTGTAACTAGCCTTATATTTCCTCCTATTTTTTTCCACTAAACATGAATCCCTCAAAGGCGAGAGCTTGGAATGTCCCCCTGACATCAACAAGCCCTGTGAAAATAGACTGGATCCCACCCCAAGGATCCCAGGGTGGCAAATCCCACTGCAAGGAATTGCCTTGACCTGCAGGAAGGGAGGAAGTGGTTACCTCTGACCTTCCAGGAATATCTGCCGAAATATAAATCATACAATATTGTCAAGGACAGACCTCATTCAAATTTCAACCTTTTCATCTGGGTAACCATTGCAGAGATGAGAAAACTGAGGCTCAGAGAGGGACTTTCCCAAATCACACAGCTAGTCCATGGTAAAGCCAACTAGAAATCCATGTTCTTTAAGTGTTAATATTTTCTATTTTACCACCTGAGAGTACAGAAGGAAAGCAGGAGGTGCTAAATAATGATAAGAAATGTTAATATTTATCAAGAGCGTTCCTATATTACCTCATTTAAGCAATACAGTAGGTACCACCATCATTCCCAATCTACTAATGAGAAAACTAAGGTTCAGAGAGCTTGGAAAAGCCTCCCAAGGTTGCACAGCGGGTGCAGCCAAATCTATCCTCCATCCAAGCCCCTGCACTATTAGTAACTAATGAAACTGAAAAGCCAGAACTCCCATTTGTCTAAAAATTTTAGGACAGGAAAATACAGAAGCACTGCCTTCAAGGACGACTTGGGGCCGCTGGAGGCTGTGTTAAGATTAGGTTAATGACAGTCAGACCCGGGGATAGCTGGGGAGCAAAAGGCTGCTACACTGAACCAGATGGCTCAGTCACATTTTTGACTGACAGAAAGCAGCTGAGAGGATCCAATTAAAGCTCGCGTTAAATGCTTTCCTTCTTGGGGCCTCCGTCCTTGGCTTCAGCATTTTGCTTTCCTTTACTCTGAACCCTCCAGGGCTGGCTTTCTCCTACCCTAATGCCACAGCAGGTCCAGACGTGGGGCCAGGACGTCTGGGTCTCTGCGCTGAGACCACGCCTCCTGCGCAGGGTGCCGTCCCAGGGTGCGGCTCCTATGCAATTGCATATATCTCTTTCTTGCTGAACCTAGGTTTCTTTTCGCTGTTTTTCCACCTTGGACTTCAATGGAGATCTGAGCATCGGTAGCATCTCTTCATCTATACCGAAGCCATCTTCAATGGCAGCTCCCAGGCCCTTCTTCCTTTTGCTAAAATGACCCTCTCTTTCCATGCCTATCCTTGGGAGCTCAGGATTCCAATAGCCCCTCTCATCTTCCCTTTAAATCCTTATCATTTAGGAATCTTTGTGATTTGATACGATAGTCATACCAGAAGCATGCCTAACCTTGCATATAATCAAGTCACTCCAATTTTACTAAAGTTTTCAGGGGCAGGGGCGGGGGGGGGGGATGTCCCCAGAGTTATTTCTTGGCACAAAACCCATTTTCAGTACTTAGGAACTTTTTTCAGATCCTTGTGCCCTAGATAGAACGGTCCCTACCCAATGAGGCAGTGCGGCATACTGGCAGTTTGACAGACCTGGTTCAAAACCGGGTTCTGCTTCCCAGCTGTGTGACCTTGACCTTAAAAGAGAACCTGCTTCTCTGTGTTTTAATTTCCTCCTCTAAACAGGGAAGACAATCATCTCTGCAGGGCAGTGTGAGGACTAGAGAGAATGCCCGGCACACAGTGGGCGCTTAAGTAGAGCTGTTCTTGACACGCCTGTGATCCCAGCAGCTCTGGAGGCTGAGGCAGGAAGATCAAGAGTTCAAAGCCAGCCTCAGGAACTTAGCAAGGCCCTAAGCAACTCAGTGAGACCCTATCTCTAAATAAAATACAAAAAGGGGTGGGGATGTGGCTCAGTAGTTAAGCACTCCGGGGTTCAATCCCTGGTACCCAAAAAGAAAGAAAAGCTGTTCTTGGTACCTTCTCACTCCCAGCAAGTTGGGTGGGGTGGGGGCATAGGGGCACTGCCTTATGTGTGTCCTTAGGGCATCTTCATCTCCATTACCCAACTGTAGGCCCATGAGAGTTCAACTGCAGAGTTCAAAACAGGCTCTAGCAAGTTTAAGCTGAAGGCGTTTAGTTCAAAGTAATAGATGGCTTACAAAATCTTTAGAGGCTTGAAGGAAACAACTCTAGCTTAAATTTTCTAGAATGGCAGAATTGGACCACCCACAAGATGGATGCCTCTTCTGTGAAAAGGATGTACTGCGTGATCTAGAAACTTCCATCACAACTATCAGCCCCAGACCCAGGTAATCACTACCATGATCAGAGAGCCACTAAGGACAGGGAGCCCCCATGGTAGGAGGTCTCCAGGCCAGCTGCCAGTTGTACATCTTCACGGCCTGCTGCCATCAGCAGCTCCAAAATGGGTCCCCTGTGGGTACGGTGCCCCGTGATACCCACAGAGCCAGCAGTGTAGGGCTGTTCCCCACACACAGCTCTGCCAAGGTCGCTGCCAGCAGAAGCTGAAGGAACATGGCCTCTACCACATTCCCACTCTGTAAGTCCCACCTGAGCTGGAGCTCATCTGGAAGTCAAGCTGCAGGGGGAATCTAGTAAATTCCATCATCACCCCCTTTCCAGCCTCTGCTGTATGGAAGACATACCTGACAGGGAAAGAATGTCCTGGGCACCAATCTTCCATTCCCATGACAGTCTGTCGGGTGGGCTAATGGCATGGCTCTGGCATGGCTCCCTAGTGCAGTTGATCTTTCCCTGATGGTAACAGGACCTGGGCTGGGGTGTAGGGACACCACCCTGGAGCACTGCCTGCTTCTGAAATCCAGTCCCCTATTAAGATGGCTTTTCCACAGTTCTCTAGGTGGGTACTGCTTTAAGTTCAAAAGTGGGGTAGATATCCTTTTTACTATCCCTACTTTGCCCAGACATCTTCTCTTTTCTCTCTCAAAACATCTCAGTCCCTGTGAAGTCCACCCCATCCTTTCCTTCTCTTATAAATGTCTTAAATTGCTTAAACTCTATGACATTGTATCTTATTCCTGCCCAAAAATTTCCCCAGAAAATTTGTTTCCAGTCTTGAGACTATTTTCATAGTTTCTCCTTTCTTTCCTGAACATCCCAGTCTTCTATGTTTCTCTGTCTCAGCTGATGACTGTGTTTAGAAAAGAGGACCCCTTCATACCCATACCTAGAACACCAATCTTGTTAGCTAGACCATGCACACAGCTTTCCTCCTATTACATGTCTGGCCTTTCCTTCCTTTTATTTATAGGAACTATTTCCACTTCCCCACCTTCTATTATTCTCTATTTAACTCACTCCAGGTCAGAGTGAATTGCATTAAATCTACTCTCGTTGAAGTCACTGGTGGCCGCCATCTTGATAAGTCTGATGATGCATTCCATCTGTTCACTGTGCTCACAGGACAATGGCATTCCTGCCCACCCCACCCCCCCCAAGCCATAACTTCCCTGCCCTAGAGGATGCTTCCTTGTTGTCTAACCTTAGGACAGTTATATTAAATGGGATACTCCATCTCACAGTACCCACATGCCAGGCCCTAGCGGATTCCAGTCTCTTCAAGAGTGTCCTGTGGTAGGACTAGAGGTGGGGACAATAAGTTCCCACTCTCTGGGAGTCTACCAAACCAAAGTCCCTCTTTTGGCAGGCATAAAGCTATCTACGAACAAATGGACTCTAGAAAGTGGAAAGTTCAGTGACTTTGAGGATGAGAAGGAATCTCTGAAGACCATCCAATCTAGTCCTCTCATTTTGCAGAGAAGGGACTTGAAGCCCTGAGACATAAGAAATTTAGTCAAGGTCATATAGACCAGGCAAGGTGGCACTGCTTCAGTGAGAAGGGTCCCTTCAGCGTATCAGTGAACACACTGAGAGCCATCTTAACCTAGTGGGTGTCTTTGGTTTGACTGAGGGGGGATCTGTGTGAAAGTCATTGTTCAGGGAGTGTTCTCAGGGGAAACCCCAGTGGAGGGCAGGAAGCAGAATAGGGAAAAAGAAATTAAGCAAGGACATAGTTTAGGTGAAGTCTAGCCAGAGGCTGATCTTTCAGGGAGCTGTAGCAGAATTAGAGCCATCTTAAAACAAGGGAGCTGGGTCCTTATACTTCACACCATCTAAATACTAGCTAAGTGCTGCTGCAGGTCAGGGATCGGTACTTACTGTTAGGTTCCTCCAGCTGTAAAGTAGCTCTAGTTTCTGAAGTGCAAAACTCCTGAAAGGTTTCAGGTGTAACCTACTAACAGCAATGTCTCTGGCATTTGGCAGATGGATGCATTGCATGGTAAAAGGGGTCCCGGGAAATCCAGGGGGAACACCTGCCCCAGCTGCTCCAGGAATTAAGAGAAAATTCCCTGAAACCCAGCACAACAACTGGGATTCAATGTTACATGAGTGACCTTGAACAAGTCACTTTATCTCTGTTTTAGTCAGCTTTTTCATGGCTGCGCTAAAAGATCTAATCAGAACAATTTAAGGAGGAAAAGTTTACTTGAGGCTCACAGTTTCAGAGGTCTTAGTCCATAGAAGGCCAGCTCCATTTCTCAGGGTTTGAGATGAGGCTGAACATCATGGAGGAAGAGTGTGGTGGAGGGAAGCAGCTCACATGGTGATCAGGAAGCAGAGAGAGACTCCACTCTCCAGAGACAAATAGAGACCCCAAAGCCACACCCCCAAAGCCCTCTCCTCCAGCCACACCCACCTTCCTCCAGCCACATCCAGTTAATCCCCTAAGGGGATTAATTCACTGATTGGGTTAAGGTTCTCATAACCCAATCATTTCTCCTCTGAACCCTCTCGCTTTGTCTTACACGTGAGCTTTTGGGGGACACCACATCTAAATCTAAGCTACAGTTCCCAATTCTGAAAATGAGGGAAAATGACACTCCCTCTTACAGTTGTGGTGAGCACCCCAGGAGTTGACAGCAAGTGCTTAGCCCCACGACCTCCTTCCGCAAGTATTATTGCACTTATTAGTAGTTATTATTAATAACTATATTGCTATAATTGTTGTAAATAATTATAGCGATGATAAAAATGAACAACCCCCAGAAGTGGAGCCATCTGAAGTTATCATCTATCTCTTACCCTCCGAGGGAACCAGATAGATGTGCATTGTCCACGTCTCTCCAACAAAATTGGGATGATCCAAGGAGTAGCATTGTTTTTATCCACAGTGTGGATGTAAACGTGTGCCTGTGCTGCTCTCAGCTCACCACTGAGATAATTAACCAGAAGCAATTACAGTGCACTTGGCAAATTGCAGCTTTGCCCTCTTTGCAAGAGACATGTTTTATTTAGACTCCCTCCCTTGTGGCTTGTTGATTGATCACATTCCAAATCCAATATTTAAAGGTGAGCTGCTGATGCAGACTTCACCTGGATTTCCCTCAGGGCTCACACACACTGGGATCTGGGCAAAAAAATGTCCTCCTGACTTAAGGAACAAAGTCATCTCTCTGACGAACTTGGTATGATCAACCTGCACCCTTGGCCTCCGTCCCCAGCCTCCACCCCGGCCACATCTGTGGATTCCTCTTCTTGAGCATGACTGATGAATCAGTGCAATGCCCTAGCTGGACACTCATCTTCCTGGTGTCGTCTTTTCCAATTTCAGAAACACAGGAAACCAATGCACTTTTGGAATGTTGATTTCACAGAAGGCTTTGGAACCTGGACATTAATGGTGGAGATCCCAGGAATTCTATTTCTGGGAATCTGTCTGTAGGACCTAGCTTGGAATGTGGGTTTGTGCTAACATGTGTGAGATGGTCATCAAAGCATCAATCATAATAGCAAGAGGTAGAGGGAAATGAAATGACCTGATAGTTTAAGGTTAGATATGAGATGCCCAGACAATGAGATAGTAATATAAAAAAATTATATTAACACCAGACCATGAGATAGTAGGTAGCCTTCAACATAATATAAACAAAGCATGTTCCCTGTGTCCTTAGGTTTATGGATAGAGGCAAATAAAAGCTAATGGTTTTTCTGCAGCAAAATAGATTTCATCTCTATCTCCCCCATCACTACCATGATCATTCATATTAGTATTTTTATTGATTAAAGTTTGATATCTGTTCTCTGGGAATTATTAGTATTTTAATACATAGTAGTCATTACAATCAACAATACTCTTCAATACATCTTCAATACATTGCAGGTTTAAAATGCATAAATTCTTGAGTTTCTTAAAAGGACATCTGTATTTTTTTCATTTAAAAAAACCCCAGAAAAATATTACCCATGAAAAACTATACACCTTGATTATATTTTCATTTATCATTATAATCTATAGCCATAGTTTTCTCTTTTCTTAGAGGGAAAAAAAAAGACATCTACTTCATGGAAGACAAAGTGAGAAAAGGAAAGGAGGTGCCCAATGACCTTCATCCCTAAAATCCACCCCATGAGATCTACCACAATAGTGTGGTAGGTCATTATTTAACCATAGGGTATCACAAATTGTCACCATACCCTCCCCACCCTCTGAACTCTAAACACCCTGCCCCACAGGGGTATCAATAGTAAAATACCATTACTGTCATTCTTTTTTTTTTTAACAGAACAAGATTGTCCTTCATTTAAATATCTTCCAAGCAACATCAATTTAAACTCTCTAATGTAAATCTCAGCATGTAAGTCTCTAAAGTTGAGTTTCACTATCATTTTTTTTGTTGTTACTTTCTTTTTTTTCTGTTTTCCTTTCTTTTTTTTTTATATGTGACAGTAGAGTATAATTTCACTTATTTATACAAACATGGAGTACATCTTATTCTAAGTAGGATCCCAAATACCTGGGAATCCATCTAACAAAAGAGGTGAAAGACCTCTATAATGAAAACTACAGAACACTAAAGAAAGAAATTGAAGAAGACTTTAGGAGATGGAAAGATCTCCCACACTCTTGGAGAGGCAGAATTAAGATTGTCAAAATGCCATACTGACCAAAGTGTGCTATACAGGTTTAAATGCAATTCCTATAAAAATAGGAAAAGCAATCATGAAATTCATTTGGAAAAATAAGAAGCCCAGAATAGTCAAAGCAATCCTTAGTGGAAAAAAAAATGAAGCAGGAGGCATCACAATATTAGACCTTACATTATACTACATAACTATAATAACAAAACCAGCATGGTATTGGCAACAAAGCAGACATGAAAACCAATGAAACAGAATAGAAGACACAGAGACACACCCACACAATTTGTTATCTCAAACTAGACAAAGGTGCAATAAACATACATTAGAGAAAAGATAGTTATCACTCTTTAATTCTTGAAATAAACAAGGATAAATACTTTATATTTGGAAGGTTAAATGTTATCTTTATAGACTGGCAATCGACTTCTGTTTAAAATCAGCTTGTCACTCACTTTTTATTTAGAAATTAGTTGAACACCTTACATATTTCAGGCACAATATTAGGCCCAGGAAATAAAACAGTGAAGTGATCTCTGCCCTAAGGAAGGCCAGAGTTTATGGGGAAAGGGAAAAAAAAAGAGTCAAGAAAGACCTTATTAGATAAAGACTAAACACAAACATGCTAGAAAGGAGAGGAATAAGGGATTTGATCTGATCAGGGGAAATGGAAGCTGAGCTGCAATTGATAAGTAGTTCACTAAGAAAGGAAAGAGGAAGAAGCAGGAAGAGGAAACAGCATGTACAGAGGTCCCAAGGTTTAGAATATGACCTATAGAAACTAGAATTGAGGCTGGGGATATAGCTCAGTTGGTAGAGTACCCGCCTTGCATGCACAAGGCCCTGAGTTCAATCCCCAGCACCATCAAAAAAAGAAAAGAAAAAAGAAAGAAAATAGAATCAAGAAAAAGGTGAAAATTGGAGGACCCTGGTGCAAAGTGAGACTGGAGATGTGGATAACATGGACAGGGGTAACATTGTATGGGGCCCTTTTATTGAGTGACGTTGTATGTCCATGCAGCATCCATCCCCTATTTCCCATTAGAATCCCAATCTCATGTACACATTTGACCCCCTCCCCCATACACTTAGGTGATGCAGAAGTGATACCACCCTTAGCTCCAGGGATGGTTCCCAACAGATGGAAGTCAATCCTTCCAGATCCCAGGGTTAAACACTGCGTGAAACCACAGCTAATGGTGCCAGTGTGGAAGGGGAGGCTAAATGGGACCCACTGGGCTCCCAAGCAATGGGAGACTTTGATTTTACATGGGGGAGAGGTCTTTATTTCTCCCTCTAGACATATATAAAGAAGCTGATTGATGGGTCATGGGACAAAGCCAACTGGTGGTCAGCAAAAGAAATGGGAAGAACCTTGGTTCTTGAAGATATTATTGTGCCACTAGATCAAGCAATGTGAGATGAAAAATGTCCTTACCGTTCAAGCCAGTGTGAGTCGAGTTTTCTGATCCTTGCTTCCAAAAGCATCCCACCAGATTAATCTTTGTGAACCAGGACTGCTTTTGCCTTTATCCCAAGCAGAACAATGTTCTGGAATTCGGGGGAAGGTTACCTAATTCAGTGGAAAAGATTATAGAACAGGCGAGTAAAGGTTAAATTTTTGTATACATGATCACAACTATGCTGTGCTTGTGTGCATACACACACAAACACACATATACACACTTAAAGAAACACTGGTAAGAAAATGCTATCTGTGCTCAGTGATTGCTCTTAGGTAGTGAGATTATAACTAGGTTTTGAAATTTTGCTTTGTTTGGTTTGGTTTGGTTCTTTATGTTCTTTACTAATTCTTGATTTTCCTGCAGTGAATATGCTTCACTTCTATAATTAGACATCAAAGGCAATAACTGTTTTTCGTCCCGATTTATACTACCTATCATAAAAGAAGTTACTTTACTTTTAAAAAACACAATGACCCAAAGAAGACTACAAAGTAGCATATCTAATACAGTCTATGGACAAAAGAGAAATATTTCTAATCTTTATGCACGACATCCAGATAGTTAAAGATTTATCATTGGTCATATAATAGAATAAAATATCTGGAGAGCATGAGCTTGTTCAATTTGTATTTTAAATCCTCAATTTATAAAATAGTTATTCTTGCTCATTTTAAATTTCCATTATATAAAATAGAGACATTTGCAAATTTTGAAACCCTCAGGAGATATCATTTAGCATCTTTGGAAAACATAATATTTAATTATCATAGCATGAGGTACTTTTAATGGCACATTACAACATTGCGATTGAGAGCTGATTTCTGAGAGGCAAATTAAGTGATATTTCCACTCACATGCCTTATTTAAATACAAACTACATGCATAATTATGCTTGATCCCACTGCCACTTAAAAATGAAATACAAGACTTAAAATACAAAGACACTCATAGTTTTTTCCCTCAGTAACTACAGTCACACACACACACACACACACACACACACACACACATAAAAAACCCTGATATTCACCAAGTACCCCTAAAAGTTTCATGTACCCCTGAAAGTTTTCATAGCCCTGTTTGCTGAGCAATATTGACCACAGGATCCAAATTCCAAAGTTAAATTTCCTACCATAAGAACCATTCAGATAAATTATATTCCAGGAAGAAAGATGAAATAATTCATTACCTTTAAACATAAAACTTGGAGTTTGGGTCAATTATGCATTTATTTTTCTACCTACAGTAATAGCAATAGACTGGCTTGCTTTTTTTGAACTGAGAGTTGATCCCAGGGCCTTGACAGCAAGTGCTCTACCATTAAGCTATATCGCCAGTCCATTTTATTTTTTATTTTGAAACAGGGACATTTGTATGTTGCTGAGGTTGGCCTCAGACTTATGATCCTCCTGCCTCAGCTTCAAGTAGTTAGGATTTCAGGCATGCACCACCATGCCCAGTTTAGACTGACTTTGTATTTTTTATGACTTATTTACTAAGAAAGACAAGCTAACAGAACCATCAAGGCTGTATCTTTCCTGTCAATCTTGCCTTCATGATGAGTGAGCTATGACAAAAGATGGGCTGATGGGCATTAGTACTGTTCACAAATATTCTGACTCTCCCTGCAGTGAGCACACAGTAGGAATGCACTTCCCAACTCCTTTGAAATTAGGTCAGACATGACTTTCTGTGGTTAATAGTTTGGGTGTGACATGCTGAAGTTTAGAGCACCAAAGCGTGAGTCATCATACCCTCTTCCACTGCAAGAAAGATGGAAGAAACACATGACAAAACCAAGTCTCCATCAGTCAAATCTCAGGTGACTTTGTCAAGCAGAGAAACCCTCCATCGACCACTGGAGAAATGCACTTTTGCTAGGAGAAGACATTGCAATTTGGGATTTGTTTGTTATAGCAACTAACCAAGCTTATACTGACTACATAGACCAAAACTAAAAGAAAAGGAGGCCTTGAATTCCTTTGAAAGCCCATTATGCTCCTATTTAAACACTTGTTCTCCTTTAGTAAACTGTAAGTGAGCTCAGAGAACTCTTTAGAAAAAGTTCAAAATTATTTTGACAACATATAAATTTCATTGCACTACAATCAAGACCTTTTTGTTATAAACTTGAATTCAATGATTTAACTCTAAATCCACATGCCCTGTATTACTTAAATATATCTGTGAGCTCTAATGAGGGTTTTTAATTTGAGGTGTTCATATAGATTAGAAAAACATTAACATAAGTCTGTTCTGCATTACCTAGATGGCCAATCCACACAAGGCAAATCAAAGCTCAAGTTTGCTTTTGTGTTTATATTTATGTGAGCACCAAGTGGCGTCTCTTTGTCACAGTCTAGTGAGTAAAAACAAAGCTGGACATAACACTAAAGCATGGACCACATTTGTGCCAAAGGAGCTCACTAAAAAGCCAAGAGGGTCAGCACCTTGTTTTGAACAGTGATTTAGTTCCAGAAAAACCATATCATCTTTCACATTAATGTTGTTTATTTGAATTTTATGGGTTTCATTGTCTGGTTTTAATTTAACCACTAAATTAGTTTTTTGTTTTATAGTTTTATAAGAACTTCTCACATAAGAAGTTTATATCCACTTTTCAGCAATCTCTGTTTAAGTTATATTACAAATAGCAAAAGTCCACAGTTTGGTTGGGCGTGGTGGTACACACCTGTAATGCCTGCAACTAGGGAGGCTGAGGCAGGAGGATTGCAAGTCCGAGGACAGCCACAGCAACTTAATGAAGCCCTCAGCAACCAAGCAAGACAGTGTCTCAAAATAAAAAATAAAAAGGGCTGGTGATGTGGCTCAGTGGTTTAAACACCCCTGGTTTCAATCCCCAGCATCCTTCCCCACAAGAAAAACAAAATCCACAGTTTGATTATTGGTTCTGGTGTGGTCCTATAATCATTTATTTTTTAAAGGCCCCCAAACCTTTTTTCCTTTTGGACCAGGGCTAAGGTAGTTTTGTTTCTTTAAATGGATAAGGTATTGAGTTATATGAATGTATTCACCCAAAATTTATCCAAAAAAGTTATCTGAAAACCGCGAAGCCAGCTCTCAGACTCCATGAATCTCCACTTCATGCTTCTGAAGGAGGAAGCCAGAGAAAGAAAGGATGCTCTGAATACCAAGAACAAACCCCAAAATGATGAAATAAAGGCATTCATGGCTCTATTGGAAGGAAGGACCTGTTGCAGGAATATATGTCTTTGCCCTGACAGCAGGGGGAGGAGGGGCTTGTCCCCCTTCTTTGTGTTCGGAGTTTATTGTTACCTTGTGAACAGCAATAAAGGATTGACGTGACATTTAAGAATTGGAGCATCTTGTGCTGAAAACATTCACCAAAACAGGGTCAGAGCAGAGGATTTTACATAACTCAAAGCCATGTAACTTTGCTTTCAGTTCCTTTCTCTGTTGTTTGAAATATTGATTTTTGCTAAGTAATTGGACCAATTTCGCCTTTACTATGATAAACACTAGCTTATGTTTTCTCGTGGCACCTAAAGAGATGTCAAGAGAATCAACAGAATCAGTGCCAGGTGCCTGGGAAGAAGAGTTGGAGCAGACCCCACTGTGAATCCTAGCTGGGTCAGGCAGAGAGCAGAGCTAGGACCCTCAAGGAGGACCAGGCCCATGGGAGTGCTTAGCACCAGCACAACAGATGGGAAATGAAGAAGAGGAGGATGCTAATGAGCGGGGTGAAGATGACCACAGGGAGGTAAAAGCCTACAGTCTAGATTATTTCATGGGTTCAGAATCACTTAGGGTCACATATTATGCACCAGATCCCCAGGGCAGTGGGGACAGGGGGTACCAACTGAGTAAGACAAGCATTCTGTTCTCCCTGAGCTTTCAGGCCAGGAGGGAGGCAAAGCAAGAAATAGCACACATCCTAAGAACAGACAGTAAGAAAGACAGATTAGTGCTGCTCAAAACAAGCGTTCTTGCCTGGTACAGCAGGGCATGCCTGTAATCCCAGAAGCTCAGGAAGCTGAGGCAAGGAGGATTCTGAGTTCAAAGCCAGCCTCCTCAACTTAGTGAGGACCTAAGCAACTTAGCAAGACCCTGTCTCTAAATAAAATATAAAAAGGGCTGGGGATGTGGCTCAGTGGTTAAGCACCCCTGGTTCAATCCCTGGTACAAAAAAAAAAAGAAGAAGAAGAAGAAGAAAAGAAAAAAGATGTTCTTAAGCTTTTGGTTTTCTGGCCTAGTTTGAAAGTAGATTTCATCCACAGAACCCAGCAGCCTGCCTTGGTCACCGTTTACACTGTGTAACTGTTCATTTGTTCACGGAATCCTCAATAGTTCGATGGTATAGGAGCCCGAGGCTGGGTAACCTGGTGCTAGAGTAAACCCTGGCTTCCAGCTTCCTGGATTCACAGCAGAGCTGTTTGTGCAGATCTGCCCTTCCCTGCCCCTGCACCTTTAGATGCTCATAAAGCAGAGCTCTCACGAATCCCTGGAAGCACACAGCCTTTCTTCAGTGCCTGTTTACCATGTGATGTCTTTTACCTCCCTGTGGCAAGGAGTCACTGTGCCACACAACTTTATATTTTGTCCATTTATTGTCTCTGGGTTGGAAATTTCCCAAGTGCCCAACAAATTCCTTTTGCATTCATCAAAAGCTCGATGGGTCACTTTTGAAGGACAGAGGCTACACACACCAGTTAAGAAATACTGATCGAGAAGTAAAGGAAGGTAAATTCTGCTCATTCTCTGAGTGTATTGACTGCCCCCCAGTATTCTGGATTTGAAGAGCACTCTTACAAAACACTCCCCCCCTCCACCTTAAATCCATTCAATTCTGCATTTTAAAGAAAAAAAAATAAATGTATTCATCGGATCCTGATTTGTTTGCACTTAACTCATCACAATGTTGTTTTGAAGAGCTGATGTGTAAAAAGCCTTTTCATCAGCTTCTTCAAGAGCTTTTCTCTTCAAGGAGAGGAAAGAATCAGAGAGTGTTTACCAAAGGTAAACAATCCTTTAAAAAAAAAAGAAATATAAGTGTAGTTTTAAAGCCTGAACTCACCAGGGGTCAAGGAGGTTTGAAACTTGCAGTCCCTGTTACCTATCTTGGAAAAAGTGTGTCGTCCAGAGTCAACTGCCTAGCCTTCTGGCAGAAACTGGTAGAACCTTCTATCTTGTATCAGCTTTCATTCATCGAACCTTACTGCACACTCCTCCGGAGCTGGGATGTGTATTTCCTGCAGCCGATAAACACTTCTAATGATGCTCTCAACAAAAGCCCGCATTTTAAGCCTTGTTTTTGCTCTTCTTTTCATGGTGTGTTTTTTCTCAGTGAAAGGATCAAAGCAATGAGGCTACTTTTTCTCCACTCAATCAAGCAAGAGTTCTTTGAAGTAAATGTGATTTTTTTTTCCTCCTTAAGAAAGAACCTTTATACTCAGAGGCTGACTTAAATTTCCCTAATACCAGTCCCTTAGCAGGTGCACAAGTGTCACAGGAAGCAGAGTCTGCAATATCTTTTTCCTTGGACTTCCCCTCCCTGTTTTCCCCTCCATAGGAACCATCGGGTGTATTTTAATATGCCCAGGATGGTTGAGAACATCTAAAGACAACATCATCCATTCATCAAAAACATGTGAAAGCAAAGACACAAGAGTTCAGCTGAACAGAAAAATAAATCAGGGAATTTTGAAAAGGCATTTGTAGTTACAGCTTAAGGCTGTCTTGTACAGAAAAAAAAAGTATCAAAATAACTCCATTAATGATCATCTCAGAAGCAAAATGAAGCTGAAAGCTTGTTACTATGGTTCTTGCTTCCACGGAAAATTCAAAATATCTTGTAAAACATAATGGGAGGGTGAATAGAAAAGAAGATGCAGAAGTCAAGTTGAGCCTGATGCCTTCTGGAACCTCTCTGTGGTATATACTATGTGAAGCCAGAGATTCTCAAAGAATGGGCCCCTTTCTAATGGGCAATTAAAAAAATTAATAATAGCAGCAAATGCATACATAGAGCTTGCATGTGCCAGTTATTGTACAAAGTGTTTTCAGGCATATCTGTCGTTTTCTACCAATCTGTCAAGCGTTTGTAGGCTATTATTAGTTCCATTTCACAGAAGAGAAAACTGAGACTCAGAATGCCCAAGGTCAACTGATCAAAAGTGTCAGAGATCAACCCCAGATCTATTTGATGCTAAACTATATCTGTGATCAGAATGATCCCCAGTACCAAAAAAAAAAAAAAAGTTAATATTCCTCTGGTGACAAGTGACAAACAAATCTGATCTATCATGACTTAATAGAGGGAAAAAATTTATTGTCCCCAGAGACTGAAATACCCTGGGGTAGGTCAGGCTGCAAGTATAAGTGAGCCTAGATATTTACATAGTGCCAGCAGGTCTTACTCTTTTATGGACATTCTCAGGGCTGGTCTCTCTATATGGTTGCCTTCAGCACTTGGATTTTTTGTTTGTTTGTTTGTTTTTTGAACCAGGGATTAAACCCAGGGGCACTTGACCACTGAGCCACATCCCCTGCCCTTCTATATATTTTATTTAGAGACAGGGTCTCGCTGAGTTCCTTAGGGCCTCGATGCTAAGTTGCTGAGGCTGGCTTTGATTTACAATCCGTCTGCCTCAGCCTCCTGCACTGTTGGAATTACAGGCATGTGCCACCATGCCCAGATCAGCACTTGGTCATAGTTTCAAATCCAGTATAAAAGAGCCTTCCGCCCAAATATTGCTTGGCTTATTTCTAAGCCAATTGCTTTGACTAGTGGGGATGCAATGCTCTGATTGGCCAGGCCTATATTACTTACATATCCTCTGGAACATATGGCTAAGAAGCCTGCTGTTTCCCCGAGAAGGGGAAATAGACACTGGAGGGCTGTATCAGTCAGAGCAATTAATGTTAGATGCTATAATAAGCAATCCTAAATATCCATGGCTTCTCAGTAAGTTGTCATTTTCATTCTTGCAAAGTTAAATGCAGAAAAGTTCTGGTTGGGTAGTTCCCTTGGCAGCATCCTACCAGCACCAACTCAGGAATCCAGACCTCTTCCACCTTCGGAACACTGCTATCCACATCCCATAGTCTCTGAGGTTGTTGTGAAATGGGGCAAAGTGAGCTGGGCAAGGCATAACTGCTCTCAGCTGCCTTGGCTTCAAAATGACATATCAATCTGTCCTTGCATTCATTGGTGAGAACTCAGTCACATGGTCTAGCACAGATGCAAGGGGGCTGGGAAATACAATTTGCTGTGTACCTAGGAAGAGGAAACAGATTTGTGGCCAGCTGGCCAATCTCTGATACAAAGGCAAACCCAACTCATATCTAATACTCAGCCAAAACTGCTCAAAGGCTCTACTCTAGTCAAACAAACTCTGAGTTGGGACAAGCAGGGTCTTGAGAGGTGATCTGATTTCACCATCTGACAGATGAAAACGTGGGAAAGAAGGGCCTTCCCAGGTCACTCACCAAAGTACAACATGGATTTTGCTAAATGTTTCAGAAAGGATAAAGAAACTGGACACAATGGCACACACCTGTAATCCCAGCAGCTCAGGAGGCTGAGGCAGGAAGATCATGAGTTCAAAGCCAGCCTCAGCAACTCAGCAAGGCCCTAAGCAACTCATCAAGAACCTGCCTCTAAATAAAATGTTTTTAAAAGAGCTGGGGATGTGGCTCAGTGATTAAGTACTCCTGGGTTCAATTTTTCAGACACCAAGAAAAAAAAAATGAGGCAGACATCTTCCTTCCCTAGGTGACAGAAACCCCTTCTTGCTTTGTCCCCACTATACCCACCAACTTGCCAAAGCTTGCTCTTATCAAGCGCAGAACAGTAGAAATGTGGTAGGTTCTTTCAGCCAGATGGGCCTGAATCCAAATGCTAGTTCCATTTCTTTCTAGATTGAGCAAACAGTTCACCTCTCTGGGCTCCAGATTACTCATGCCCCCAGTCCATTCAACAAGCATTGGATTTTTTTCTCTCTTTTCATTATTTCCTACTGAAATATCAGTGATACCTAGAGTTTTCCTGATAGTTAACCTTCTCAGGGTCTTGAGAGTATAGTTGCCTTGTGTGTGTCTGTGTGTGTGTGTGTGTGTGTGTGTGTGTGTGTGTGTGTGTTACACACACACATGCGCAAGGGACTAAAATTGAATTTTCTTCCACAGCAATTCATACAAGCTCTGAGGATGAGAGAGAGACCCACTCTGTAGTGGTGAATTAGCTTTCATGTAATAAACATTTTTCTCCCAGAATATACTCTGCTGGTTCAGTCATCACACAGCTCCTGCTAATGCTTGGTGAACTGAACTAAAAACAGAGAAATGGAGACAGATAAACTCTCCAGATCTCCCATGAGAATTATCGTCTATTCCTGGAGGAAATGGCTTATTTGGGGAGGTGACTGAGTTCTAAGTCCTTTGAAATCCCATGCCTAGTGGATACCAGGCCGCTATTTGCCATTTGAACAAGACCCTCATAACCCACTACCATTCATCAAACCCCCAAGCTTATGTGTCCTTTCAAGGAAAACAAAACCCTTTGCAAAGTCAGGCCAATAAGACCAGACAAAGGACTAGCTCAGCTTCCAATACCCACAGGATCCACACCAAGGCTGCTCAACATAGATGCTTCCCCAACCAGCCATCCCCCAGCTCTTCTCTTCCTTAGCTCATAAAGGCTTATCTGTTGCATGGCTCATTCCCTCAGATTTTTGCCAAGTCCTCAGTCATTCAACCAACATGGTAATGTGATTTGTGGTTGCCAGTGAGGACATTTCCCTTTTGCACTGAGGTCTCTTTGAGACAAACTGCCTGTTGCAATATAGAAAAGTACATCTGAAGATCCTGGTGGAGTAAGTCTTCTTAGAAGACATCTCTCTTCCTCAGAAATCCCACCAAGTTAGCTTCAGCTAAAGATATGTCATACCATAAACTGGGCATGGTGGCACACACCTGTAATCCCAGCAGTTTGAGAGACTGAGCAAGGAGGATCACAAGTTCAAGGCCAGCTCAGCAACTCAACAAGACGTATCTTAAAATAAAAAGGACTGGGATGAGACTCAGTGGTATAGCACCCCTAGAATAAGTCCCCAGTATAAAAAGAAGGGAAAAAAAGATATGCCACACCATAAAAGTCTGTCTCAGGTTGTCATTTCACAATATTGCAAATATTATCTAAATTCCCACCCCTGAAACAGTAAGACTGTCATCATTTTATGTATTTGCTCAACAGGCTACATGGGAGGTCACAATAAGTTTTTTAAATTTCATTTGAAAATTCTGAGAGGACGTCTCTATTTTATCTACCCACATGTTTAGAAGCATCGTGTGGTTGTCTTCCTAATATCACCATTTTTAGGGACTTCTTTTCCTTCTTACGTGTTCCATTAAAGTGTGCCTGAAGTGTAGAAAGCCAAAACCAAAAAGAAACGTACTCATTCCACACTCAGGTTACTCTGATATTCTGACACCTGCTTTTAAATAAAAGTATTTGGGTGCTCATGGTTTCAGAGCTCTCAGTCCATAGAAGGCCAGCTCCATGGCTCTGGGCCCAAGGTGAGGCAGAGCATCAGGGCAGAAGGGCCTGGTGGTGGAAAGTGGCTCAGTTCATGGTGAGGTCAGAATCAAATAGAGAGAGAAGGAGGGAGGGAGGTAGGGGCCATAGGAATAACTCTCCCTCCATCACATGCCCACAGTGACCTACCTTCTCCAGTCACCTGCTTACAGTTAACTATCAGTTAGTTCATTCAAACTAGGATGAACTGCTTAAGTTCCAGCTCTCGTAATCCAATCATTTCACCTCTGAGTATTGCTGTATTAACCAGAGCTTTTGGATATAAGGTATCCCTCATATCCAAACCATAACACCACCCTCCCACGGGCCCCAAGCCTTAGTGATTGGCTCCCCAAAATAGATCACCACACATACCTCACTGCTGCCTCACCTCAGTTCTAACACACCAGGATCTTCCTTGCATTTCAGAGATACTCAAATATTAAAGGCCTTTCTTAGAAACAGACCTACTTAAATTTCTAGTAGGCTGGCCAGAGAGGACACTGAGAGGTGAGGCCATCACTTCAGAGAACTGACCTCTAACTAGAAAAAAAAAAAAAACCATGTTGGGGGCCAGGTGAGGAGAGATGGGATCAATGCCTGTTCCATCCTCCCTGCACCTGAGGTAGCTCAGCTAGTGAGCTGAGCCCTGGCTGGGGAGTCAGGAGACTTAGGACCCTGCCAGGAACCAGGTGCAGTGTGACCTTCAGCAAAGTGCTATTGGAGCCTCCATCTCCCTGGTTGAAAAAATATGGTAGAGTGGGGACAGTTTGGCCTCCATCCAATTCAGCCTTGACAATGCTGGGAGGTAGTGACAGAGGGGACACATTTCCCCCTCCAAAAAAAAAAAAAATACATGCAGAGAAAAATATTCAGAGACTCAAAATGTCACATAAAGTTGACCTGGGAATATCAGCTTAAGAACAAGATACCTGCCAGGCGAGGTGGCTCACACCTGTAATCCCAGTGAATTGGGAGGCAGAAGCAGAAGGATCACAAGTTTGAGGCCAGTTTCAGCAATTTAACAAGACCCTGTCTCAAAAGATAAAATGGGCTGGGGATGGAGCTCAGTGGTAGAGCACCTGTCTTTCCTGTAAAAGGCCCTGGGTTCAACCTCCAGTACAATAAAAAAAAAAAAAAAATTCTGAAAACTTTCTTCTCCTAATAAAATGACAACAAAATGAATATCTGGTTCTTCTTTCCAAAATCCGGATGATTATCCTTGAGTCTTTCTCTCATCTCCACCCCATCCCCATGTCTAGTTCATCTTCCTTTCCTGTCAGTGACAGGGACTTGAGGTAGTTGCTTCTCTTCTTGGACCCCCACCCTAGTCCAAGATGCCACAGCATCCCTCACAGTCTTCCCTTGCTCTGACCTCTTGCTGCTCTGCCCTGCTGTCCCCACAGCCCTACATGACATGATAGGCTCCTCCTTGACTTCCCACCTGATTGCCACCCAGCCTCCCCTCCTGCTCTCTGGTCCTTGTATTTGCCAAACTCATTCCCATCTTGAGGTTTCCTCTTACTTGGACCACTCTGTGCCCAGAACATCACATGGCTTTGAGGTCTCAGGTCAGATGTCCCCTTCCTAGAAAAGCCCACTGGCCGTCCTCTGCCGGCCTGTCCTCCTGTGGGGTGTCTTCAGAGCATCTGTCATTGATTGGAATGATCCTGGCCCTGTATTCTTTCTTCATTTACCTTGTCTGCCTGCCTTCCTGTCCTTACCTGTCCCACTCATTCCGTATCCTGTACATAGGGGAGACTTACTACACATTTATTGAATTAAATAAAATAATAGTAAAATCATTCCTTTGATGTCGTATAATAAAACAAGCAGGATGGCTCCTGTTTTTGAAACTATTTTAATTGATTCTCATAAAGACATCAGAAGAATGCCGTTAATTTTGCCCCTAGAATGTATTTCTCCAGATTAAATGACCGATTCCTCTGAGCTTTCTCACTAATCCTGCTCTTGTCCTCTTAATCACTTTCTAGACCCTGGAGGGTCTCCAGTTTCTCCTCACCCTCCTGAGAAGCTGGAAAACCTCCTTTTTAGAGGGACCCAGGGCAAAGGACAAAGGAAGTAGGACAGTAAGTGCATGGCAAGGGCTATGAAATGTGGCTTTTCTTTTCCTTTTTTTTTTTTTTTTTGGTACAGGGATTGCACCCAGAGATGTTTAATCACTGAGCCATTTGGTTTTTCTCTTTTTGGTGCCAGCATTTGAATCCAGAGTGCTTAACCACTGAGCCACATCCCCAGCTCTTTTAACTCTTTGTTTTGAGACAGGGTCTCACCAAGTTGCTTAGGTCCTTGATAAGTTACTGAGGCTGGCTTTGAACTCACGATCCTCCTGCCTCAGCCTTCCAAGTCGCCGGATGACAGGCAGGTGGCATCGTGCCTGGCAGGAGTGGGGTTTTTCTAAGTTGTAAATTCAGATGCAGCCGCTTCCTCACTCAATGACATCAAGCCAGGCACTTTCTCAGCCTCAGCATCCTCCTCTGTTATGTGGGGATCATGAAAATAACTCAGCTGTCCATGGTGTCCAAGAGCTTTCTCTGACAAATCACATAGCACAGAGCCCAGTAGACCCTAAAACTTTAGTAAATTACAACTGTTTATTAATCAGAAAGGTAAAGCTACTCTAAAGACAGGGAGGGGGGAGCTTTGAAAAGCTTCTGAGAGCTGTTGAGAAGTCACACTCTGTGATTTCAGATTTGTCAGAGAAATGAAAAGTGAGAAAAAAGTCTCTTTATTAAAATTCTGAATAAAGCAAAGGACAAATGAAAGACAGTCTAAAGTCTGTGGCTGGAGGGTCATGCAAGAAATAGTCATCACTAGTTTCACTGAGCAGAGTGAAGGAGTAAGCTGGTCCTGCATCATGAGGGAGCAACAGGGGAAGCCGCGGCAAAGAAAGCAGGACCTTCTTCCATTGGATGGAAGATGCACTGACCCAGGGGGTCACCCCAGAGTGTCACACACCTGCCCTTTCAAGTGCAGAGCACTCCATGGCCCTCCCAGGAGTGGCCAAGACTCAACTGCTTCCTCCAAAATACCCAGGCCTCCTCAGAGACTCACCAGGAGTACCATGTTCATGGAAGTTCTTGGAGGCCCCTGTGGTGAGAAATTCACTGGGAGATACACAAGCACCCTATTTTTAGCTGGAGGGTTAGTTCAGAGTACATACTTCCACAAATTGGGCCAGCTCTGAGGATCCTCCAGAACCAATGGCTTCAAGCAGAGGCGGTGGCCTTGGAAGACAGAGATCATGTTCCTCCAGGCCACCCACATGGTGGAAAACTAAGTGGTCACAAAAAAAAAAAGAATGGCTTGTATCCCTATGTTCTGATGTAGAAAGATTCCAAGTAGATGGTCTAGTGACAGAAGTGAGGCAAAAAATTCTGTAGGATACATGGCAGGTGAAACCTTCCCCTCCTCACTGAACAAGCACTTCACAGAAGAAGAAATTCAGTCTGAAAAAAATATTCAGTCTCTAGCCATTAAAGAAATGCAAATTAAAACCACCCCGAGATTCCATCTCACTCCAGTCAGAACGGCAAATATCAAGAATGTAAGGAACCATAAATGTCGGTGAGGATGTGGGGGGAAAAGGCACAGTCATACATTGCTGGTGGGACTTCAAATTGGTGAAACCACTCTGGAAAGCAGTATAATTATTTCTCAGAAAATTTGGAATGGAACCACCATTTGACCCAGTTATCTCACTCCTTGGTATATATCCATGGACTTAAAAATCCTGCTTACCTCAGGTAAGAATTAATGGTGTTAATACTGGCGAAGTGCTTAGAGCAATGTGTGGTCATGGTAAGGACCAATAAAGACCAGCTTAAACCTGCTCATGCTCACACCTCCTTCTTGCCTTTGAACTATTGAGAGCAATTATCTTTGAGGGGATTATGGTGGGGATTTCCACATCTGTTATGATTTGGATATGAGGTGTCCCCTACCCTCAAAGGTTAAGTCTAGATGTGGGAATGTTCACAGGTGGGATGATTGGATTCTGAGAGCTGTGACCTAACCAGTGGATTATCCCATCCAATGGATTAATAATTTGAATGGATTACTGAGTAGTAACCATAGCAAGGTAGTACATGACTGTAGGAAGCAGGTCACTGGCAGTGTGCCTTTGGAGGATTATATTTTATTACTGGCTCCTAGTATATTCTTCCTCTCTCTGTTTCTATCTTCCTCCTTCCCGGCTGCCATGAATGGATCAGTTTTCCTCCACCTCACCCTTCGGTCTAGTACTTCACCTCAGGCCCAGAGCAATGGAGTCAGCCATCCATGGATTGAACCTCTGAAACCATGATCCCCAAATAAACTCTTCTTTCTCTATATTGTTTTGGTCAGGTATTTTGGTCACAGCCAAATATGTATATTGTAGAGTGTTAGGTTAGTCAGCTTTATGACTAACATAACACTCTACAATACTCATTTCTATATTTTTTACGACAATGAGCATTTATAATTTTGTATGTGGAGAAAACAATAAAAGTATTTTTTTAAATTTGCATCAGCCTCTCTGTTAGGACTCTCCCTAAGGGTGGGCTCTCTCTTCAGTTCCTGTCAGTAACAAAAACCCATGCAAACAGCTTCAGTAAATTAGGGGAGGAGTTACAGAATGGACCCTGAGGTGTGGCACGGATGGGGAGGTAAGGAAATTTCCAGGGGCCTTCGAGGGAACAAGATGCTAGGACAGACGGCAAGGCCAAATCCAGGAAGACCAGGCCTCAGTCTCCCCTTTGACCACAGGTCTTCTCCCCCTACCCCTCTCTCATCCCTCTGTAGGTTTTTCTGAGTTCACAGTAGAAGGTGGCAACCATGCTGTCTATGTGACCAGACATCCAACAGAAACAAACGGACTCACTCCTCCAGATCCCAATTCCAAATTCCCTGAGGACAGAATCTGATTGGCCAGATGCCAGATGAACACTCATGATCCCACCAACCATGATGGTGGAAGGTCTTCTCATATAAACCAGACCGTCCTTACTAACACAGGAAGTGGCAGTATGGAAAGAGGAGAGGAAAGAAGACACCCAACGGGTGTCTAATCCAAGTCCTTTATTAAGGATCGGTGGGGGAATTGAGAATGTTGCCCGAGAAGCTTCTAGAAGCTTTGAAAGAGAGTTGTGTCTGGTGTGAAACCTGGAACACCCTAAACCATCTCTCCTTTGTAGAGAATTGAGCACGTTCTCTTAATCAGCTAGACTCGCCTTTTTCTCCTTGATACCCTGATCCACAGGGGTTACTACTACCCTAGCAGCACAAACTATCCGGAGCACAAGAGCATCGCCTGGGTGACTCTGCCCAGGCGATACTCTGCCTCAGTGGGGCAAACCTAACGAGATTCATGGGGCCATTGAATCCATGCTTAAAATGCCAGTTAGCTAGTTCCATGCACATGATCCACAACATTATTCGGGGAAAAATGCCTCCCCCCTGTGCTCTGTCCTTGTAAAAGTAAGTTATAAACAAGTATAGGCCCAGGTCCAAGGCAAACTCTATCTCACACAATGATGCTAAAGATAAAAAATACCATTCAGCTGGAAATTATCCCTCACTTAGTAGAAACATTATCTCCAATTAGCATAATTATCTAATGAACATTCAAAGGGGAAAAAAACTAATTACTAGAATCATAGGCTGTCTGGGTTGGAAGGAACCTCACAGGTCAGTGTAAATGCCTGCCCTCTCCCCCCACCTTCCCCAGCCCAAAACTGGCGCAGGAGTCCCCTCCACTCTGACCCTCCTACCAAGTGAGTGCCAATTCTACTCACCCCTGCATCTAAGCACCACCCTCCATTTCTGGTTAATCAATTATCAGGAAATCTTGACTTGAGTACAACCAAACCCCGGCCTCCTTGTAGCTTCTACTGAATCGCACAACATTTGCCCAGACTTTGCCTCTGATGCCTCTTAATCAAACCCTCTTCTGCATATAGCACCTTCTCATTCGGAACAGCAAGCTTATGCTCCATGGTAGATACACCTGTCACCTGTTCAACAGCTACTCCTCACCCCTTTCTTCTAGGCTAAGAGAAGGCCAGTTTCTCTTTTATTATGGGGTGAGCAGTGATGAGCTCAAGTCTTTAGCCCCAGGGGTGAGATCTAGCTAGTCTTGAAACTGAAGAGCCAAAGGAATGACACAATCAGGCCAATGGGATATGAGGAAGCCTGCTAAGACATTTTTGGAAAAGCTTCTGCTTCCTGGTGAAAGGTTGATCTATTTGAGAAGAGATTCCCCATCTCTGAATCTTCCACTTCTCCATGCCTCAAGTGTGATCGTGTATGAGTGGGATGCTTGGAGCTATGGCAATCATCTTGGTACCATGAGATGATAAACTTACAGATGAGAAGCCAAGATGCCAAGGATTCACAGCAAATCTAGAAGGAGTGTGTGGGTCTTGGATGATAATGTTAAGCGACTGTTGCTTGGCCTGGAGTAGCCTACCTCCAGACATCTTGTTCTATCATATAATCATTCCATAAAGTGATTCACGATATAATTTAACTAAGAATAGCTCACCAGAGCCTTGGGAGTACAGTATCCTACACTGAGTTCCATATGACATTCCAAGTCCATACCTAAGACCCATCATCTTGACCTCTCTCCTCAGTACAGTCCCTGTTTGTTGAATGAGATAAAGAAAACTCTATGAGCCCCCTGCCCTGGTACAGTCTTCCAGACAGAACTCTACTTCTTCCTAATTCTTTTATTTTCTTCCCTTTCTCTTCCCTTCATTCCACTTTGTCTAATTCAATGAACTCTATTCTCCCCTCCCCCACCTTGTGTTAGCATCCACATATAAGAGAGAACATTCAGCCTTTGGCTTTGGGGGATTGGCTTATTTCACTTAGCATGATAGTCTACAGGTCCATTCATTTGTTGACAAATGCCATAATTCCATTCTTTTTGGTGGCTGAGTAATATTCCATTATGTACATATACCATATTTTCTTTATCCATTCATGTGTTGAAGGGCACCTAGGTTGGTTCCATAGCTTAGCTACTGTGAATTGAGCTGCTATAAACATTGATATGACTGCATCACTGCAATATGCTGATTTTAAGTCCTTTGGGTAAATACCACAGAGTGGGATAACTGGGTCTCCTTCTTATTCTCAGGAGACTAGATTTTACTTCCTTAGCAGCTACCCACTACCTTGAGGTCACAGTGGATGACAACTCATGAACCTCCGCATTCTAGGCTTTCAGGCTGTCCTTACCTGCTGTCCTTGAAGAACTTCTCATTTGGACTCAGGTGCTGGCCGGTGCATTTAGTGGGCTATGCTCCAGGCTGCTTGACTTGACCCGGCTTCCCAGACTGTCAACACCGCTTTGGCTCATTATTCTTTCATCCTGTCTATTAGCTCTTCTCTCAGCCCCATGGCAGCCTCGAAATATGATCAGCATGCCGTCAACGTACTCACCCACTCAGGAAAAAAAGAAAAAAGAAAAACGCAGTAAGGGGAGGGAGGACTGACGGAATCAGACAGCAATCAGAGATTAAATGCAAACAATGCCTCTGTGTTTTACACAAATGCCGACAGCGCTAACCAGTATCTCCAAAAATACCCACCTTAGACTCCTTTTAATTGAGTCTTTTCTGGAATCAATGCCAACAGGAAACGGAAGGCAGGCTTCATCCCACAGGAGCCAAACGTGCCGAGGATAGAATGGTGAAGGGAAACCGACACGTCCCCTGGGTCATTATTATGGCAGTTATCAGTCTCTCCATTCATCTCTCCATTCAGCTGGTCCTGTAACTACAGCCTGTTAGGTCATGTGCAACAGAACACAAGTTGAAAAGAACTCCCGGAGATTTAAGAGACTTGTTCTGAAAAGACCACATTTTTATAGGATGCAGGCATTTGTTCCCTGACAATGGAACATATGATTTATAAAGCAAAGCAAAGGTATATGGCTTGCCGTCCTGATAATATATACTTTGATTCTAGACATAATCAGCAGACCCAAAGAAAGGAGAACTCCTAGACGAAAGCAGGTATCTGTGATACCAAGAAGGTGGGGGATAAAGAGCAACGGGGAGGGGGAAAATAAGGAAAAGGAAAGAAATGATGGAAAATAACCAGAATGATTGCTTTTGCATTTCTTAAAATCTGATGTTTTTTTTTTTTTAAATGATACTGGTAATTGAACCCAGGGGTGCTTAACCACAGAGCCACATCCCCAGCCCTTTTTATAATTTATTTAGAGACAGGGTCTTGCTGAGTTGCTTAGGCCCTTGCTAAGTGGCTAAGGCTGGCTTTGAACTCTCGATCCTTTTGCCTCAGCCTCCTGAGCTTCTGAGATTACAGGTGTGTACCACCACTATGGGCTCTGATGTTTGATGTGAACCATCCTGTTCAGGTTCATCTCCGACACCCACCACCATTCCTGTACAATGCTGTCATTACCTCCAGTAACAGCCCCCTGCTGCCACTTACACCAATGTCCTCACTGCCCCCCAAAACAACTCTTTGCAACCAGTATGGCCAGGAACAACTCCATCACTGCCACAAACACCAACAGCAATTCTATGACTACAAACCAACAGCACTGTTACAGACACTAACATCATCACCACGAACCACACCATTACTCCATGGACCACCATCCCCATCAACAAAGCAGTTACCTTCCCTGAGCCTCGCCCAGATTCTCCAGAGAACAAGGAGATCTGAGTTATAGTTCTGGCACTCCTGGACTGGTGGCCCTGGACAAGTCACTTTGCTTCTTGCATCTCAAACTAGCAAATACATGTTCATGTTGAATGACTGAAGGAATTATTATTATTATTATTATTATTATTATTATTATTATTATTATTGGCACCAGCCCAGAATTCAGGTTATCCAACTCCAGGGAGAACCTCTGGACACCCACATTGTTCTTCTCAAAGGAGTTCGTCTGACATTTCCAATATGGCTCTTTTTGGGGAATTAAAGCGAAGTAGTATATACAAGACAATGCAGAAAAGAAAATTGCATTTTAAAGTTTCTTTTTGAAAAAGTTATAGCAAATAGCAGGCTTTGGAGGGGCATGCCTGTGATCAGTCCCAGCAGCTTGGGAGGCTGAGGCAGGAGGATCACAAGTTTGAGGCCACCCTCGGCAACTTAGCAAGACCTTCAGCAATTTAGCAAGACCCTGTTACAAAATAAAAAAATAAAAACTAGAGAAGCCGCTCAGTGGTATAGCATCCCTGAGTACTGAGGATAGCCTCAGTATCAACAATTAAAATCAGCTTGGAGCAGTGGAGCACACCTATAATTCCACACCTGTAATCTTGGGAGGCCAGCCCCAGTGCTAAGCAACTCAGTGAGACCCTATCTCTAAATCAAATACAAAAAATAGGGCTGGGATATGGCTCAGTGGTCAGGTGTCCCTGAGTCGAATCCCTGGTACCCCCCACCAAAAAAAAAACCCTAAAATTAAAAAATTATAGCGAATAATAACCAGATGAATGAAAATCCTCTTAGCCACATATTTGCCTAAGACCCATTTTTCATTGATATAGTCTTAATGATATAGGTTTCTGGTTCAAAGATTATACAAAAGTCATCCAAATTCAGATTCTCATTACTAACTTTCCTATTATTATCCAGAAAGACTGTACCAATGCAAACTTGTGTCAGCACCCCAACAGTCCTGACCATTAATCATCAATATTCACCTTTGACAATTGTGGGGGTTTTATTGGGGGGAGGGTACTGGGGCTTGAACTCGGGGGCACTCAACCACTTAGGAACATCCCAGCCCTATTTTATATTTTATTTAGAGACAGGGTCTCACTGGGCTGTTTAGCACCTCACCATTGCTGAGGCTGGCTTTGAACTCGTGATCCTCCTGTCTCACCTCCCGAGCCTCTGGGATTACAAGCATGTGCCTTTATACCCAGCTCTCACCTTAGACCATTTTGTAGGAGAAAATGTTGTCTTCTTGTTGCCTTAATTTATCTTTTTTTTCTGGATTATTAATAAAATTTTTAAAATTTGTATTTCAAGGAATTTTTCTCTGACTTTAACAGGTAATTTGTAAGCTCAGGGTAGGCAGAGGAGAAGGGGATAAGTAGCCCATCTGTCCAACTTCATCACTATGTCACTAAAACAAGCTCTACACCGTGTATGGGGAGACAGGCTTTTGTCCAAGAGACAGAAAAGTGTCTGTGTGGCTTCTAATCTGAGTCAGAGCTGAAAACTCAGGAAGGGCTACATCCAGAAGCAGGTACTGACCTACATGGTCACCCTCAGTCCTGTCAAGCGATTCTTCCCCAGCTCATTTGAGTTCCCATCTTTGTTCAAAGCCTGAAAAGTTTTTTAAGAAGAAACAAGAAACATTTCTCCAGTCTTTTCTAGGGCGAATTGAAGTTGCAGGAATACAAGAATACCTTTCACTCGAGTAGATGCTGAGGTTCATTTTGAAAACCTTGAAACATATTAAATGTGAGTTTTCTGTCCTACACCAGTGGGGGTACACCAAGAGAAATTCTAAAATAACTACTTGTAAAGCTTAATTGAGTTTAATTAGATGGCTAAAAGGGAAAAAAAATGCTAAATTATAAACCATCCTAGACATGATTAATTACATTTACATTATGCAGAAAACGCCGAATGAAACTACCCCGCAGTTTCCCCCTCCCAGATCCAGAGGTATATATTGTTGCCAACAGGACAGCTCCAGCTGAAGACAAACCCAGACCCAAGCTCTGCAATCAAAGCTGTGGGAGCCCCTGCGCCTCGGATCACCTCTTTCCTGGGACAGCTCCCCAATAACCTTTCCTGCCTTTTCCCCAATTGGATTCTGAGTTGTCCCCAGGACAGGACCCACCTGTCATCATTCTGCCCTCCCCTCTGGACTCAGAACAAACCACTGGTTTTTTTTTGATCTGTCCCGCCCAGCTGTCATTATAAGTGGTACTCAATAAATACCTGCAGACAGATCAAGATGACATGACACACCAAACGGGGAGAACAGTGGGTTATCAAAGGGTGGGCAGAGAGGATAATCCAGATTTCTAATTTTGCAAAAGGTATGTAAGTGAAAAGAAGAATTTCTGGAATGACATTCTCACGTGTCCACCATTAAATGTGAGAAGATGGTGTAGACAAGACACTCGGAGGTTCTGGCTCCTCGGCTTCTTTCCTTTGGTCAGGGGAGTTAAATATTTTCCCCCGAAGCTCCCTGGAAGCCTCCTCCTGATGATCAGCTGGGAAACTGAAGGTCAGGGCTCTGCAGCCTTGATCATCGCAGGTGGGCAGGAAAGAAGGGAGCTGGAAAGAAACAATGTTTTCCCCACATGTTCTCAGTCATTCACTCCACAAATATTTATCAAGAACCTGCTATGTGGTTCTGGATATGACAGGTATTGTTCTGGCCAGTGGACCATGGCAGTGATCAAGACAAGACAATCCTGGATCTCCTGGAGTTGCATTTTGGTAGAGAGACAGCCAGATCATAACATAACAAACCATAAACCATATGGCATTTTTAGCAGGCACTGGGGATTCTTTGTAAAATGGTAAGGGGAACTGCAGTAAGGGAGGCCAAGTGGGCCAGATGCTAAATGGAGGGACCAAGGAAGACCCTGGGAAAAGGGGACTTGATGGACATAGGAACTTGTTTTCGTCAGATTTTTTTGCTGCTGTGAATAAAAGGACCCAACCAGAACAACTGTAGAGGAGGAAAGGTTTATTTAGGGGCTCACAGTCCATAGATAGCAGGTTCCATTTCTCAGGGCTTGAGGTCAGGCAGAAAAATATGGCAGAAGACTATGGCAGAGAAAAGCAGCTCCCACGATGATCAGAAGCAGAGAGAGACTCCACTCTCCAGAAACAAATATAGACCCCCAAAGCCACGCCCCCAATGCCCCCTCCTCCAGCCACACCCATCTGCCTCGGGTCATCGGTTAATCCCATCAAGGATCCATTCACAGATTGGGTTATGGTTCTCATAATGCAATCATTTCTCCTCAAAAACTTCTTGCATTGTCTCACATGTGAGCTTTGGGGGAACACTTCATATCCAAATCCTAACGGAGCTCATGGAAATGTGCCTAGGGGGAGCAGGTCCCCCAGCAAAGGGAACAACCTGCATCAGAGACGTGGCCTGGCATGTTGGTGGCACAGCAAGGAGGCCAGGGTGGCTGGAGCAGATGTGGATTCAGTCAGGGAAGAAACTTGAGGCCAGGTGACCCAGGCCCTTGTGGAATATTATGAGGACATTGACCTCACTCAGAAAATCAGGGAGCCTCTGAAGGGTTCAGAGCAGAGGAATGACAAGATTCAACTTCTGCATGTTGACTTATTCTATCTTATTTTTATTTTAGTACTGAGGATGAAACCCAGGGACGCTCTACCACTGAGCCACATCCCCAACAGTTTTCATTTATTTATTTATTTTTATTATGAGACAGGGTCTCCCTAAGTTACCCAGACTGGCCTCAAACTTGCTATCCTCCCCACTAAGCCCCACTGAGTCTCCAGGATTACAGGTGTGTGCCACTGTGCTTGACCCAAGTTCTGCACTTTTTAAACATCTTTATTGAGATATAATTCACATGGAATACAATCCATTCATTTAAAGCGTACAATGCAATGGTTTTTTGGTGTATTGACAGAATTGCTCAACCAACACCACAATCTCATTTTAGAAAATTACCATTCCTTCCCTTTCTCCTTAGGAGTCACTCCCCAGTTCCCCCACCCCACCCCTACTCCCCAGCCCAGGCACCACAATTCTGATTTCTGTCTCGATGGATTTGCCTGTTCTGGACATTTCTGGTATCTGGAATCAAACGATATGTGGACCTCTGTACCTGGATTTGTCCACCGAGCATGTTTTCATCTATGCTACAACATGGACCAGTACTTGCTCCTTCTTATCATCCAATGACAGTCCACTGTATGGACACACCACATTTTGTTCATTCACTCACCAATTAATAGATATTTGGGTTGTTTCTGCTTTGGGGCTATTATGAGCAATAGTGGGATGAACATCTGTATACAAGACTGTTGATGAATGTGTGTTTCCCATTCATGGATGAATCTGTTTTCCAAGGTGGCTACACCACTAGACGTTTCCTCCAGCTCTGGTCCTCTGCATTCCCATCTCTGCTTGTACTGTCTGTCTCTTTCCTCCTAGCCTCCCCTAGTGGGAGTGAAGGGCTGTCACGCTATGGTTTTGATTTGCAGTTCTCTAATGACAAATGATGTTCAGCATCTTCTCATGTGCTTTTAAACTATTTGTAATATGCTTTTAGAGAAACACCTATTCAGATCCTAGCCCTTTTAAAAAATTGGTTTCTTTGTCTTTTTAAGACATGTTTTTAAAAGATTATTCTGACTGCTTTGTTGAGATAACGTATGCAAGGGGCACACAGTACTTTTTGAAAACAGAAGAGAAAAATGAAAATTCTTTTAAAAAGATAAATTATTTTGAACTTTAAAAGAGTTCAGCAGAAGTCCCTGGCCTTCTTGTCATATTTCATGGTCCATTATGAATCAGGTTCTCAAGGTATAGGACTCAGAAAACCAGCTCCTCTCTGAACCTCAGTATCCTCATCTATAAAACAGAAATACTAGGCTTAGTTAGAACCTAGAGTTGATGGAATAATTTGGATGAGGAAATTAGGACACTCACTGTGGAAAGAGACAACAGCAGTTCCCTCGTCTTACCCCAGAACACATGTGATGATACTATGGAACTGGGTATTGTCCACTAAGGGCCTAAAATCAAAAGGTCTTCTCAAATCAGAGAAGAGGTACAGAATGATGGTGTGTAGTTTGATCATGATTTTTAATTAATATTGTTCTGGAATTAGATGGTGAGAATGGACCCACTGATCCTGAAAGAGAATCATGAAATATAAAATGTAAGGAAAGCACAAATACTTAAGGAGAAGACATGTGAGAAATGACTGTGCACACAGAAACTTCTGGGGAAAAAAAATGGACTGTATTAGTTAAGGAGAGCTGCTATAACAAAGGTACCCAAAAATACCATCTCACTTACTCCCACCTGAATTAGTACAAGCTTCTGTATTGGGATCTCCAGAGAGGCTGAGAAAGGCCATTCAGCCAGGGATCATGGCCTGGTCCAAACTCTACATCTATGAAAAAAGAAGGAATGACTTTTGGTGGATAGCCCGTGATCTCTGCCACATATACCAAAATATTCAAGCAGCCATGACTGTGAGGTGGGTTTATGGGTCTCTTAATTTTCTTCTTTATGTAGACACCTGGATTTTGCTGAAATATTTATATTGCCCTCAAGTGGTACATAAAATAATGATGGGTTCTAGAGTCAGACTGTCTAGTTGCAAGTCAACCTCACCAATTGGGTGACATTTAACCAATGACTTCTCACTGACCCTCTGTTTTTCTCCTCTGTATCAAAGGAACAATCACAGAAGCTGCATCCTCGGGCAGTTGTAAGAATCAAAGGAGTGAAGACCTACCACATGTACAACATGAAGCCTTGTACACGGTAACTGTGTGGTGAGCAGTACAGCCTATCTTGAATGGCTATAACAAAAATATCTGAGTCTGGGTACTTTATACAGAAAAGAGATCTATTTAGCTCACAGTTTTGAAAGCTGAAAGTCCAAAATCAAGTGGTCCCATCTCGTTGCATCTGGTGGGGGATCTTCTGGTTACATCATGGCATGGCAGATGGTATCATGGCAGGAGCACATGAGAGTAAGAGAGGTCACATGGAAAGACAGAAAAGAAAGGGCCGGCGTCACTGTTTTTATAACAAACCACCATCATAGGAATGAGTCCACACCTACCAGACCTGACCCACTCCTGAGAGACAGCATTAATCCTTTATGAGGGTGGATGCCCAGGACCTAATTACCATCTGCTAGGCCCCACTTCTTAAGGGCTTCACCCACTCCACACAGCTATACTGGCAACCAATCATCCAGCACATGAACCTCTGGGGGACAAACCATGGCAGGCACCTTTAGCACATCGTAATCATAATGGGGATTCTGAACAGAAGATCATCTAAAACACAGACCCCGACTATGTCTGCAGCCTCACTTCCCATTAGCTGCTACCTCCTTTTCCCACTCTCTCCTTCCTTCTCCTCAGCCCCTTCAACAAGTTCATTTATTCTTCTCCCACCCAAGGCTCTTCCCTCTCACATTTCCCTCTGCCTTGACCATGCCTCTGTCATGCTTCCTCCTTCAACTAAGGTTTGGGAGGCAAACCTCAAACCCATAGGTATTTCTCGGAGGCAGAAGTGGAGATTGCCTCTCTGGTCCCTGAGGTGACTTAGATCTGACCTCAAGGAACGGTGTCCCTCTGCAGAGGAGCTCGCCCTTCAGCTGGTCCCCCTTTCCTGTGCCCAAGTTAGCAGGGCTGAGCCCAGTTCTCCTATCTACCCCTGGTCCCCCCTTTCTCCCTCTTCTCCTTTCCTCCCGACGCCCAAACACGTGCAAGCTTGGATGAGCCCGAGTTGAGGAGCCTTTTTAAACAGCTCATTAAAACTATTAAAAGCTGAAAATTGACCTTGGGAAATGACTGTGCAATCGCTTTATTAGATTGCTTGGGGGGGGAAAAAAAGTTAGAAAGCCTGGCTGGCTGGCTGGCTGGCTGTCTTACTACTGATTTCTCAGGGCTCTCCATACAAGTTTCTATATTTGGATCTCAAGAATTATTGAGCTTCTACTGGGGAGGGGAAAAAAAGAGATTCTGAAGTCCTGCCAAAGCCCAGAGTAATTCTCCAGCTCTTTCTCCTAGATCCCTTGGAAAGGGAAGAAGCCAGGACTTTAGACGGAGGCTTTTGACTGTTTTGTTGAGTTTTTTGGGGGGAAGAGATACATGGAGGGGTTGAGGATTCTCTACTGAACGAACTTCTCTCTTTAAGATCCTGAGCTGAATCTTTGGAGGTACTTGTGATTGATAGGAAGTGGGAGATGGACACAACACTAAAAACCCACCTAGTAATGAAAAGCAAAGTATTCACAGCACATTTACAAGACAAAACCACACAAGCATTCGTTCTTCTATTTTCTATTTGTGTGTCGGGGGTTGAGCACCCAGGGAAAGGAAATGGGGGAGAACTGGGACCACACTGGTACTTTGCAAAGCCTATGTGTGTCAGAGGGTCTGGGCTGGCCTGGTCCAGGGTGGCAATGAGGGCCTGGAATAGTATTCCAAAGGCTTAGAGTTTCCAGGGCCAACTGTCCCCTAATCAAGGGAAGGGACAACTCTCCTCCTCTCCAGTTCCTCCCAAGGACAATTAGGATAATGGACACTCGACTTCCCTTATCGCCCTTTCTAGCACTCTCTGTTGTTTTCTGGATCAGATGCCATCCGCATTTCCTAAGTGCCTACTATGCGCCATGCACTGCACTAACCATGTCATCGGGCCCTTCCCTGCTCATGTCATGTCATCCTCACAGCTTCCCATGACAGAAGGATCATTTTTCAGAGGAAGAGATTGAGAATATAGGAAGGAAAGTGAATGGCCCCAAACTACACAGCCATGAAGTGACAGTGGCCAGAGCTCACACCCACCTCTCCTGAAGCTCCGTTGGAGTATTTGCACTATGCAATTAGGTATGTGTGTGCACGCACACTTGTTGACAGGAAAGAGCTTGACATGTGACTCTCTTTCATTTTTAGTCACCCAATTGCACGTCTTTCCTTCCCTCAACACCATGAAAGCCAGCCCTATGCATGGACCACCAATGAGTCCCCAATATTGAGGAAAGAAGATTAAAAAAAAATTGGAGTCCCTGCTTTCCAGGTGCTAAGGGAATTAAGTAAGGACACCTTTTCCCTAATATTCAATCTCTGACCTGAACCTAGTTTGTAGAGGATCCTGGCTAACATTCCCTAAAGGGACTGAACCAACTGTAGTCCAGGAGATGTGGGCCTCAAGAGTTCTTAAGATAACCAGTAAGTCAGTTTCCTCCTCTGAGGCATGGCCAGTATAAGAGTGGTCACACTCTTTGGAGTAATGTTATATGGCCCCAACTAGAGAGTCTGTGTGGCTAGCCAAGGATGCCACGCTGTGCTTTAGTCATCAAAAGGTCTTTGACAGAAGGACACTCACTTAGAAGTCTGATGTGATAGGATCGTGTTTTTGAAGTCCATTCTTGGCTGATTTTCATCTCTTTTTCAGGAAAAAAAAATCAGAAGGAAGCATGTCCTTCCAATATAAAAATGGAAGCTCCAAATTATATACTGGAATTGTTTTTTAGGTGTATTCCTGAGGATTTGTTTTTCTGAAGATGCGGAAGCTGCAGATTCCTTGGACTTGGTCGTCCAGGCCACAAGCTGGCCCAGACTGCTAAGGAACCAGCCGATTGCTGTCCAAACACCACCTGTCATAACTCTTTGTCCTCAAACCACTGGGAAACCACTAGGACAGGTGACAGACATTTGGAAGTTGACTCCAAGCAGGAAACAAGGAAAAGACCTGGGAATTGCCTCCTGGCATCCTAGTGTGAGGTAATCTCTGGTGCCTTGTAGGTAAGGCAGCTCAGGCTGGCCAAGTGGCCCAGAAGCAGTTTCTGAACAGATTCTGAGGCTCACCTTCGGCCTCCACTTCCTTACTAAAAGACCCTAAATGAATTTGTTTGCCTCTTCTGATCCTTGGTTCCCTTCTTTTATAAGGTGATATGATGCCACCTTGTAGGACTGCTTGAGGATTCATTAAAATAAAGTATATGCTGAAAGGTAGTCGGCAATATTATTATTTGGATGCAAATTGTACCTTTCCTCTATAGACTCAGATTTCTCCCTAAGACCATTTTCTTTTGAGACTTAATTTAAAAACATGAAAATTGCTATGAGCTCTCTCTTCTCACCTATCAGATTGGCAAAAATCCTAAAGTTTGACAATACAGTTTGTGGATGAGACTGAGGGAACTCCCAAACGTTGCCAGTGAAGAATGCAAACTGCTCTGACCCTGGACATATCTAGCAAAATGACACGTGTCCCTGTCCTTTGACCCAGTAAAGTTCCTTTAGGCAACTTATTCCAGAGATACACTGACAAAATTGCATAAAAAGTTACAAGAGACTTGCTAGGTATGGTGGCATATGCTTGTAATCCCAGCAGCTCAGTAGGCTGAGGCAGGAGGATAGCAAGTTCACAGCCAGCCTCAGCAACTTGGCAAGGCCCTAAGCAACTCACTAAGACTTTGTCTCTTAAAAAAATATTTAAAAAATGGCTGGGGATGTGGCTAAGTGGTTAAGCACCCCCTGAGTTCAATGCCCAGTACCAAAAAAAAAAAAAAAAAAAAAAGATCAAGAGACTGATCAACAATCACCACATGTGGACCTTCTTTGGGTCTAGATCTGAACAAGACAAAGCAAGAGAAATGGGAACACTGATTGGGTATTTGATAATCCTAAGGAACTGTTATTAACATTTTTAGATGTGATCTTGGCATGGTGGTTATGTTTTTCTTAAAGGGTTCTTGTCTGTTAGAAAGACTTACTGAAATATTTATGAATGGAGTACAATGTCGGGAATGTGCTTAAAAATAGTTCAGGAAGAGAGAGTGTGTGGGTGACTGTACTTGAGGGTTTATTACAGTGGCCTATTTTTGTATACGTTTGAAAGTTTCCATAATCAAAGACATTACAGATAAAACTGAAATCCCTCTTCAGCTCACCTTAAGTCTCTTCCGTCTCCCCCAGGGAAGCATGACTATCAATTTGCTCTGAAGCCTTCCACACATCTTTCTGGGCATTTAGGTATTATTTATGTACTCACAAGAAGCAGGGGATGGTAATTTTTTGAAGATTGCCTTTTTTTCAGTTTACAACAATGACATCACCATGACACATCAGCCTGCCTCATGCTTTTCCCCGGGCCTGTGTCTTGGAGAGCTCCCTTGTCAGCACACAAAGATCCTTTCTGTCCTTTCATGGATGCACATATACCATGGAAGGATGTGCACAGATTATCTGCTCATTCCCATGAGGATCAGCTTTTATGTCATTGATAATTATTTTACAATAATCATGGCAGTGATGAATGTCCTTGGATGGTTGGATTGTATCTTTTTGGGCGGGGGGGGGGGGGTACCAGGGATTGAAACCCTGGGTGCTTAACCACTGAGACACATCCGCAGACCTTTTTATTTTTTATTTTGAGACAAGGTCTCACTAATTTGCTTAGGGCCTCGCTAAGTTGCTGAGGCTGGCTTTGAACTAGTGATCCCACCTCAGCCTCCTAAACTGCTGGGATTCCAGGTGTGCACCCTCAAACCCAGCAGCAATGACTTTCCTGTGGGGGTCTGAGGCAGAGTGCTAACCCAAAAGCTAGGATGTACCCCAAAATGCTTTTAAGGAAGAGAAGAGCCTGACCTACTTCCTCTCGGCAGCTCTGTCTATTCCTAGCTGGGTGCAATGCCGCCCCCCCAGGGCTGTCTCTTCCCACAATGCAATTGTGAGACCGCTCCTTGCTGCAGCACCTGCCTGTGCCAGCAGGTTGGAGTCCCTGAAGGTGATCTCTCGGCGCTGAGCAGCTTCTCCCCATGCAGTTCCTTCTTTAATTTGGCTGCCAGAATGCTGAATGCCAAGGTTTTCTGGGCAAGCCCAGCAACTTTTGTGGCTGGCATGTCTGTTTTCCTCCTCTCAGTCACCATTTTTTTTTCTTCCCTTTCAAAATTCTTGTTTCATAAATTTTATTGTATGATTTTTTTTTGTAAGTTGCTTCAGATTCAACTAAAGGAGAAAAAAAAAAAAAGGAGCCGGATAAGAATCTTGAATAAAATTTTACAGCACCAAGCCCCTACGTTCTGGTTCTATGCTGTGAATTTGGAAAGAATCTCAAGACTGAGATGACTTTCAGCAATGTATGCACCTGCAAAAACTGAACCCTTCTTTGGAGAAACCGTTGACTCCGGGACTGATGCATAGAAAATACAAATTGAACTTGGAAAACCTTGTTGTTGCAGAAAGTAACAACAAAGAATGATGAGTATGTGTCAAAATATGGCCAGGTTGCTGGGCACAGTGGTGCATGCCTGTAATCCCAGCAGTTTAGGAGGCTGAGGCAGGAGGAGCCCGAGTTCAAAGACAGCCTCAGTAATTTAATGAGACCCTAAGCAATTCAGTGAAACCCTGTCTCAAAACAAAAAAATAAATAAAGGCTGGTATTATGGTTTGAATGTGAGATAATTCAAGAAGGTTCAGAGAAGATATGATTGGGCTATACAGCCTTAACCTAATCAGTGAATTAATCCCTGATGGAATTAACTGGGTGTTAGCTGGAGGCAGGTAGGTGTGGCTGGAGGAAGTGGTTCATTGGGGGTGTGGTTATGGGGTATATATTTTGTATCTTAAGAGGGGAGACTCTCTACTTCTTGATCACTATGATGTGAGTTGTTTCCTACTGTCACCCTCTCCCACCATGATGTTCAGTCTCACCTTGACCCCTGAAGAATGGAGCTGGATTTCTATGGACCAAGACCTCTGAAATGTGAGCCTTCAAATAAACTCTTCCTCCTCTATAATTGTGGTCCTTTAGTCACAGCAGCAAAAAAGCTGACTAAAACAGCTGGGGATGTCGCTCTGTGGTTAAGTACCCCTGGGTTCCATCCCCAGTACCAAAAATAAAAATTTTTAATATATATATATATATATATATATATATATATATATATATATATATATATATATATATATATATATATATACATATATTGTAATATATATGTGTGTGTGTGGAGAGAGAGAGACAGAATATGCACCAGGTTTAAAGGGACCAAATCTGAGACAATTTGAACATCAGCATAGATGATGATAGTGTAAGAGTTTAACACACTGAAGAAAATAAAAATAAATATGCACATACTCAACTAAATAAATAATTGGTTGGGGAAGAAGTTGTCTTCTTTACAGTAGCAAAACAACACACAAACAAAAAAGGAATGATGAAGTTAGGAAGTCACTACGCGGCCAAGGTGGTAACACACCTCTCCCAGTGGCTTGGGAGGCTGAGGTAGGACGATCTCATGTTCAAAGCCAGCTTCAGCAGCAACAAGGCACTAAGCAACTCAGAGAGACCCCGTCTCTAAAAAAAATATAAAATAGGCCTGGGGATGTGGCTCAGGGGTTGAGTGCCCCTGGGTTCAATTCCATAGTATTCTCCCTACTCCCCCCCAAAAAAAGTCACCACTTGGCAACTATCAGATCAATAACTTTTAGGCAAGAATTATTACTGAATGAAAACATTGGTGAGTGAAAGTTTAGGGAGTAACAGGATATTTATGTAGTCTGAAAGAACCTGCCCACAAGATGCATACAAATTCCAAAAGAACCAAAGAGAAACTTCACAGTGATAAAAACTGAGATCCAACTTAGTAATGGAACAATTTAATAATCCACAGTTCCTGATATGATGCAATAAGAAAAATACAGCAGCCTTCTGAGGTATTTCCATGAAGAGTTATAGTCTGATTCTTGTCACGAGGAGATATCACATAGATTCAAAGTGAGGACTTTGTAAGATAAGTGGTCTGAGAACTGGATACCTTAAAAAAAAAAAAACCTAAAATGATTGATCAATCTATTGATTGGTTATACCTTAATGCATCTGACTTTGTTCTTTTAAAGAGAGAGAGAGAGAGAGAGAGGGAGGGAGTTTTTAATATTTATTTTTTAGTTTTTGGTGGGCACAACATCTTTATTTTATTTTTATGTGGTGATGAGGATCAAACCCAGTGCCCCGTGCATGCCAGGCAAGCACGCTACCGCTTGAGCCACATCCCCAGCCCCTCCATCTGACTTTTTAAAAGTAACTGGGCTTCAGTCCTCAAAAATATCAATATCATGGAAAACAAAGAAAAACTGGGAACTGTTCCATTAAACAAGACTGAACAGGTAAGTGAATGTAACATATGAGACAAGATTTTCTTTTGCTAGCACAAACATCATTGGAACAATGAGGGATATCCGAGTAAGATTTGTAGATTAAACCATAGTGTATAAATGTTGATTTCCTTATTTTGATAGCTGTACTGTTATATAAGAGGATAATCTTGTTTTAAGGAAGACTCTTAAGTATTTAGTAGTTTTCTTAGTCAGTTTTGGCTGCTATAACAAAAATACCATAGACTGGGCAGATTAAACAATACAGACGTATTTCTCACAGTTCTGGAGGCTGAGAAGTTCAAGATCAGGGTGTCAGCATGGTTGGGTTCTGGTGAGAGCCCTCTTCCTGGTAGGCACATAGTCATCTACTTGTATGCTTACATACCAGAAAACAGAGAGAAATCAGACTCTTTCATGTTTTCTTTTGTTTTTGTACCACAGATTGAACTCAGGGGCATTCAAACACTGAGCCACATCCCCAGCCTTATTTTATATTTTATTTAGAGACAGGGTCTCACTGACTTTCTTAGCATCTTGCTGTTGCTGAAACTGGCTTTAAACTCATGATCCTCCTGCCTCAGCCTCCTGAGCCGCTGGGATTATAGGTGTGCACCATCACACCTGGCTTCTCTAATGTCTTTTAATAAGGGCTCTAGTTCCATTTCTTGGGGCTCTACCCTCATGTGACTTTGTTTTTGTCCAAAAATCCCCACCTCCTAATACCATCACCTTCAACATTAGGATTTCAGCATATAAATTTTGGGGTGCCCAGACACTTAGTAGATAGATAGAGGGAAAGATAGATAGATGAGAGAGAGAGAGAGAGAGAGAGAGAGAGAGAGAGAGAGAGAGAGAGACTGTATAGTATGGTAAAATACAATAACTGAGGAATTTGGGTGAAGGGTATATGAACCATATATACTATATTGTACAATCCTATCAACTTTTCTATAATTCTGACATTATGTCAAAATTAAAAGAGAACTCTCAGGGTGGGATGGGGGGAGAGGTTCTTACTCAAAGCACCTGCCCTGACAGGTGCTTTGAGTAAAAACAAATCTCTCCAAATCTCTTCAACCTTGATCTTCTCTCCTGCCATCCCGTACCTCTACCTCTCCGTAGCACTGATCACAGTTGTAATTCTGCCTTGATGTGTGCTCCTATCTCTCCCCCTGTACCATCAGCTTCAGGAAAGTTGGGTTTATATCTTGCCTTGCTGAACATGGTAACCTCAGTGTGAGACTCAGTGGAAGATGAAAATGTGGGAATGGATTCCTGGCTAAAAAAAATGACTGAGAATTTCAAGACAGTGACAGCAGAACATTAAACCAAGTGCAAAGTCCTCCTGATCACTGGGCCCAATCATGTGGACCATGGCCAGCGCAGAACCTGGTGCAGAGACGTGGCTCAGCAAGTGTGTGTTACACGAATGAATAAATAAATGTAAACTCCTTGAACGCATTCCCAGGCTGTATATAAAAGCATGCAAGGTCTCTTGCAGCCAAAACTTTTAAATTGACAATTGGTGTGGGCTTTCATGAACCAACACTGAATGGATTCTGTTCTGCAAAGAATGTCTGTTGCTACCAAGCAGCAGAGACACTGTTGAGCCTCCGGCATTACACCCCTGCCTCCCTCCCCACAGCCACCACCTGGACAGGCCATCCTGGGCTCCTGACATTCTGAATCTCCACACAGGACACAGCTCTTCCTTGAAATTTCCAAAGCTTCTTCCCCCTCCGCATCTCCCCTTCAGACTCAGGAACGTGAGCCCCTCTGGAACCTAACGGTATTAACAATCCCAAGCTGTGCCCAACCGGGCTCTGAGACGAAGCCACCAAACCCCTTTTCGCTTGTGACCTACATTGCCGTCGGTTCCATGGACTGTTCATTCTGTAACTCAAGGGGGAAAACGTTACTATGACAACAGCTCCCAGAGCTGCAGGGAGGCAAAGCACCTACTTAAAAAAAGTTCACTTACCCATATGGCAAATGGACTTCATTAGTTGTTTCTAAATCAAATATCCAAAAAAGCTGGGTTGGAAAGGGAATGTTTTTAAAGGACTAATTCAGATTGTAGCACCAGAGTTACCCACAGAGATATGGGAGAATGAAGATACAGCCCCTTAGGTTTTTTTTTTTTTGGTTCGCTTTTAAAGACAAATATGATTACCAATGATCAGTATGCTCCCTGGCTCATGTGAACAAGCCCAAGGGAGAAGGAAACAGATATGTACCAGCAAGGGCTTATTCTTTCTTCAGAAAGTCCCTATGGTAATGGGTTGCTGTTATGTTCTCCTCACAGCTACCTGGGGTTTTTAGCTCTTTCCATTCCATCATCAAAAAAAAAAAAAAAAACAACTCTGTGTGTGGTAGAAAGAGAAGAATGAAGTTCTCAGATCCAAATTCCAGTTTTGCTGTCTACAAACCACATGACCTCAGGTAAGCTTTTCTTCTCTGTGTCCCAATTTCTTCACTGGAGATACTTGTCTTCATCTACAAATGTTTCTTGAGCAACTACTATATGCCCCAAAGGAATACTATCTCCCTTAGGGGGTTGTTCAGCCTGAGAACAATGTTAGGTTGAACTCAAATGTAGAAATTATGATCACTTGTGATTTTTGCTTCCTTTGCCCAACCCAGCTCCCACCCGAAGTTAGTAAGAAACTCCTGTGACTCCCCGAGTCCCCATCCCTCATTGCAGCCTGATTCTCTTGGGTGGTATTATTGACTGTGGATCTCTGTCTCCCCCTTAGACTCTGATTAGATTCCTCAAAAGCAAGGAGCTTGCAACCCGCCTGACTGCCCACAACCTGCCACCAAATCGGGCACATTGTAAACCAGATTCGGCACAACTCCAGGGGCTTTATAGCCAGAGTCCACGAATGGCTCTTCACTTTTGCTCATATTTCTTGTATCATCAATGAACTCCAATCATCACCACCTTCCAGTGGCAGCTCCAGAGGTCTTCTATGGGGTGCATAAGAAAAGGGACACTATTATGGTTTAGCTATGAGGTGTCCCCCAAAATTCATGTGTGAGACAATGCAAGAAGATTTAGAGGTGAAATGATGGGGTTGGGAGAGCGCAACCTAATCAGTGCATTAATCCTCTAATATGGATTAACTGGGTGGTAACTATAGGCAGGCAGGATTGTGTGGCTGGAGGAGGCAGGTCACGGGGGGGGGGGGGGGGGCATGCCTGTGGGATTTATATTTTGTCCCTGATGAGTGGAGCTGTCTCTCTACTTCCTGTTCCCATGTTTTGAGCTGCTTTCCTCCACGATGCCCTTCCACCATGACGTCCTGTCTCACTTCAAGCCTAGAGGAATGGAGTCGGCAGGTCTATGGACCAAGACTTCTAAAACCATGAGTCAAAAAAAAAAAAACCGCTTTTCCTCCTCTCATTGTTCTTTAAGCCATTCATGGTCTTTTGGTCACAGTGACGCAAAAGCTGACTCAAACAGGCACCTGGTTGGGAGCATTCTACCTAAAACAAGAGAGAGCAGCGCTCTTGCTCTTGTTTTAAGTAGAATGCAGGGGCAGTTCTTTGGTAGTGGAGGGGGCGGCTTGAGGCTGCATTTCCATGGTAAACAGTCTGGTTTTGCTAGGATTTTTTTGTGGGGGAGGTGACTTGGGCAGAATATGGGTGCACAGTATAAGTGAGTTTGCCCTCCATCCCGCTGTGAAGTCCCCTGACCCCACCACCTTCCAGCTGAGAGCATCTGTTATCTGATTCTGCATATCCCACAAGTGGCCGGTGACACTTCTCATCACTCCCCCTCTAAAGGACATCTCTTTGTATTTCCTTTCTGAGCCGAAAGTGGTCCCCGGGAGAGCGCTATAGGAAAAAAAAAAAAAAAAAAAAAAAAAACAGGGCATCAAAACTCTGGGGATGTGAACCTGAAACCACGTCACTTTTCCTTCACTTCATTTCTCTCCCTCCCCAGCTGGGCTTGGAGAGAAATGTGGCATATCACTCTGGTTATCCCTTCCAGACATGATTATGTTCTAGTTACTGCCTATGAGGATTCACTTGGTATTTCTCATCTTACCACAATTGCATTCAAAACTTGATTAGATTCTATTGATTCTGTCATAAAGGAAAAAAAAACAAAAAAAGAAAAAGTCAGCCTGCTTTTCCCCTGGAGCCTCTTACATGCTTAACATAAAAATCCCACCTGTGCCTCGTAGGCTTAAACCTTCATTTCTTTGCTCCGTTCCACTTCCAGTTCTTTCTCTTTCCCTTCGCAGAGCTGACATCTCTCTTCAGCGCTGTGCATGGGTTTTCGTTTTTATTGCTGTTATTTGCTGGTCTCTGTTAGGGCTATTTGCTTTCCCCAGCTACCAGAGGGGAAAAGAGAAATATGTCTCCAATTCCCAGAGAGTGTCATTGGCCAAACTGTTTTTCAGTGAATTCATTTATATTTATTGGTTCCAAGGGTTATTTCTTCCCATTGTAAGTGCCTTCCGTTGCAATGGAGAGAAGGCTGACTCTGACCTCCAGTGGCAATCAGCCTCTTGGAGGCTGGCGCTCACTCCCCTTTCAAGACCCAGCTAAATGTCCCTATATGTGAAGTCCTTTTTGGTTCCCCAGGCTACTGAAAGCTGACAGGGAAAAAAAAAAAAAGGAAGAAAACCAGACAGGGAAGACCCAAAACAGAGCCATTAATGAGAATCATACAAAGATACAGCTTGAGGAGCTCACGTGGCCAGTGACCAGTGACACCTGGGCTGACCTACTTTCCTCCAAATTTCAATAGCTTGTACAACATGTCTTGATTTTTTTTTTTTTTTTGCCGTATCTGAGCATCACTTGTGCTTTTATTTACTTACAATTTTTATTCATATGTTCTTTCCCTGCTTTCTTTACTTATATTTCTTTTTGAAAAAAATATTTATTTTTTAGTTGTAGCTGGACACAATATCTTTAATTAATTTACTTATTTTTATGTGGTGCTGAGGATGGAACCCAGGGCCTCACCCCTGCTAGGCAAGCGCTCTACCACTGAGCCACATCCCCAGCCCTGCATTAAAGAAATCTTACCTGTATCAGGACCTCTTGCCATAACCAGAAAGTAACCAGATCATTTTAAAAGTAAATGCAATGAAAACAGACCAGTCAGGAGAGCCAGAGCAGAATTCTGACCACAGACGCATAAGATTTTTAAAAACAATTTTTTGGGGGGAGGGAGCTGGATATAGAAATTCATTGAATTAAACAAAGGGGAATGAAGGAAGGGAGGGGGATGGGAATAGGAAAGACAGTGGAATGAATGGGACAGAACTGTCCTATGTTCATATATGAATACAGGATCAGTGGAACTCCACATCATATTCAACCACAAGAATGAAGACTATACTCCATGTATGAATGATGTCAAAATCCACTCTATTACCATGTATACCGTAAAAGAACAAATAAAAAAAATAAATAATAAATAAATTAAATAACAATTTTTAATCCAATTTAGTAACAAAACCACCCCTCATTTCTTCCCTTCTACCTCTAACCATTCATCTTTCCTCTCTTTCTAGAGTCTTCCTAACAGATCCCTTAAATTAGAGGGAAACACAATAAAAATAAAACCATACATGAGGGATCTATTTAGATACTGCTCCTCAGGAAAAGCAAGCTTTGTGAGAAGGGGTGTTTTCCAGGTACATGAGACCTCAGCAAGCTATAATAATGTCCAATATGAGAGTCAAGGTGGGAAAAATCCAGACAACTAGCAGTAGGGTATTGGTTCCACAAGCCATGGGATGCCGTGCAATAGGATTCTATGCAATCGTTAAAAACTACAATTAGGTTGGGCAAAGTGGCACACACTTGTAATCCCTGAAGCTCCGGCGGAGGCTGAGGCAGGAGGATCACAAGTTCAAAGCGAGTCTCAGCAACTGAGTGTGGCCCTAAACAACTCAGCAAGACCCTGTCTCTGAAGTACGAAAAAGGGCTCAATGATTAAGCGACCCTGGGTTCAATCCCTACTACCAAAAGAAAAAAAAGTATAATTAGTGAAAATAGAAGAGAGGTCAGTGGAGTAGAGAAAGGGAATTGAGGAGGAGAGAAGAAGGACAAGAAGGACGGGAAAAGGGAGGAACTGTAAAATGAAAGTGAGCAAACTCTCCTATGAACACATGCAAATACACCATAGTGAATTACACTTTTGTGTAGATCTTAGATCTATTGTGCAATAATTTTTAAAAGATATAAAAAAAAAATAGAAGGAAGACTGGTAGAAAGGGGAGCAGGGGGAGGGAGGAGGGGAAGGAAAAAGGAAGTACTGAGAATTGGCGCAAATTACATTCTATGCTTGCATGATTATGTCAAAATGAACTTCAATATTATGTATAACTATAATTCACTAATAAAAAATTTTAATTATACTTAGGAGAATGTAACTGACCACAGTAACACCATAACAGCCATTCAAACAATCTGGTGCGGCTATGTAGGCTATGACCTAGGATTTAAGATCCAAGACAACTTTGGCAGTTTCCACAGAACATTGCATTCATTACTTGAGTTATAGAAAATAAAATTCTGGGCTGGGGTTGTGGTAAAGAGCTTGCCTAGCATGTGTGAACCACTGAATCCAATCCTAAGCACCACATAAATAATAATAATAATAATAATAATAATAATAATAATAATAATAATAATATTTTTTAAAAAAGAAAGTAAGGAACCCATGCTCAAGCATGCTGGAAAAATTCAAAGTTCATCACAGTAGAATGAGCTTCTTGGCTCCTACATTTCTCAAATCTTTAATTTTATTTTCATAATTTTTTTGTAGTTTTAAAGACCAAACCCAGGGCTTCATGCATGCTAGGCAAGTTCTCTACCATTGAGCTATACCCCCAGCCCCCTAATTTCTTTGTCAAATCTTTTAATAAACTAATATACATCATGAATGTCCAAGAAGGGATACTAGGGTGACCCATTTTCTAAACTTACTTAACTACAAGACTGGTGTCCTGGTGACTATACTGTGTTTTTGTTTGTTTCTTTTTTTTTTTTTTTTTCTTTTGATTTGGTTTGGTTTGGTTTGGTTTGGTACTGGGGATTGAACCCAAGGGCACTAAGTTACATTCCCAGCCCTTTTTATTTTTTATTTTGAGACAAGTCTTGCTAAGTTGTTTGGGGCCTTGCTTAGTTGCTGAGGCTGACTTGAACTTGTAATCCTCCTGCCTGTAATTACTACACCTGTAATCCCTAGCCGATGGGATTACAGGTGTATGCCACCACAGCCAGCTCACACTTTGAAAAAGACAGATGGATGATGGAATGCATGCATAAGTGGATCGATGCAGACCACTAGAAGTAGACACAAAATTTTAGCAGTGATTCTACTCGGCTATCAGAAATATGGGTGGCTTTTATGGCTATGCCATTATAATTATCTTGCTAATTTTTCCACAGTGAATATTTGTTTATATAATTAAAATAAGAAGACTTTTTGTTGTTTTATTTTTATAACTGGAGAGAAGACAGAGATGGGGAAGAGTGATCTGGAGGCTGGCTGCACTATCACATCATGAACATTGCCACCATAGACCATTGCTCATCTATGGTGATGATGCAGATTCCCTGGAGACTTTCCCATATTCCTATTGGCTAGCATGGAAATCACTCTGCCGTCAACTACAGCCTACTCATCACCAGCAATGATAACCATAAAAGACAATTGGTCACCTTTCCCCCCATGTTTATTGACATCAAATTTGACTAAAATAAAATTAACCACCTTAAAGTGTTTAATGCAGTGGTATTTAGTGTATTCACAGTATTCTGCACTTGTACCCTCTACTTCCAACTGATAAGCATGGATGAGGATGGTGGTGCTGTGCCTTGAACTTGCCCTCCTCCCCATAACCTTTTTTCCAAGAAGAACTGAGGTGGGTTGTCAAGGGAATAGGCATATAGAAAAGTTATAAAGCAAAAAGTCAGGGTCATAAAAAGAGAAAGTGATAAATATACCAAGTGTGAAGTTTATAGGATGCTTGTGCTTCAGCATCAAGAATATTATGCTAAGTGAAATAAACCAATCCCACAAAACCAAAGGTCGAATGTTTTCTCTAATATGCGGATGCTAATTCACAATAAAGTGGGGGGAGGGGAAGCACTAGGGAAAATAGCTTTACCTTAGATTAGGTAGAGGGAAGTGATGATAGGGGTGGGGAGGGGATGTGGGGATAGGAAAGATAGTAGAATGAAACAGACATTATTACTATATATATATATGACTGCATGACCAATATGATTCTGCAACATGTATACTGAGAAAAATGAGAAATTATATCCCATCTATGTATGATATATCAAGTGCATAAATGCATTCTACTGTCATTTATAACTAATTAAAACATTAAAAAAAAAAGTAACTCTGAGCTTGCCAGGGTGGTGCACACCTGTAATCCAAGTAACTTGGGAGGCTGAGGCAGGAAAATCGTGAGTTCAAAGCCAGCCTCAGCAATTTAGCAAGGCCCTAAAACCCTGTCTCTAAATATAATATTGAAAACAGCTGGGGATGTGGCCCAGTGGTTAAGCACACCTGCGTTCAATTTCTGGTACCAAAAAAAAAGCAATTCTGAATTTCCTGGCAGCCAGGGCAAAATGAGAAACATGGTGATAACCAGCTGAGGTCAGAACATTTGCTGTAACTCAAGTGGGAAAAAAGCATTTCTCTGGGATTTAATTCCAGAAACCATTTTTCATAGGGATTTTATACATAGAACATTAATATACGTTCTAGGCAAGGCCCTTGACTGATTTTATAAAGCACAAGGAAGGCTTTTCATATGGTTGTTTTTCAATAAATATTTAAACATTCAATATTTGGTATCTCAATAAATTCAGTATTTCAACAAATATTTACTTAATGAAATAATAAGTAAAGGAGTCAATGAGTAAAAGATAAATTTCTATCCACTTAACTCTATTTTCACCACACAAACCCTTCATGAAGTTAAGCCATATGACAGAATGAAATGGTTACCAGATGATAATCATTTCTACATTAACAATTTTTAAAAAACCTAAACAGTATAATAACATTAAATGTTTTAATCAAATGAAAATATTAAGACCACTAGAATTATCTCTGAATGGATCTAAGTCATTACTACTACCTTATTGCCTTATGAATTCATAGTGCTATTATGATGGAATCACCTCTATTCTTCCAAACATCATGGACATATGGGTTTTAAAGCTCAATTCCTTCATATTTCAATAAATATTTACAAAGTGAAATATTTATTTTTCTATACACACACAGATCTGTGTGTGTGTATAAATATACACATATATTAGAGACAGGGTCTTGCTGAGTTGCTTATTAGGGTCCTTCGCTAAGTTGCCAAGGCTGGCTTTGAACTTGCGATCCTCCTGCCTCAGCCTCCCAAGGTGCTGGTATTACAGGTATGCGCCACCGCACTTGACCTGGACTACTTTGTAAAGTGTTTTCCTTCTCAGTATCCTTTAATTTTCCTCACTCTTGCATTACTAATTGATGAAAAATTATGTGGTTTTAGTAAGAAAGCAGCCGTGGTTAAGAGAACAGGTTTAAAGTGACAGGAGCTAGGGTATAGAAGGTTGCTCATGTGTCCCTTCCTGGTTGTGACACTTTGGGTGACTCCTTTTCTTTCTCCCATAAGTCAGGGATATACACCCCCACTTCAAAGAAGTATGGAGGGATAATGCAGAGATCTGTGGCTCAGATTTAACACATTATTATATTATTAATATGGGATCACAAATAGAAACTTAATATGATTAATGAATGTTTTTAATTTCACATAATAGTAATAGCATTAATACAACAATAGTAAAAGGGAAAAAAACTGTCTATCATCACTTCTTCCCAACACATCAAGCTATCTTTATTAGCTTCTAGCCTCCTCTCATCCTTACCCACTTGATTTGTACACAGTTAAGATTATATTGTAAATGCAATTTCGCACTCTGATATTTTTCCACTAACATTAGCTGATAAGCATTTTCTGCTACCTATGAATTATTAAATGATGATTTTAAGAACCATATGTATTCAGGGACAATAAGATACAGTGACCCTTTCTATAGCATAAAGTGTCTTCCATATTTCCTAAATTAAAATCCCTCAAGATGACTGACATTGGCCCTTGAAGAAACCCAATTTGGTGTACTATAACCTGTGTCACACAGAGGCAAGAAAATCAAGCACTTTGGATCATGATGGAACATTAATCTTTTATAAACTTCAAAGCTGCTGGGTTTCAGGTTGCTAAAATGTATAAAAGCACCTTGCAATATGATCCCACTGGTATGTGGCCTTTCTGAATGTGGGGGCAGAATCTGACCTCTAGCACCAAGCCAAGAGTCAAGGCAGCCTATAGTCAAGAGAGGTCAGCCGGGCACAGTGGTGCTCGCCTGTAATCTCAGCAGCTTGGGAGGCTGAGGCAAGAGGATCCCAAGTTCAAAGCCAACCTCAGCAACTTAGTGAGGCCTTACGTAACTCAGCAAGACCCTGCCTCTAAAAAAAGTTTTTTAAAAGGGCTGGGGATGTGACTCAGTGGTTAAGCACCCCTGGGCTCAATTCCTGGTACCAAAAAAAGACAGGCCTGACCTGGTGAGCAGGATCTTCTCTACCCTGCATGCAAAAGCCTGAGGAGGTGAAGGGAAGGGAAGGACAGGGCCATAGGAAAATGGCCTGAGCCAGCCAAGGGTATAGGGGAAGCACAGGCTAGTTTAGGAACAAATGCACAGCACAATTAGGTAGCAACATCAGGTGTGGGTCAGGAAGTGGTGGGGAAATACATTGTCAGAGTCCATTGGGCTGGAAAATGGAAAGCTTTGAATTCTACTAAGGAGCTTAAATATAACTGGGTGGGGACTGGGGAGCCCCCGAGAAATGCAGGGTAATAATCAAAGTGCTGAGTTGGAAAGGGTCAAGAGCAAGATGACAGGAAGACAAAGGAGAAAACAACTCTGCTAGGAGTCCAGAAGAGATGGGAATAACGAGATGGTGGCCGATGGCAACTGCATGTGTGGTCCAGCCTCTGTTCTGAGTCCTTCTTCTATAGTCACTAATCCAGTCCTGATGACAGCCTCTGATTGGGGTCCTATGATGGCAATCCTGGTTTTCAGAGGAAAACTCAAGGTCCACAATTATTGGGTGACTTAGGTGACTTGCTCAGGTCCCAGAGGACAAGGGGCAGCCCTAGGATGGAGGTCCAGGTAGTAGGCCTCCCAATCCTGAGGGCCCAGCTCCACGTGTGATTGTCCACACAGAAGCACAAGCTCTGCGAGTAGAGGCCTCATGAGAGTCCACCAAGCAGGGGAAGAGGGTTAGAGGGAGCAGTGACAATACACACAGAGCCACAGAGGTGAAAAACAGCATGTGACAAAAATCACAAAGAAGGAAGATGGTGATGATGATGATGATAGGGCCCAGATGACTGACAGCATGGAGAGCCCTAGGAGGAAGGCCCAGAAGATCTCATATCCTTCCTTGCTCCCCAAGATTGCTGTCCCCAGCAACCTGTGCATTCGTGGGTCTTTTTTTTTTTTTTTTTTTTGGGCGGGGGCAGTACAGGGGATTGAACTCAGAGGCACTCGGCCACTGAGCCACCTCCCCATCACTTGTTTGTACTTTATTTAGAGAAAGGGTCTCATTGAGTTGCTTAGCACCTCTCTTTTGCTGAGGATGGCTTTGAACTCAGCACTCAGATCTTTGGAGGACAAACCACATCTAAACTGGAGGACCACCGCCCTAAACTTGTTTTGTTAAACCTTTCTAATGCCCCACACTGGGAACATCCTCCTGTCCTTTTCTCGAAACTTCTGATTCGTTGCATCTTGACTTAAAATACTTCAAATGGCTCCATCAGGACTGGGGTGAACTTATCCAGGATCAGGGGCAGGGGGGTGCTCAGAAGGCAAACGGCCTGCCTAGAACTCCACCCAGCAATGAGCGGTTATCATGGAAATAGAGGGACATTTAGCAAAGCACTGGCCACGGGATTTGTCTAGCACAGGTTTGCAAAGGACCTACATCTCTACTCAAGAAAGAGTGCCTTTTATGCAATTAAAATGAATCTCCCATCTGTCTAAAAACCACTTACATAAAGCGCCCCCTGCCTCCATGGGTTCTCCATCTCTGCCTTGGGTCCTGCCCCTCAGCCCAGGGTCCACCAGGACAATAATTAGCAGGTGCCCAGCTATGCTCAGCCCCGAGCTGACGGCCAAGCAGAGAAGCCCCTTGGTAGAGGCTGCTTTGCACCTACAGAGGAGCAATCCACGTGGGGGGCACTCTTCCCCCACAGCCATTAGCATATAGTTCCATCTGCACCCCCGCTGCGAGCAGTTTGGAAGTATGATAAAGTCTGAAAATATTACATATATATGTCTGTACACACGCTCACCAAGACCATGTCTCTGAGCAGAATGGATGAAGGGGTGGCTTTACAGGAAAGGACTCACATCCGCCCCCTCCCTACCCACGCACAGACGCATGCTCATTTGTCCCTTTAAAAGACCAGGAGACTTGTTTCCCAAGATGGATTTGCAGACGCCAGGATAATGTTGGTGGCCTGTTGGCCACCCACCTCCCAAAGGCTCCGGAAGTGGCAGAGCAAATCAGCCAGCCGGGGCGACGTGGGGGTGGGTGCGTGTCTTCACAGAGAGCAGCAGAGATGTCCTCTCCGACTCTGAAGTTCCCCTTCTAGGCTGACCTCGGACTTGCACTGTCTTTTGGTTCCTCCGCTCTGCCATCTGTGAGAAGCCACAGTCCAAGGACATAAGTGACATCGTTAAGCGACCAACAGCCTGGGTTTGGGCGTTGGGCAGATGTCAACTCAGACCAGGCTCTGCTGCTTATTGGCTATTTGATCTGCAGAGAGCTCAGTCTTTCCAAACTTTGTTTTCCTCATCTGCAATACAAGAATGACAATGCCCACTTATCAGGATCACTGTGGAGACTGCATAAAATAACTCCTGCTAGCCGGGGCCGGTGGCTCTCGCCTGTATTCCCAGCACTCAGGAGTCTGAGGCAGGAGGATTGCGAGTTCAAAGCCAGCCTCAGCAAAAGCAAGGTACTGAGCAACTCAGTGAGACCCTGTCTCTAAATAAGATACAAAATAGGGCTGGGGATGTGGCTCAGTGGTTGAGTGCCCCTGAGTTCAATCCCTGGTACATGCCCCCCAAAAAAAATAAAAAATAAAAAGATGATTTATGCTACAAGCTGGATTCAGGAAGAACGGACACAGTGGGCACTCTCATAGATTTGGCAGGCTCTGTTGTTATCTGCTTTGTTACTCTTACTACAATAATTGTGCAGTGAAGGCATAGATAACACTTTATAAATGCTATACTCCAATGAATAGACATGGTGCCAGATGCACAGTAGACTCTCAATAAATATTTGTTGAATTAGTAATTAACTATAAATCTTAGTACCTGTGATGGTTAAATTTTATGAGTCAACTTGACGAGGCCAAGGTGCCCAGATATTTAATCAAACATAGCTCTGAGTGTTTCTATAAGGTATTTTTGGATGAGATTGGCATTTTTGTGTGTGCACCTGTGGTGCTGGGGTTCAAACCCAGGGCTTTGCACATGCTAAACACATGCTCCACCACCAAGCCATATCCCTGGATTCCTAAATTAATATTGAAGTGGGTGGACTTTGAGTAAAGCAATTATCCTCCATAGGTGTGAACCTCATTCAATCAGTTGAAGGCCATGATTGAACCAAGTGAGACCTCCCTTGAACAAAGGGAATTCTGCCAGCATCTGCCCTTGGACTTGAACTGCAACTCTTCTCTAAGCCTGCTGAGAGCCTACTCACCCCAAATCTCCACAATCACATGAGCCAATTCCTTAAAATATTATCTATATGTAGATATACATCCTATGGGTTCTGCTTCTTCTGTTAATGCAGAAACCAGCTGACATAGTATGTATATACCCTCCTTAGCTTGGAAATGTGGTTAATAACCGCTTCATGGCATTTTTATAAGCCTAAGTAGCTGTGAATCATACCCATTCATATAAATTTGCTTTCTGATCCTCACACAGATTTGACAGCTAGGGATCAAGAGCCCTATTTTAAGAGAAGGAAAAAGTGAATCTCAGAGAGGTCAATAAACATTCCCCAAGTCACACAGTATACTAGATTGCCAAAATGGATCCTAGCAAATATATTTCAAGCAGGGACCTGGAAAAGGTATTTATTGTGACAGGGCTTATTCTTACTTTTGGTTCTGCCACTAAATGAAAGCATGCCTGGGCTAGCCTGCTAGAGAATAGAAAATATGTAGGAGAGAATCAAAAATAAAAAAAAAAAATTTTTTTTGGGGTGCCGAAGTCTGGCTTGGCACAAATCAGGAGCCACTTGTCAAAAAGAAACTAACTTTATTTTTAGAACTACAAACGCCAAACAAAACAGCTCCAGGGAAAAACCCTCAGAGCCCAACTGCCACCACCGGCTTCCACAAGCCTCTCTCTCCCACACCAGCCTTTTCCTCCCACAATCCTCCTCCTCTTGAGGCCGATTGGCTGGGTTGCGTGGGCAGAGCCAAAGAAGTCACCCAATGAGCAGCTCCGTGGAGGAGCCAATCAGCTAGATGTTGCTGGGGCCGCTGTGAGCCAATCATCAGCTGGCAGTCTGAAGGGCAGGGAAACAGCCCAATGAACATCACCGCAGAGGAGCCAATCAGCTAGATGTTGCTGGGGCAGTCTGAAGCTTGCTGGCAGCTGGAAGTTTGCTGGGGCCCCTTTGGCTGTGGCTCTCAACATCTCCCCCTCTCTGTTTAAACAACAAGCATGTGGCTTAGGGACCGTGCCTGCCTTAGGTTGTCCAATACATATGGTCCTTACCCGTCTTCGGATGAGCTGACCTCAGGGCGTCAGCCTCCTGTCTTAGGTTGGTACCATTGTAATTGGATCTTACCCGTCATTGACTACCGGTCCAGTACAGCCACACCTGTGGAGAGGTCTCAGCGGGGGGGGGGGGGGGGGTGAGGTTCTTTGCCTCACCTCTGTTGACCCCCAAATTTTAGCTGAATGATCATGACAAGCAGAAGGGAGGAAGATATACCAAGTCAATTGACGGTTCTGTAAGCAGTTCAGTGTAAGTTCTGTAAGCAGTTCAGTGATGGCTATTGCAGAAACTGTAGATTAGTTTTATCTTTGTCTTCACCGGCACAGGGATGAAGATAGGAATTCTGGCAATAATGACTAAAGAAAAAATTAGGTAACATTCCAGAAGACACTAAAAGAAAACAATTTTCTTAACAATTTATATTATCTTCATCGGCACTGGGATGAAGATAGAAATTCTGGCAATAATGGCTAAAGAAAAAATTAGGTAACATTCCAGAAGGCACTAAAAGAAAACAATTTTCTTAAAAGAAAACAATTTTCTTAACAATTTATATTATCTTCATCGGTGCTGATAACGCCAAGGTCGCGGGTTCGTTCCCCGTACGGGCCACCAAATGCCGAAGTCTGGCTTGGCACAAATCAGGAGCCACTTGTCAAAAAGAAACTAACTTTATTTTTAGAACTACAAACGCCAAACAAAACAGCTCCAGGGAAAAACCCTCAGAGCCCAACTGCCACCACCGGCTTCCACAAGCCTCTCTCTCCCACACCAGCCTTTTCCTCCCACAATCCTCCTCCTCTTGAGGCCGATTGGCTGGGTTGCGTGGGCAGAGCCAAAGAAGTCACCCAATGAGCAGCTCCGTGGAGGAGCCAATCAGCTAGATGTTGCTGGGGCCGCTGTGAGCCAATCATCAGCTGGCAGTCTGAAGGGCAGGGAAACAGCCCAATGAACATCACCGCAGAGGAGCCAATCAGCTAGATGTTGCTGGGGCAGTCTGAAGCTTGCTGGCAGCTGGAAGTTTGCTGGGGCCCCTTTGGCTGTGGCTCTCAACATTGGGGGGAGGGAGACAGGGTCTCACTACATTCCTGAGGCTGGCTGCCTCCAAGTTTCAATCCTCCTGCCTCAGCCTCCTGAGTGGCTGGGAAAATTTTTTAAGAAGTAGACAGATGTTCCTTTGCAGTTTAGGCATGAAAGAACAGCATGATTACAAGTCACGGGGTACCCAATGAACAGGCAGGCTAAACGCAGGCACCAGGCATATCCCAGAAAAGCAGGGGTAGCAACACACACAAAAGAAAAAAAAATGAGGGAAAGAAAATTTTTTTAAACTTGATATTTCAAAAAATAAGCATTGAAGTAGTCATCATAACTTTTTTAGAATTCCTTATGCTATTTTATGGTTTAGGCTTTTGAAAAATGAGAATTACATCTTGGGAGGTAGGTGTGTCTCCAGAATCTGTTGCAGGTCTGAGGCCTCTAAAGGGGCCCATATGCCCACACGGCTGCCTGGGGAGGCCGGGGACTAAGCTTAGCCCAGTAGCCATGGCAGGCCACACAGGGAGCAGCAGCACAGGAGACAAACTGGGGGTGGGGGGGGACACCAAGGAACAGGCGCTGGGTTTCTGCAATGTGTTTCCCACTGCTTTTGCCTATGAATCATCCACATCCTCACTCCCTCCCAACTCATGTATTACATAAATAATGTGCAAAATGAGCAAAATCAAGCCACCACAACCATGGATGAGCTTGACCTTGAATTATCACAGAGGAGTTAGGATACTGGGCTGCTTTAAGAGAGTCATGGGATCTCTCCAGAAGGGCGAGTTTCGCTTGGCTTCTTTACATCACGAATACCTTTCGGAAAGTGAGTCACCTTCAAGGTCCAAGCCCTTAGGAAGCGGGCTTCAATGTCAATTTCTCAACCAGGAAAATCTCCAAAAAGGGAAATAAAAGTAGGCAAAGTAGGCGTGCCTGCCAAGAAGAAGAGGGAGCATAGAAGCAATCCCAGAGGACTAGGAATACGGGTGGAACCCAACCAAGGGTGAGAATGGGTGGAGGAGGGGGGTGTGGTCACTAATTAAATGAGGAAAATTGTAAGTGCTGGACTCTTTTGTAAAATCTGGGGATGAGCTTCAGGCCCTGTGGTTCGGGAGGCTGAGGCAAGAGGACTGCAAGTTCGAGGTCAGCCTCAGCAACTTAGCGAGGCCCTAAGCAACTCAATAAAAATACTCTGTCTCTAAATAAAATATTTAAAAAGGCTGGGGATGTGGCCCAGTGGTTAAGTGTCTCTGGGTCCAGTTCCTGGTACCAAGAAAAACAAGATCTGGGGACAAAAATATTCATGGGTTTGCTTTATGAACATTTTTTAAGGCTATTAAAAATATTACTGCCAAAAATAATTAAAATTTAAAAAAAAATACTTCCAGGTTGGGCTGAAGAGTAGCCTTAAAAACTCTGACTTGCTTCCTGGAGAACAACTATGGAAATGAGCAGGAGACATCACCAGGTCATTTAACAGAAGGCAAAGGAAGGAGAGGAGAAAGGAAAGGAAGAGGAGGTAGACAGGTGGTGGATTTTTTTAAAAAAAACTTCGTAAAAGAAAGAAGTTTATTTGGTTCACAATCTGGTAGCTGCAAAGTCCCAACAGTAAAGAGCCTGCATCAGGTGAGGGTCTCCGGTCATTGCAACATGGCAGATGACGTCATAGCAGGAGCATGTGCCAGAGGCAAGAGGGGAGGAAAGAGATTGGTAGCATGAGCTCATTCCGTTTTCCCAATTTACCCTGTGTTTTAGCCAGCTTCTTTGCTGCTGTGACTTACAGACCCAATCAGAACAGTGATAGACGATGAGAAGTTTAAGTGGGGGCTCACGGTTTCAGAGGTCTCAGTCCATAGACAGCAGGCTCCATTCCTCAGGGCTTGAGGTGAGGCAGGACATCATGGTGAAAGAGTGTGTTGGAGGGAAGCAGCTCACATGATGATTAGAAAGCAGAGAGAGACTCCACATATGCACATGCCCCAGGGACCCACCTCCTCCAGCCACCTTCAGCCACCACCCAGTTAATCCCATCAGGGGGTACTTCACTAATTAGGTTAAGGCTATAACCCCATCATTTCTCCTCCAAACCCTTGTCTCACACATGAGCTTTTGGCGACCCACATCTGAACCATAACACCCTGTGAAGTCATTGTCATTATTATTATCCCCATTATATTGATAAGAAAACTCAGAGTGCTTAGGTAACTGTGGCCCAGACCACCCAGCCCAGGCTGACTTAAATTCATGGGCGAAGTCGTGGGCCTGACTCCAAGCTAACAGCTTAGTCACCTTGATGGTGTATTTAAATGTTTCCCACTTGGAATAAAAGCCTCTAGAATTGCAAAGCACTTCATTCTGTATCAACACAGGAAACGGTTTGTTCTCAAAGCACAACATTGGTTTTTGAGATAAACTTTATTTAACAGAATCATCCTGAGCCAGCCTTAAATGAACGCCATATGAATTTCTTTTGGTAGAGAAGACCTCCTTTATGTTGGAAATGTTGTTAATCTATAGGGTCCTCCCTTCCTTCATCGTTTATTCATTCTTTTCAGAAGTATTATTGAGCACCTACTAAGTGCCTGGCACCATGCTGATTCATAGAACTTTTAGCTGCAGTCCCTCCCTAAAGGGGCTCATAATCTATATTTGAAGTCATTCAGAACAAATCATCTAGAACTCAGTCAATTGGTGAGACTTGAGTGCCCAAAACAGATTCACAGCACAAGAAAAAAATAGATTCTTTACATCTCAGATCTTAATAACTGCACTGAACATAAGTATGTCTAAATGACCAAGTAGTTATCAAACTTCCCACCAAATCACCCCCCAACATAAAAAAAAATAAAAATTAAAAAAAAATAGCATTGTACTCTCGATTCACTGCGTCCTCATTTAATTCCACCAGTACAGCACACTCCTAAAATAAAACAAAAAAAGTCAAACATTTCAGCTTTCCAAAACTGGCCCAAAGCCAGTACACTGGGCTTCTGCTGTAGAATAACCAAGACCCTTTCTGTAGCCTATAAATAAATATCAGCAGATGCTCAGACTCAAAGGGTCCAAGTGGAAAACCAGCCCACTGGTCCTCAGAATTGTGTGTGTGGCCTCCTTTCCTGACTCCTCTCCAGCTTTAGAAAGCTATGCCTTGGGAAGCTATTAGTACAGAAAATAGTATTTTCAAATGATAGGTTACCCCAGAAAGCCCTAGGAGGACAGGTAACCCAGGAAGTGAGTCTCTGCTGTGTCCTAGATCCTAAAAGCCTCTCCCGCTTTGAGTTTCCAAGGGATGTAAGAAACGAGCCCCATTAGACAGGCCTCTTTCCGGAGACTGTGCCGAGTTCCTGCTGAGCTGCGGCTCCATCCCTATCATTGACCTCTCAGAATGCCAAATGACCAGCTAGGAATGCCAGCTTACCCCCGCCACAGCCTTAGAATGGACAGGAGGCCATGGATTTCCAGCTCTGGTTTAGCAACACAGCTATAAACTGGCACATGATTCTCTAAACGAAGTAACTTCATTCATTTCATTTGGAAAATGGAAGTAATGCTTTCAAGAGGAGTAAAAGCAGAAACAGTCCCTATAAGGAGAGGAGCTCCTTAGAGTAAACTAGAACTTACACTTCTTAAGAGCAGGGGCTTTTCCAGGTGGGGTGCGGTGGTGCACATCTGTAATCTCAGCGACTCAGGAGGTTGAGGCAGGAGCATCACAAGTTCAAAGCCAGCCTTAGCAACTTAACAAGGCCCTCAGCCTGACTCAGCAAGACCCTGTCTCTAATAAAACTAAAAAAAAAAAAAAAAAAAAAATGGGGATGTGGCTCAGTGATTAAGCTAAATTACCTGTGTTCAATCCCTGGTAACAAAATTTAAAAATTAAAAAAAAAAAAAAAGCAGGGGCTTTTCCATCTTGCTCTCTGGGGAAGCTTCAGTACTTTAACAGGTAAGACTTTAATCCATGCCCTCTGAAAGAATGAATAGATGGTAGAACCTGGAGTGCACACCACATCTTCTGGAGTAAACTCTCTGTCTTCATTATCTCATTTAAACCTCTTGGCCTAATAACCAGGAACCTGTGCAGTCCCCCATCTGTCATGAGGAAACTGAGATTCAGAACATGGACATCATTTCTTCAGGGTGGTGGAGCCATAAGGCAGGTCTAGGTTTTGTGGGGCCTGAAACTGATACAATTGGAGGATTCCTACTTTAAGGAAATGAATGTAAAACAACAAATACAAATTTGGGAGTGTAAATGAATATCTATTTCGAACAAGGAAAGAAATTGCAACAGATCACAAATATAAAAAAAAGTATTACAATTATCATGAAATCCAGAAAAACCACAGTGATTTTTATCATCTTTTGGTAGAACAAAATGGGAAATTTTAGCAGGATAAGAGCTGACAGGCTGTGGTTTTACACGATGACACACAGCAATTCTGCTTACTGACATAGAGGCTTGCAGTGGCTAACAGGTACCTTACAGATAACTGCAGCAGCAGAAGCAGGAAACAAAGCAATGAGGACCGAACAATCCCCCTTAGGCTTACTGCAGTAAAACTTCCTAAGCCATGAGTACTAAGAGTCTCTAGGCTGTTGACAAGCTTGCACCCATATAAGGAATGTAGAATGCACCCACCAATAGAATTGCACCAAGTTGCCTTGATGAAGCCCAAACCTGCTTATATATAAAAGTAGAAGTCCTGCTGTGCTCAGGGCTCAGACTGGGAATTATCTCTCTGGGCCTTGGCGCTACTAATAAAGTGTTGCCTCTAGATCCTGGTGTCCTGACCCTCATTTCCTGCTACAGTCCAACATCTACAATATTTTTTCTGACACCGTTATCTACATATTTTTCTATAATGAGAATAGAAAAGTAATTTTCCCTGTAATGTGGTTGATTGAAAATTGCTTTTATTATTTGTTTTTATTGTTATCATTATAGATGATATAGGTAAATAGTAGGTAAATCCTTAGGGGTGCTATCAAATCAGAGAGACACTGTATCAGGTTTCTTTCAGATCTGAGCTACAAGATTCCAGGACATTTCAAGGTTTTCCATCAAGGATGTTAACCTTAAACCAACATCATTGGGTTGACAACACCCATTAACCTGCGATGTGAAGAGACATTGTCACTATAGTGACTTATTAATTTTATGTTACCTTTATTCTGTGTTGAACAGGTAAGAAATTTAAATATTCTAAATGTGGTATATATACACAATGGAGAGTTTGTTGTTGTTGTTGTTGTTGTTGTTTTGGTACCAGGGATTGAGCCCAGGGGTACTTAACCATTGAGTCACATCCCAACCCTTTTTTATATTTTATTTAGGAACAGGGTCTTGCTGAGTTGCTTAGGGCCCCGCTAAGTTGCTGAGGCTGGTTTTGAACTTGTGATCCCTCCGGCCTCGGCCTCTGGAACTGCTGGGATTACAGATGTATACCATTGTAACCAGCCAGAAGAGTTTTACTCAGTCATAAAGAATGAAACTATGCCATTTGCAGGAAAATGGATGGAACTTGAGAACATTATGGTAAGTGAAATAAGCTGAATTCTGAAAGCCAAGGTTCATGTGTTTTCTCTCATATGTGAAAGCTAGAGAGGAAAAAGGAAAAGAAAGGTGGGGGAGGGCGATCTCATGAAAACCAAAAGGAGATCAGTAGAGTAGAGGAAAAGAACCAGAGAGGGAAGAGGGAAGGGAAAGGGAAATAGTGGGGAATGATATTAGCCAAATTATATTGTTATATTGTGTGTATGTGCAAATATGTAAAATAAATCCCATTATATTCAACTGTTCAACTATAATGCTCAAAAAATATGAAAAAAAAAAGATCCTTAAAAAAATCTCTCATGTGTTCAGTGATTTACTCTTCTTCATTAATTGGATTATCACAATTCCAAGAGTTCTTCACTATTTCTAATCAATATTTCTCTCTTCCTGTAAATGAATAAACAAAATGTTTGTTTCTGTTAAGTAATAAGTGAGTTTGATAGGCCCTCAAATTTTTTCGCTCTAAATTCCTTCTGGGTATCGAATGATTTTATGGTTCATCTCCGTCACTTTTATTTCACATTCTTCTTTTTATAGACGTTTTCTTTCAGTTCTTTAATAGGTTTAAAGATGACTACCAAAAAAGAAAAAAAAAATGTACCATTCACCTCTGTTCAAATCAGGAGGTGTGATTTTTTTTTTTTTATTCACTTGCTTTGTTGACACTTTCCCAAATGACTTCCCCAATCTGTCATTGAATGTTTCCAATGCAGATCCGCCTTCGCCAGATTCCCACAGTGCCCTTGGCTACTCAGTGCCACCCCACACTAGAAAAAGAGACACCGAGGAAGTCAGAATACAGAGACTAGGACCCCCGGCGGGGAGAGATCCTGGAATTCCATGATCATCAGGTTCAAGGTAAACTGACGTCTGTACAGCTAGTGTGTGCAGAAGCCCTGTTCCCCAGTTGGTCTGCCTCTGGCCTTCCTAGCTAGGAAGCTGACAAAGCAGAAGGTACGATTCTAAAAAAATCAGGCCCCGAGAGGGAGACTCCAGCAAACATTTTCCATGCGACACCAAGAAATATCTAAGATTCTTTCTGGAAGGTCCCCCACAAAATAACAGTGTTCAGAGATTCCTTGAGTTCAAAAGGGCTAAACTAAACACCGAGTGAAGAGAGGAAAAACAATCAAGATCATCAAACACCAAAAAATAAAGACAGAAAAGAAATAGGGACCATCTCTGCATTCCCTTGGGCTCTAATTTCGAGAAACATGACAGGTCCACCCAGGGCCACAGCCAGACCTCCAGACTCCAGGGGCCTTCCTGTCTCTCAGCACCAGCAGGCTCCTGTCACCAAATTCATCCCCTGAGAATCATGATCCCCAGCCCTCTGGGAACTGTAAGCCTTCAACTCTACTGGAGTTGGAGACACATCCAGGGTGTGTGTGCATATGTATATATGTGTGAATATAACTCTAAATTTTACATATGCCCTGGGAACCATAAACATAAAATTAACTTTTAAAAAAATCCTTCTTTGGGGCTGGGTTTGGAGCTCAGTAGTAGAGCACTGGCTTAGCACTTGTGAGACACTGGGTTCGATCCTCGGCACCTCATATAATAAGTAAAATAAAGAAATATATGTCCATCGATAAATAAAGAAAAAAAATTTAAATCATTCACCAGCTGACACATTCATTTTTTTTTTCTTCCTATAAATTATTAAAGATCTAAACAAAGCCTAGATGCTTCGTCTCAGAGCCACCCAAAACATGCGTTCCACGTGAAGATTCTCATGATGAAATTATTTCGTAACTTGGTTTTCAAAATCATATTCTTAACATAAGAATTCCACCTACTCCTGACACTGGGGAATTCACTGTTGATAAAGCAAGCAGATAGAAGTCTGTATCTACTCTCAATAAATTTACCATCTAGAAAAGGGATGAAAACTTGGATGCCAATGACTATAACATCACATAGTAAGTGAGGAAAAAAGGTAAAGAGCAGAGCTGTCACAGCCATGGGGACTCTGAAGAAACACATTTCCAAAGAGGGGACATCAGAGGTATTTAATGCAATATCAATCATCTAAATCAGAATTGTATTAAAAACGAAATCAAAACAAATGCAGTTCAGAAAACCTGAAAATATTTTGGCAAGTAGAAATGAAGAGGATAAATGACAAAGCACCTGCTTTTTTAAATTTTCCCTCCTCTGTGCGTGATTTTTACACAAAAATCGATATTGTATTTATTCCGTGTAATTGTGCTTCACTAATCAGAGATCCTGTTCTATCATGCTCTGGATTACCTTGTTTTCCTGCCTCATTTGCTTTCTGCTTCCCCACTCTGGCAACATTATCCTACACCATGAGCGCAGGGTAAATTTTAACAGAATTTGCAATTTGAAATCATTGATTTTTTTTTTCAAGTTTAAACAAACAGAAGTCAACTGCCAGATATTTCATAAGGAAAAGTCTTCTGCAAGGGAGTGTTAGGTTGTTTCATGGAATTCCATCCTGGGAGAAAAAATGCCGGCATCATTAGGAGGTGAAATTGTAAAAGGAAAATTTAAAAATGAGCACCAAGCAGAAGGGAATCAAGCAGAAAATTTTCTGCAGGTGGCAGGGTTGGGGAGGACCCTCTTGAACCATCAGTGGTGTTATGGTTTGGATGTGAGGTGTCCCCCAAATACTCTCTGTGAGACAAAGCAAGAAAGTTGAAAGGAGAAGTGATTTGGTTATGAGAGCCTTAACCCAATCAGTGAATGAATCCCCTAATGAGATTAACTGGATGGTAACTGAAGGCAGGTGGGGAGTGGCTAGAGGAGGTGGGACCCTATGGGGCAGAGGTTGGGGGATGCTTTGGGGGTATATATATTTGCATCTAGTGAGTAGAGTCTCTCTCTCTCTCTCTCTCTCTCTCTCTCTCTCTCTCTCTCTCTCTCTCTTTCTCTCTTTCTCTCTCCTTTCTGATCATCATGTGAGCTGCTTCCCTCCATCATACTCTTCCACCATAACCTTTTGCCTCACCTTGAGCCCCAAGAAATGGAGCAAGCTGCCTATGGACTCAGACCTTTGAAACCATGAGCTCCCAAATAAACTTTTCCTCCTCTACAATTGTTCTGGTTGGGTCTTTTGGTCACAGCAGTGAAAAAGCTTGACTACAACAAATGAGAAGAGAACTTTTTCATGAGACACTTTGCAAAGGCATTCATGTGTCCTGCAACCCCTCTTGGCAATAACTTGTTCTTCGATTCTTTGAATAAAGAGGATATGAGAAGGTTAGGGAGCAAAAGATAATATTTGGAAGAAACCAAAGAAGTGCAACTCTGATGGAGAGAGGTCTCCCTATCTTGTCAGGGACAACTGGGCACCAAGATCTGCAGTACTGAATCCACCAACGTTGGGTGAGGAATTGGAGTTAGCACAATAGAAAGGACCAGGTGAATCCTCCACAGCCACCTCAAACAGCCACCATAGGAGAGGGGACAGCAGTAAGAAAAATGAAGCAGCCCTAGAGGGACAGGCAGGGAATCGACACTGGAAAAGAATTCAAGAGCTCTGGGAAGGAGAAGAGAGGGCTGGGGAGGGACGGAAAGATCGTCGAATTCTAAAGACAATCCTGTGTAGGATCTCAAAGCCAGAGATTATCACTGTCCCCCATCCCTCATGGTTGCTCTTCCTCAAGATGAGAAAGAGAAATCCAAAGAGCCTGAGCTTCTCCAGGCACAGTTCAAGCAACATAAACAGGATTTCAATTCACTGACTCTTGTCCCAAAGTTTTACGTAGGTTAAAGTCCTATGTATGTAGTGTTGACAATGCTGATGTGGCTTGTCTGAGTCACAAACAGACCCCTTGGTGTTCTTCTACTCAGGCCTTTAGTTGATGTATACTCTCCTCAAAGCCAGGTGATGGCTGGGACTTATCCTGGGCCTTGGCACCCTGCATGGGGATGCTGATGGCCATGCCCAGAATTCTGACCATAGACATTCCCAGGACACTACCTCTCTGGGTGCCAAGGCAGGGCCAGGGTCCTGGGAGCCTGCACTGAATCAGAGCAGTCCCATTCTGTACCAACTTGAGTCTCCCAGGTCCTGGGGTGGCACTGCTTGTGCTGCCATGGTCACAGTCATTTTTTAAAATTTATTTTATTTATTTATTTTTATGTGGTGCTGAGGATCAAACCCAGTGCCTCAAATATGCTAGGCAAGTGCTTCACCACTGAGCCACAACCTCAGCCCATAGCCAGTCTTGATGAGAACTGCTGGGCATGGTCTGCTGCCCTTTTCAGGGCCCTCATCAAGGCCCAGGGGTCCATGGGAGGACATACAACATGTTTTCTTATCCTTGCCCATCGCTGTCTCTTCCAGATGTGTCACTTTCTCTGAGCACATCTTTCTCCCCGATATAAAATAACACCTGCCGAGAAACACAAGTAGCCACTGCCCCACTCATTTATCAGACACACCTAAACTGCCAGAACCCTAGCCACAGGCCCAGGCTCCCGATCCTCAGCTGACCACCATCAATGTGGAGCTAAGCACTTGGAGAAGACATGGGGGAGACAGCTTCACAAGACACCACTCGGAAATGCAGAATGAACTGAACATGAACTCTGAAGTTTCCAGGAGCTTTTGACCTCATATGCCATGCAGCTAGAGGGGCTAGAGATGGGGCTGCCTTAGCCCATGCCAGCTGCCACAGCAGAATACCATGGACCGAGCAGCTAACAGAAAAGTATTCTCGCAGTCCTGAAGGCTGGAAGTCCAAGGTTAAGGTACCAGTAGATTTGATATCTGGTGAGGGCCCACTTCCTTCATAGCTGACTTCTCACTGTGTCCTTGAGGGAGAGGTAGAAGGGCCTAGGAAGCCAGAGCAAGATGGTGAGCGAGGAGGTCAGGGTCAGGGCCAGAACAAAGGAACGTGGAGAGGATCTTCTAAGGAGGTCAACTTCCTGCTTGACAGAGGTCCTCCTAAACACAAATGGGAGACCCAATCAGACAGACACTTTCATACTCCTGCTCCTAAGTAGGGGATCCAATAGAAAATCTAAAACAGACACGAGGAGAGTATGGATAGGGGAGGAGATAAAGAAAAGAAGGAAATTCAGAAATTCCAAAGAGTATAAAAAGGACAGGCCAAAACTCCCCCACTGGATTCTCAGCTCTGGGGCCCCTTCTCTTCGGAGAAGTCTGTCTCTGTCCCTTTTGCAATAAACCTGCTGCTTGCTTGCTATCTCTGTTTCCTGTTCTTCAATTCTTTGCTGAATGGAGACAACGAACCCAGCACCCCTAGAAGGTAACTTCCTCACATGGTAAAAGGGCCAAGCAGCTCTCTTTTGTAAAGTGCTGATTCCATTCATGAGGGGTCTGCTCCCATAAACTAACCACTCCCCAAAGCTCCCTCTGCTAACTTCATCCCATTCAAGTTTAGATTTCAATATATAAATTTGGGGAGAACACAAACGTTCAGCTCATAAGCAGGGCTTAGCGACAAGATAAACTGAACCAACTAAATTGCTTGGATATACCAAAAGAATGAAGGAGCCAGAACAAATTTTTTGCCAGTGCCAGAGTAATTTTTGTTCATTCTAAATTTACTAATAGAGTTTTTGGGTCAAAACATCATTTCCCAGCATGCACTGCAACCCACCCACTTATCGCACAAACGTGCATTATCTGAACTTCCTGGAGAGTAAACAGAAGCTTTACCTCAGTGAATTCCAGAGATGAAATTATTGAAGCTATTTTGCTTGTAAACTCCTGGAACCTGCTGGACCCAGATGGAGAATTGGTAATTGATATTTACAAGCAATCCCCTCCACAGCTGGGGGAACCTGGTTGGCACTGGGTAAGTCATCTGCTCCCAGCAGGCCTCCCTTTTCAGGCTCCCTCCAGGCTCATCTCTGCAGTGAGAGCCCCCGTGGATGGTTTTCCTCAGTCTCCTGGCTGATTGCAGCCCTTTGGCTTAGAAGCAGACATGGACTTGGGGCCTGAAAACCATTCCCATTCCACTCCATATCATCCAGATTCTGTTGATACTTGTCAAAAATCTCCATTCACAGGAACACCCTGCACCAGATTCTTTGGAGTTCTCAGAATTTTGGGATGGAGAGTCAGTTCTGCTGCCAAGACCTCAGAAATAGCACGGAGAGAAATCTGCCAGCTTGCAGCTTGCAGAAGTGAGCTCACCTTTCGCTAGAGAAGTGAGCACACAGCAAATGAAAATCACTAATTCATCCGGCATATTATTCCCCTTGGATATGAAATGGTTCTTCTAGGGGGTGCGACCAATGATTGTCTTGACCTCTCGAGCTCTGAGCTACTAGCCATGTCAGCCCATCGACTCTGGAAGACCTTGGAACTTGGAACACAAGATAGGAAACTAGTTTCAGCTCTGCCACCAAATGCCATTTTACATAACCTCTTTCTCCTTCCAGGTCTCAGTTTCTCCAAGTCCACCAGAAGCACAAAGAAAAATTCCTCATCTCTATTCCCCAAGAATATTAAGATGCTATGCAGGGGCTGGGGATGTGGCTCAAGCGGTAGTGCGCTCGCCTGGCATGCGTTCGATCCTCATGGGTTCGATCCTCAGCACCACATACCAACAAAGATGTTGTGTCCACCGAGAACTAAAAAAAATAAATATTAAAATTTCTCTCTCTCTCTCTCTCTCTCTCTCTCTCTCCTCTCTCACTCTCTCTTTAAAAAAAAAAGATGCTATGCAGTCTCAAAAATCTAGACAAATTTTGGATTCTTAAAAGGCAAAAAAAAAAAAAAAAAGAAAGAAATCATACAGCTGTGGGACATTTTCACATTTTTCCCTTTAACTATTAGCCTTTACACCAAAACAGAAGCCTTAAAAGATAAACAGATTTAAGTCTAAAAAGAGAGAAAGCTCCATGACTTCCTAGCTGTGTGGCCTTCAGGGACCCCTATTAACTACTCTCTCTCAATGGCACCTCTACCCTTGATTATGGTTTGGATATGGAGGTGTCCCATGAAAACTCCTGTGTTAATGAAGGAATGTTCAGAGATGAAATAATTAGATCAAGAGAACTATAACCTGATCGGTGGATTAATCCACTTGCTGTATTAATCATTTGAATGGACTAAGTGATCAGTAACTGCAGGCAGGTGGAGCAGGACCAGAGGAAGTAGGTCACTGGGGCTTGGCTTTGGGGTTTACATTTTGATCCTGTTGCCTCTCCCTCTCTGCTTTCTGACTGCCAGGAGCTGAGAGCTTTCCTCTGCCACACCCTTCTGCCATGATGTTCTGCTTCATCTCAGGCCAGAGCAATGGAGTTGGTCACCCATAAACTGAATCTCAGAAACTGTGAGCCCCAAATAAACTTTTCCTCAAGTTGTTTTTTTTTTTTTTTTTTTTGGTCAGGTATTTTGGTCACAGTGACACAAAACTGATGAACACACTCCCCAACAACTGAAAACTTTCAGTTAAAAAAATAATAATAAATCTATCAGTGGTTTTAGAGTTAATTGGGGGGACACGTAGAGGGAGGGCATTCTAGGACAGGAGAAATGAGACAGACTGGCCTCAAGGCTTTAAGGTGGGAGCAGAGATGGCCAGGGAGGCCCTGTTATATTTAGGCTACCCTAACATTTGAAAAATAAGAACTAGCAAAAGGAAAAAAGTAGGGGAAGGTTATCTGCATGATAAAGGGATTCTTAATGCAAAAGAAAACACCATACACCTAAATTTTTATTCCTGGGCAGATTGGGGAAACATCTGTTGATCGCCTCCATCTCTGCGAGTTAATTATGGTGCTAGGTGCTTTCACATTTATTTTCTCCTCTAATTCTCTTAATTGCCCTGATAAACAGAGGTCTACTCAGGTCACATGACTTGCCTGAAATCCCATAATAATAAAGGCTGCTAGGATTTCAACTCAGGTTATTTGACCTTGAGGCTCAGGTTCTTCCCACAATCCCCAAAGGCTTCACAGGACAGAGATGCTCCATTAGAAATAATGAATATTTAGGAGTCTCATTTGGAAAAAAAATTTCTATATAGTCAGGCTTAATGTAAATGAAAGGGAAAATGTGATTCCAGTAAAACAAATGCTTCATTTAAACATCAGTGCTCTGAAACCTGACTATTGTAGAAAGTGAGAGTCACCTATAATGTCTTATTGTCAAATCCCGCCAATACTGTCCCTTATTCACATAAAACTCTGCTGTGTGAAAAAGAGAGAAAGCACTTCTTCAACAAACTGACGATTTTATTATGGTGGGCTCTCAGCATGAAGATTATAATTCCAAATCCAGCAGTACTTTTAAATTTTCACATAGAAAACAAAATTCACATTTTTCCCTTTAAGTATTAGCCTTTACACCAAAACAGAAGCCTTAAAAGATAAACAGATTTAAGTATAAAAAGTTTAGATTTTTTGCATGACAAAAATACTGAAAATAAAGTTAAAGTGGCAAATTTGAAAACATTTTAGAACATATGGCAATAATTAGGTATTCATTAAATACATAAAGAACCCCTCTGAATTATTTTTTAAGTGAGCACACGCATACAAAAATGGGCAAGGGATTTCAACAGGTGATTGGTGAATACCACAGTACAAATTAATATTTTTTTTTTTACTTATCAGTCTGGGTTGATTAGACAACAAGCAGGAATAGTAAGTATACAGGGTAACTGACTCTTTTGTACACTGCTGAATATTGTGAATTGTCAAAACATTTCAGAATGGTAAAATACATTATAACAGCTTATATGTCTACTATGTTTGTTTTCTACAAGCATGCGTTGCTCTTGTAATAACAAAAATAGATAATATTTTTAGATGTGCTCACTCTCAATCATACAAAATAATCAAAATGTATTAGAATATTCAGCTAGAAGAGATACATGATAACACTAATAGTAAGGGCACAAATTGGTAAGGCAGGAAACAACTAGCTGCTATACAATAACCATTCTTCCTCTTTTTCCTTAGCAATAGAACTATTTTGACTTCCTTCACAGTCTCCCTTACAGCTGAGTATAGATGGCCAACTACAGAAAAGCAGAACTGCTGTGAGACTTCTAGAGAAACTAGAAGCTGTCTTGGCTGGAAGAAACCCTTTGGATTCTCCCTTATTTTTTTTCCTTTGTACTAACTAGAATTTGGATGTGCTTTCCAGAGCTCCTACAGCTACTTTGAGCAAAGAAGTAACCCTGAGGATGGAAGCTGTTAGCATTTGAATATTTAATGTCTCCCAGGAAGTTCATGTTAGACAATGCAAGAAGGTTCAGAGATGGAATGAATGAACTACTGGGTTGTAACTATAGACAGGTGGGGCATGGCTGAAAGAAGTAAGTCACTGCAGATATGCTCTTGGAAATATCTTATCTGTGGCTTTTCTCTAGCTCTCCCTCTCTAACTCCCCCTCCCTTTCTCTGCTTCCATGAGCTGAGCAGTTTTTCTCCTTGGTACCCTTCTGCTGTGATCTTCTACCCCACCTCAGGTCTACAGCAATGGAGTTGGCCAACCATGGATTGAGACCTCGGAAACTGTGAGCCCCAAATAAATTTTCCTCCCAAAGTTGTTCTTATCAGGTATTTTGGTCACAGCAATTATAAGCTAACACAGAAGCTCTGCAGAAAAATGATAGAGCAAAAGATAGACAAATCCTGAGTCCCTGATGACTGCCATATCAACCCTAAATTGCCCGCCTCTGGACTATCTTACGTTGAAGAGAAATACACGTCCACCTCATTCAAGTCTCTATTCTTTGGGGGTTTCTGTGAATAAAGCTGAACCTAATTCCAGCTAGTTGGTTATTAGATTAACAAGTCGCGCAGTGGAAAACCAGCTAAATAAATTGTGTGAAATCTACATGGTAAAACTTAAGTAGCCACTAAAAATATTATATGGAAATATGTTCATCATATATTGGTACTTGATGATGGACAGTTTAAAAACCAAGTACAGTTTGATCCTATTTTTGCAAACAAAACAGAAAATTGCTATTCATGCATTGAAAAGCCTGGAGAGTTGGAGAGTTATCACGAAAATGTACAAGAGTTATCCATGAGTGGCTGGGCTACAGTAATTAGTCTGCTTTTCCATACAAAGTATCTAATTAACTTCAACATGTTTTATGCATAAGATCTGTGGGAGAAACTAAGTCCCACCTGAAAACCTATTTATTTCCAGTTGAACTGAAAAAATTTAAAAGGAATATTTAGGCATTTGTCAAGACAACTGTCCTACGGCACATAGAGGATAAAGCTGATTTCGGAGGGTGTATTCACTCTTGCAGATCATTAGGAATCTACTAAATAAATTGAAGCTCGACTCCACAGAACCCTGCCTTTCAAGTCCTGAAGGGTTAAATACAAAGGCACATTATTTTTCAGTGGCCATATGTGTCTCAAGCAAAAGAGGGAGCCTGCAGAGACACTTCCAAATGTTCAAAGGACACATTTCCAGGTCTACAGCTGTGCTTTATTAGGGGGCTGAAGTCAATACCCACAAGAATTTGGTATGACTTATTTAAGAAAATGTTAATGTGCATGGAAAGCAGATTTAAAATACACGGGGAGGGGCAATCATGTGCTCCGTGGAGCACAGAAATCAGTCCAACAGAAGTGGTTAAATGCTTTCTCCGGATCTTTTTAAACTTTGCGGGTATCTCCCAATTCTCTCACCATAGAGCTCGGTTTCCCGAGACACAGCAACAGATGATTCTACCAGGCTGCAGGGAATTGCATCCCCGCCAGCCCTGTAATTAGCGTGTCACCTGTGCAATGTCCTCACCAAAACCCTCCCCACAGGCTTCCCACCACAAGCCTCCTGTTCTTGAGGGTCGTGAGTCTTTGCACTTAACAGTTTTTCTTTTCCCAAATAGCAGCCATAAGCTGGCAGCAGGAACACGTCGGCAGTTCCTCTGTACTGTGGTCGAATCATATTTTCAGTCATGTGAAAATCAACAAGAAAATACCGTTGGGGTTTCGAACAGCTTTATCCTCCCATCTGGAGTCCAAAAAAAGGCTCATTTAACTTAACACAGCCACATTTTTCAAACACCTGGTTCTTCATTGGCATTCTGTTGAGAAAAAGTTCTTCCAAAACGAGAACAAAATCTCAGTGATAGTTGGACCATTCATCAGTGCATGTGGTGAGAAATAGTCACTGTCCAGTGCGTTTAAGCCCCTTCTGGTAGGGACCTTCGGAGCTAACAGTAATAATCATGTATCACCTCTACAACCACCTCCGCCATGCCTCCGCAATGTGAGTGCTTGCAATTTCCTGCTGGGGAGTGGCTAGATAATTTGCACCCTGCAACCACCTAATGAATCAAGGTTTCCTCATCTCCATCTTTAAAATAAGGAAACATGTTAGTCACACAGGTGGTAAGTGGCAGAGTTAGGATTCCTATCTAGGTCCACTTGATTCTTTTCATCACGCCAGACTTTTTTTTAAAAAATTAGCTCCTGTCCTGGGGTGGTGGGTCAGTGGTAGAGCGCCTGCCTAGCACATGGACACACTGGGTTCGATCTTCAGCACTACATAAAAATAAATCAATCAAATTTTTAAAAACTAGCTTCTGCTAATCTCTGTGCTACTTTCTGCTTCTTTGAATCTACCTGTTCTGGGTTCCGCATGGAAACAATCATCTGATATTTGTCTTTTTGTCTGGATTCTTTCACTTAGCATCATGGTTTCAAGGTTCTTCTATGTAGTAGATGCTTCAAAACTCCATTCCATTCCTTTCTGTAGCCGAATGTATTATGTACCACACTTCTTTACCCATTCATCACTTGAAGGACACTTGGACTGTTTGTGCCTTTTGGCCATTGTGAATAATGCTGCCAAGAACACTGATGTACAAATCCTATTGGAGTCCCTATTTTGAATTCTTTGGGGGTATATAGATAGGGGCAGAATTGTTGTATCGTGTGGTTATGCAACATTCAACTTTTGAGGAACCCAGATTTCCTCCATATAAAAAGCATGATCCTGGGCTGGATTTGTGGATCAGTGGTAGAGAGCTTGCCTAACACGTGTGAGGCACTGGGTTGGATCCTCAGCACCACAGAAAAATAAATAAACAAAACAAAAGTATTGTGTCCCTCCACAATTTAAATAAATAAATAAATAAAAAGCATGATCCTAATTTTGTGTAGATGTATACATTTGCACACACACAGTCTCTTTTGATTTAAAGTGGAAAGAGAACTAACCAGACAGACAGTTTATGTGGTTTAAACCGACATAAACAATGTTGGGCAAATCACCTCTGGGTTTTTGTTTCCTTGCCTGGAAAATGGACTTCATACCATCTACCTTGAGGATATGAAGATCCGAGTTCAAATGAACAAAATGAGCAGCACATACCTGGCCAGAGCAGGCAGTGGATAAATAGCAAGTGCGTTTCTCAATTTCATGAAAAAGGAAGGAGAAGCCTGTCTTTTTGGTGTATAGAACATAATGCCTCTTTAGGTCCAATTCACAGGGCACGAGCAAAGTCACATCAGGACAAGTCTGGGGATTCTGGCTACCTCAGGGACAGCAAGATCCATAGTCTCCTGGTTTCTGCCCAGGGCGTTGATGAGTGGCGTGGGCACACTTGGCTTGCCATCCTTAGCTCTCCTTTGTGCTATTTCTAAGCCCAAGGGGCCAGGAATCAATCAACCCAGATATTCAATAAAGCTCCCTGACTGCACGTGGCTCAAAGCACTGAGCAATAAATAGGATTTACCTGGAATGCAAAGACTTGCACCGTCTCCCCCCAATGAGAAGGAAAGCCCTTGAATACAGAGATTATTTTTAAGATATATCTGAATCTAAATTGATAGGGGTCATTGAAATTACTGGTGTCTTGAACAACAAAATGGAATCTTTTTTTTTTTATTATTGGTTGTTCACAACATTACAAAGCTCTTGACAAAATGGAATCTTTGTGCCCAAGGACCCCTATCTCTTTCCTCCTTTTCTTCAACCCCAACCTGAGAGGCTCCCTATTTTGAATCTGTTGCCCTTGAAAAAGACAAATAGCCAGTGTCCAAGAGCCATGATAACCTGCACCCAGAGGGTACTTCAGGAAATGTGACTTGATGAGGTGATTAACTCTTCTGAACAATTTTGCTTTGGGCTCATATGCATATAATGGCTTTTGGTTCCATTTAATAACGATAAGGCTGTTGAACACCATCATTTGATCATCAATGTCAATTTGACAGTTTTGGTCTTGCTTCATTCGTTTCCTTTGACCTTCCCGAAAGACTGCTACAGGTGGGTCTCCGCTGCCTTTTGGTAAAAAACAAAACACTGAGAGATGAAAAATACACTTGTATATAAGATCGGCTGCCACCCAAGCATAACCAATCTGCTAACGATAGCCACGGAGGACAACTGTCCACAAAGAGTCCCGTTCTCACCTGAAATCTAGAGGTTTTTGTTGCTGCTTACAATTGAAACCAGAGCACCCATCAGACACTTTGTGAATTGCTTTGACAACTTCCTTCCTATCCAGAATCCCTGCTTTGGTTACTTCTCCATCCACGAAGCCAAGAGAGGAAGAAAGATACGTTACCAGAAGCTGGATCCCCATGTTTTGGGTACAAACGTGCATCACGTTTTGTCTTTTCTTCTTTCCACTAAGTCTAAAGAGGGAGGCTGACATTTAGAGCATGCGAATCCAACTTCAACCTCCATCTGTAAGCGGAAAATAGTTCATTCAATAAATGTCTGTCATTGGTACAGCTTGAACATCAAGTCTGGTATTTGATTAGGCCCTGAAATTTTCTAAAATGATAATGAGCTGGTCCATGGAGCTCATTATCATAACTTCATTATCATAACATAATAACCCTCATTATGGTAATCCAGATTCCTTCAAGAGCAAGGAAGATAAGAGGTGGGACTGACAGGAACCCTGCCTTCACATATCTGAAGTACATATTAGTGTGACCAAAACACTTTGTTCCTAATCTTTGGTGGTCTTCCTCCATCAGACATCTAAAACTTACCCTGTCTTAATTTTGCTAAAAATAGCATGCAGATAGTTTGTATTTTAGGAAGAGCAATGAGCACCCAGGAATGTGACTGAAATATTATTGCTAGGTTGATTAGAGAAGTTACAAGGCTGCCTGTGTCTGTCTTGGACACTGTTAAAGGGCAAGTGCTACAGGGCGCAGTGGCACATACATGTAATCCCAGTGGCTCAGGAGGCTGAGGCAGGAGGATCCCAATTTCAAGTCCAGCCTCAGCAGCTTACCGAGGCCCTAAGCAACTCAAGACCCTGTCTCTAAATAAAATATAAAAAGGATTGGGGATGTGGCTCAATGGTTAAGCACCCCTGGGATCAAGGATTCAACCTGGTATTAAAGAAAAAAAAAAAGTCAAGTGTTCTCATGCTGGTGCACTGGGCAGTTGGTAAGCAGGTAGAAGAGGGCTGGAGGATTTATAGCCCTTCAATCATCATTTTCCTACCCAAACAGACTCTTAAGGACAATGACAAGTAAATATTGTTATTTAAGGGGAGATTTGATCTCTGAAGTTTTACAAAGAAAATTACATTTGTCAGTCCCTTGATTCAGTTTATTATGTGCAAGCCAAAATATTACTTGAGACCTTTTCATTCATACAGTTTTTCAACAAATATTATTCTATTTTGAAAATCATATGTACTTGAGATGTGCTAGGCATTATGCTGGGGTCTAAGAATAAGATGATTAAGAAGGCTGTGTCCTCTATTCCAGAGCAGTCATCATTCGGGGGGATGGGAAAGATACGCAAGCAGCTGCAGGACTGTGGGGGCGGACAGCAGACGTAGGATCTGATGAGCCCCAGCAGATGTGCTGACCCAGTGTGGGGACTGAGACAGGGACGGAGGAGAGGAGGGTCAAGAAGCACCACCAGAAAAAAAGGACTGTGGCTCTCAAAGGAAGAGAATCATTGGCTCTGGGCTCTGCAGGGTTGGCAGAGGAGAACTGGAGAGAGAAGGAAGAGCCTAGAGCCTGTGATCCACAGCAGGGGTGGCAAGAGGCCAGAGGACACCTTGACATCTTGCTAGAATTTGGCCTTCATCACGAAGGCTCAGGAGATTCAGGGATAAGATCAGCATTTTGGAGAGAGGTCCCTGACCGCCCTGGAAAGAATACCTAAAACCAGTATCTACAAAACTAGATGCCACGAAGTCCATGAAAAAAAATGTTTATTTATTTTATCTTGGCGGTTCCCATAGGAGTCTTACTTCACTTTAATTTGCATGACAATGCAATTTTCTTTTTTCTTTCCTTTTTTACTTTTGTGTGTGTGTGTGTGTGTGTGTGTGTGTGTGTTCTACTAGAGATTGTGTTATGCCAGATTCGGGGGACCCCAATAGACCTCCAGGAGCCGAATCCGATGCAATCACACAAGAGTCTTTATTGCAAGCTTGAGCCTGGACTCACAACTGTTCCCCGTTCCCCACCCAGCGGTCCCAGGGAGTGAGTCCCGGTCCTTTGTTCAGTGAGATTTTATAGGTTGGGGGGGGGGGATAGATACTCTATGCATCACAACATCACATAGAGCAAATCATTCCATACCACGGGAAAAATCAAACAACTCTTAACATTGATAAGCACATTCAATGGCTGGAACAAGTTGGGTAGGGGTGATTGGTTAGTACAACAGGGGGATTCCTTTGAACTGATTGGTTTAGGCCATAGGGGTGTACGTGCTAAACTACATGGTTTCCCAACATGTTATCAACCACCATAACCTACTGGAGGGTCATCTGGCATCCCAGGTATTTTCCCTGTCTCATGCTGATTGGAGGTTGCTAGGGGGTTGCTATGGGTCCTCACCTAGACTGACTGAGTTAGGGACACCTGGAGCCACAGACCTCTCCTGTTATTGACAGACAAACAACTCAGCAGGGTGGGTATGTGCTTAGGAGTGCTCTGTGGGTTTTTCCAAGGACAAGGGTCATGTCATGCCCCTTTCCTTGGACAGGCTTGCTCTGAGGTAGAGGCTGGTTTCTCAAAAATGGGGTCACATCAGTTTCTCAATTGAACCCCCCCAGGGGCTCTCTACCACTGAGTGACATTCCCAGGCTTTTATTATTTTTTTTTTCTTTTGAGACAGGATATGACTAAAGTTGCCCTGGCTGGCCTTGAACTTGTGATCCTCCTGCCTCAGCCTTCCTTTCAAGTAGCTAGAAGACAGTCATGAACCACTGCAGCCACTGGTGGTCATACAATTTCCAAATCTATACACTGTGGTCGAGAAGAGGGAGAGTTGAGCCTTCTAGCAGTAATAGCTCCCATTTATGGACAGTGATTTTGTATGCCGTACACATCCTTCAATGCTGACCACGATCACATGGAGTGGGTATTATTATTCCTCCCTATCAGACAGATAAACAAACTGAACATCAGAGAGGTAAAGTGAATTTTCCAAGGCCTCAAAGCAAGTAAGGGATGTCAACGGGGCTGGAATTAAGACTTTGGGAATCCAATAGGTACATCCTATTATGTTACTTGATGGAAGGGTAATAACATGTGAATGACAGGAAACAGATACCGGGTATGGTAAAGATGGCAAGCTGAACACATTTAATTTTTACTCCCTCATAATACCTCATTTAAATTACTGTGAGCAGGTATAAGTCCTCTGGGATGGAGAGAGTGGGAGAGGAGACAATAACATCAACTTAGCAATTAGAAGGGCAGGTGATTTAGCAGCCTAGAGAATGCTGATTGCTGAGTCAGCATTTGAGGAAAGAAGAGAATCAAATCCATTTATGTGCAAAGTCACTTGCCTCATGGCTGGGAAGTGAAACAAAGAAGAAGAGAATGGGGTCCCACAATCTTGTCTTTGAGGGCAGTTCTCAATGACCTAAAGTCCTCCCAGTTGGCCTCACCTCTTAGTCCCAAATGCAACAAGCTGGAGACTTAGGCTTTACCACATGGAATGTCCTTCGGTGGACACTTACAATCTAAGCTATAGCAGGGAATGAAGTGATCATTCAAGAATATTTCTGAGAACTAAAAGGGCTTACCAGATGTTCAATATAAGGAATGAAAAAAAAAACTCTGCATATGTAAAATAGAGAATACTGAGGTCCAGTGGGAAATCTTCTAAGCTTCTAGTAATAAGAACAGATCATGTTAGAAAGGCTCTGGGACTAAAATGGCCTTAGAAGTCTCAACAGAAACACTGGAAGCTGGAAGATAACAAGGCATATTTTTTTCCTTCTTTTTTTTTCGGTTTTGTGACAATGAAGCATTCTAAAGAAAAATGACTTCCAACCAAGAATTCTGTACTCAGCCAAATAAGCATCCAAGAAAGTGAAATAAAGGCAGTTTTATGTTTTGACCTTCAAGGTGTCAAAAAGTTTATTTTCCATACATTCTTTTCCAGGAAACTACTGAAGGATGTACCCTAGCAGGACAAGGGTGTAAATCATGAATGAAGAAGGTAAGGGACCTAGGAACCAAAATGAGAGGAAAGGAAAGAAAATCCAAGGCAGATAGGAAAGGAGAACCCAGCCCCATGAAATAGCCATGCACCTGCTACCTAGAAAGTGGTCCGCTCATTCTGGGGTGTCAGAAGGCTCCAAAGTGGCTTCCTAGAGAAGATAATAGATGGAACATTGATGCATTAGATGCATTAAGATGAGATTTGAACCGTGCTACACAAAGTATGTACAGTCAACAGGTGCTGTCCATGAACTGTTTGTTCTAGAATTGTCTCTTATTATATTTTATGAAAGTGTCTGTAACAGACAAGAAATTTTTTTTTTTTTAGAAAACATTCATTACAGATTGAGAAACATTGATTTAGACAATAGGTTGAATCAGAAATAAATACACAGAAAACTAAAGCGAATTTTAAAACAATTATTAACGAGAAGAAAACAAAAAAGGGGGGGGCCAGGAAAAGGAAAGTAATTATAGTTTTCTACATGGCTGAATTCTGAATAGCATATAGTTATAAGAATACAAACACTGAATATTAATTTAACTAAAATGATGATACATTATCTTGGGAGGATGGAAAGAGAGCATGTGCCGTAGAGACGGAAAGAGGCAAGAGTTAAATCCTCATCACCAAAGAGAAAAATGAGGAGGGAACCGCACAACCATTTTATTTATAGATATGGAAGGGAAATTTTTAATCGGCTGAAAAATATAAAAGTGGTTCCCTATGGGGAAGAGGAAAGAGGAGCAAGGCAAATGGGGACGAGTTTTCCTAGCGATCCTTGAAGTTGTCTCTGTCACCTGTGCCTGAATAACTCTCAAAATCAAAATCTGCATCCTGGGGACAGTTAGTGTTGGAACAAATAATTCTGCATACATTTCAATAGGTGATAAGATTACTTAGGCCTTAAGGTTAAAGACTATCACATAACCCAATATAAAAATCAATGCTCATAAGGGAAGGCTGTGTTCTAGATAATCTACTTTAAAAGGTAGTTATGGGGCCGGGACTGTAGCTCCGGAGTAGCGTGCTCCTAAAATGTGTGAGGCACTGAATTCGATCCTCAGCACCACATAAAGATAAATAAATAAAATAAAGGTATCGTGTGCATCTACAATTAAATACATACATATATACATATATACACATATATGAAGTTAGTTATGTATGCAGCACATTCCAGAAAGATCTCTCTCCAAAATGCTTAGACAGGGAGCGGAGGAGCAGATACCCATACTTCAAGGGAGTAAATCCTCAGACAACTAAAAAAACCTTACATTCCAAACCAAATCTTTACATAAGGGTTCTAGGTAATAGAGAGATAAGCTAACCTTGAATGTCAAGCTATTATTTTGAATAAAGGGTTTTAAGAACAGCAAAAAAAAAAAAAAAAATGGCCCAGTAACTAATTTTGACAACTTCAAACAACTCTTATTTTTGTTTTGTTCGTATTTTTTGTTTGTTTGTTTTGGTACTGGAGATTAAACCCCAGGATGTTTTACCACTGAGGTATATCCCCAGGTCATTTTATTTTATTTTATTTTTGTACCAGGATGCCGCAGTCTGGCTGGGCACAAATCACCAGCCACTGAAGCAGGAACAAACTTTATTTCTGAACTCTACCAGCAAACTCCACACACATTCCCAGGATATCTGCCAACCGCCATACGGCTCCTCCAGGAACCGGCAACCGGAAATATCTCCTCCGGAAATCCCTCCTCCTGCACTTCCCCAACCAATGGGAACGGGGAATCCCCAGGAGAACTCCAAAGTAGCTCAAGAACTCCAAAGTATGGACTGAGGCAGATAGTAATGCCTCGCCTGTCAACCAATACTGTTGGCAAAATGCCAGGGGCCATTCCGACTAGGCTGTGGCTCTCAGCACCAGGAATTGAACCCAAGGGCACTTAACCCCTGAGCCACATCCCCAGCCCTTTTTCTGATATTTTTATTTTGAGTCAGAGTCTTGCTAAGCTGCTCAGGGCCTCACTAAGTTACTGAGGCTGGCTTTGAACTTGTAATCCTCTTGCCTCAACCTCCTGAGTCGCTGGGATTTACAGGCAGACATCACCATACCCAGCTTCAAACAGTAAACATCTACATCTATATACTGTGAGACATAGCTTCTTAGAGATGAACTTCTGGGGATGTTGAATTAATCCAGTATTGTAACATGAAAGAATAATGTCCCTCCTATAGTCCCTTGAATGTTGTCCATCTGCTATTTTGTACAGGTTTTAAAATATTATGAATCTATCCTAAGCTTATCAAGGTTTACAGATGGCATTACACTATGATCCGTAACTATTATCATTAGGCATTGTGAGGCATCCAGCTGCATCCTTGCCACTGGAACAAATAACTCTACAAAGACAGAGACCGCCTCTGGCCCGAGGGACTCTCCTTTAAATAAATGGCGGGAGCAATTCAAAGGGAAAAGAAAGAACACAGAGACTGAGAAAGGCAGCAACCATTTTTTTTTTTATCTTTGTTTCTTTAGGCAGCACCATTTTTATCCTTGTTTCTTTGGAAGAGATAAGGTGATTTAAAATGCTGGAGAGGGCATGTCTTTGTTCACAGAATCATGAAATCAGAGAATTTAAGAAGATGAAAAAGCTTTGGAGGCCATCTAATCCATGAGTGTTGGGGGTGCACAGAAGAAGGAATGATACCATGAGCCTGTGGGTAAATGTTTCTGGTGTTTTCCTAGAGAGGAGGGCCTTAGGTGGTAATCGGACTATCAAAGCTTGTATAGCTACGTCTAATCTAACTCCCACGGGACAGGGTTATACATTTTAGAGCTAAGAGAACTCAGACTTCCACCATCCCTTTTTATTTTCAGGAAGGGAAAGAAGACCCAGGAAGGAAAGAGGATTGACTCAAGGGCAACTAGAAAGTCATGGCAGAGCTGGGAAATGTTTCCTGCCTGACTTCCAGTCCTGGGTTCGTCACCCCCATCTCGGTGCCTTCAATCTGCTGCTTCTGTATGTTTACAAATCACTACGTTTAGCTGATTCCAGTCATTTCAAATGAATGTGAGTGATTTTTCTGTAAAACATATTTCTGCACAGTTGTCCAAACCACAAACCTGGGCAGCATCTCGGATCTTCCTCTCCTCTCAACGTGATCTTCCCCAGAATCTAATCCGTCATGAAATCTCACCTGTTCCCTGTCCCTATGGAGCCTTGAGATCACCTCCTCACTTCTGTATCCAACTGTACCCTCCTAACTGGATTTCTTGAAGAGGTTGTCTAGCAAAAGATATAAGGAATTCAGAATCCAGTTAGACAGTGAAGAGATTTGCTTAATCCAATCCAGTAGTGACAGAATTAGCCACAACACAGGTGAGAAGAATTGAAAGTTAAGGGGGGGAAAGGGGGTTAATGGTGAAAGATTCCCCAAAGAAATAAGACATACCAGGTGGCAGTACCGCTGTCCCTTGGCGGTATCCAAGAGGTATCGGTTCCAGGAAACACGGCCCTCTACCACCCCACCCCACCCTACCCCAGGCAGATACCAAAATCCATGGATGCCCAAGTCCCTTATATAAAATTATAGCAGTATTTACATAAAACTTCTGTTCATCCTCCCATATGCTTTATCATCTCTAGATTTCTTTTAGAAATTAATGCAATGTAAATGCTGTGTAAATTGCTGTTGTATTATATTGTTTAGGGAGTAATGACAAGAAAAAAAAGTCTATATATATTCAGTACACATTTGTTTTTTTTTTCAAATATTTACAATATGTGGCTAATTGAATCCTCAGATGCAGAACCTGCAGATATGGAGGCTGACTGTATGGGCATTGAGAGCACCCGCTGACAACAGAAGATGTTACCTGGTTCTAGAAAAGAACCCAGTGTTCCCCAGCAGCTTGGGTGCAATCATCCAGTAAGTATGTAGTGCTGGGTACCACCCAAGATCACACTTGCAAATATCTGAGTGAAAAATAACAATGTTTTGTTTCTGGTTTTTAACCGAGTGCCTAGAGTAGCTGGAATCACAGGCTAAATTTGTTATTTAAAATGCCTTTGCACATGGCATTATGGTACACACCTGTAATCCAAGCAGCTTTAGAAGCTGAAACAGGAGGATCACAAGTTCAAAGCCAGCCTCAGCAACTCAGTGAGGTCCTAAGCAACTGAGCGAGATCCTGTCTCAAATTAAAATATAAAAAGAGCTTCGATGTGGCTCGGTGGTTAAGCATCCCAGGGTTCAATCCCTGGTACAAAAAAAAATAAATAAATAAATAAATAATTTACCCAGGATGCAGGCCAGAGCTGACAGAATGAGCTTCTAAAATGGCTCTGGCATCAGGAAGAAATCTATGCACCAGTGGGACAAACTGGTCCATGCCAATAATCACAGTGGCTCAGGAAGCTGAGGCAAGATGACCGTGAATTCAAGACTAGTCTCAGCAACTTAGCAAGGCCCTAAGCAACTTAGTGAGACTCTGTCTCAAAATAAAAAAATAAAAAGGACTGGGGATATGGCTCAGTGGTAAAAAAAAAAAAAAAAAAAAAAAAAAAAAAAAAAAAAAAAAAAAAAAACCACCGCTGGATTCTATCCCCAGTTCTAAAAATAAAAATAAAACACTTTTATTGGTCAACGGAATGCCAGCTGAGTAAGTTTCTCCAGCAATCTCTCCCCAAGACACACAAGATGAGCAGTGATTTCTGCACCAAACTATCTCCACAAGAAATAAAGAAAGATCATAGCACCTGCTTTTAGTATAACAAAAGGCAAAGACTAATGAAGAAGGCAGGAAGAAAAGATTGCCCTTTTGCCACTCCTGAAACTCCAAACAGTCCTGCTTGGAGATGGGGTATGGGGGGTTAAGTCTAGGCCTTAAACTTGAAACCCAGCACTAGGCCCACCATGGTGGAACCCAGTCCTGGGCAAAATCCCGTGACCCCTGCTGCAAGGACAATATATGCAGACTGAACCATTAGAACTGAGTTAGGCCAAGCAGCTGAGGGTCTCCATCACCCATCCTCTAGCCTCTGGTGACAGAGCAGGAAGCAGAACTCCATCTGCTCAGGAGGGCACCAAAGGCAGCAGAGGGCCTTCACAGTACCAGGCCTGCCACAGTGATACCCAGCACCTGGTAGACACTGAAAACCCAGGATGCAGGCCAGAGCTCACAAAATGAGCCTCTAAGAATGGCCTTGGCATCCGGAAGAGATCTATGCAACAATGGGACAAACTAGAATGTTGGCCTGCATCATTTCTAGCCTTGGCATGGACTTGAACATGCCTGCCTTCCACCAGAGACTGTGAAACTATGAAACTCAGGTGCAACCCAGCTCAGTGTCAGCCTTGGGGGTCAAGTGACTGTTTCTACCACCTGTCCCCAAATCTTGGGCAGCAGAGCTATCACCAGGGGTGTTCACAGATAGGTCTGTAGAAGTGGCCCAACACCAGAGCAGGTCATGTTTCAGCCTGAATCATAGGAGGCTATGGCGTGGCTTTTGTGCACCCTGAGACTGTACAGGGTGGCTGTGAGACTCCAGGGAAACACAGCCTGGCATCAGCCCAGGTTGCCAAGGGACTGCCTTCACCAACCTTTTGGCAGTATATTGTGGTGCAAGACCCCATTCACCGAGGATAGCACAGAGCAGTAAGTGCAAGACTTTGCCCTAAAACTTGGTGCTGGGCTGGTGAAAACTAATACTGGGAAGATTCTCGTGGTCCCCATACCCAGACCTGCCTGTGAACAGAAGCTCTTGAACAGCTCCAAAGCCAGGTGACAATACACAACCCCAGACTGTTGAATTTCAGTTACAGGTAGCATCACCTGGGTCTGGTGGCAGTGGCCTTGGGCCATGAGTCCAGCTCAACAAGAGACAGCCCACAGAAATGTGGGCCTTGGTCCCACTTAGTTTGTGCTGGTCTTGAAGGGCTGTGAGCTCAGGATATAACACAGTTTGGTAGCACAGGTTGCCAGTGGTGGGACACAGGAGCCTGGGACTGAGCCATCCATGGTGACTCTACCAGGAGCTGGGTCTGACCACAGGCCAGTAAGAATAGACAAGGTATGATGTGGGCAGAGGCTTGTGGGAACCAGACATAGGAAGACAAGTACCACCTGACCTCACTTCTATGTGGAGTCTAAAACAGTTGATCTCATAGAAGTTGAGGGCAGAATGGTGGTTAGGGGAGGGAGAAGAGGTAGGGAAAGGTTGATCAATGGGTATTAAGTTCCAGTTATATAGGATCTGGTGTGCTATGCACAGTGGGGTGACTATAGATAACAATAATATACTGTATGTTTCCAATAAGATAGAAGAAAGGATTTGGAAAGTTTTCACCATAAAGAAACAATAAATGAGGAGATAAACATGTTTAACCTGATTTAAGCATGACACAGGATATACCTGTGTCACAACATTATGTGATACCTCATTAATATGCATACCTTTGTTTTTTGATGTAACAGTTAAAATAAATTTTTAAATATACATAAATAAAAATTTAAATTAAAAAAATGCAGCAGTTAACATACGGGTGCATCTACGTGATTTATTTCAGAGTTGTGATTTTTTTTTTAAGTTTTAAAGTTTCATACTGAAACTTGGCCAAGTTGGTAAAGGATTGAGAATGTTTGAAAGAATATGTTTTGTGACATATGACATTTTGGTTTTTGTATTTACAAGAAATACTTCAATGCTTAGGAAGCTGTTGTCTGTTAATGTTGAAAGTCTTCCCAATTAGGCATTTGGAGTACTTGAAAAAAAGTCTTTATGAATGTAGTATAAGGTGTTCAAAGCAATTTAATTAGTTAATTGTATAATTAAGGATAATTTTTAGGGGAATTTAATATACATTAATGAAAATGTTTACTTTTATTTGCAACTCTAAATACTTCCACTGTAAATAGTTGATGATAATGAGAAACTGAATATACAAACAGGCTATAATGGCCAGATCACATGGAAAAAAAGAACTCTGACCCACATCAGCAGTAACCTGTCCAGGTTATCAACCCTTCATCTGCAATAATCAGCCCAGGAAGCTAGCCTGGTACAGCCTGCTTCCAGTCAGACTTCTAGGAGGAGAATCTGTCTCCAGTCCAGTAACGATCCAAAAAGCCAAATGATATTTCCCATAACCATTGACCCAAAATGTCCAGAACTGATGAACAACTCACAGTTTTCCCAACTTTTGTCTATTCTTCCAACTTGGGACTAATCAGAAAGAGCTGAATATGCTCCCCTATTGTTATGGTTTAATGTGAGGTGTCCCCTAAAATCTCACGTGTGAGACAGTGCAAGAAGGTTTAGAGGAGAAATAATTGGGTTAAGAGAGCCTTAACCTAAGCAGTGAATTAATCACCTGATGAAATTAACAGAGTGGTAACTGAAGGCGGGTAGGGTGTAGCTGGAGGAAGTGGATCACTGGGGACATGCCTTTGGGGTATATATTGATATTTGGCAAGTGGAGATATCTCTCCCACCACCCCTCTTTCTCTCTCCTTCCTGATCATCATGTGAGCTGCTTCCCTCTTCCACACTCTTCCGCCATGATGTTCAGCCTCACTTTGAGCCCCAAGGAATGGAGCTGGCTGCCTATGGACTGAGACCTCTAAAACCACGAGCCCCAAAATAAATTTTTCTTAATCTACAATTGTTCTTGTCAGGTCTTTTAGTCACAGCAGTGAAAAAGCTAACTAAAACACTTATCCAATCACACCAGATGCCTGCTTGGACTTAGCCTACTTGTGGTCTCCAATCAGGACACCCCAGAAGCCTCCTCTTTTTTGCAGTAGTTTTTCCACTTCCTTGCTCGCCTTTGAGTCTCTGCTAAAATATAAGTTAAAGTGGCTGATTCCTTGCTATAGCAAAAAATTTGCTTTTTCTAATTTGGTTGGTCTTCAGTTATTTCCATAATAAAATATTCTCTTGGACATTAAAAGTCTGAACTGACCAAAGTCTTTGTCACTCCAATTCATATTCTCTCTTTCTCTCCTTTTATGTTTTCATTTCATTTTGTACTGGGAATTGAACCCAGGGGCACTTGACCACTGAACTACAGCCGCAGCCCCTGTTTATTTTTTATTTTGATCAGAGTCTCACTAAGTTGTTTGGGTTCTCGCTAAGTTTCTGAGGCTGGCCTCAAATTTGCCATGCTCCTGCCTCAGCCTCCTTAATCACTGGGAGTACCATGCCCAACTCCAATTCATTCTCCATGCTGTGGCCAGAGCTGCATTCCTGCTGTCTTTTGCCTTCTCTGGGAATTCACTCTAAGCTCACACAGGTAACAGCCCCCACCCCCCACCAACATGCCCTGATCAACCTACACCATGTCACTCTTCCCTCACTGGGTCTTCCTCTCTCTGCTCTGACAAGGCCAAATTCCTCCATTTCTTTGCACTTCGGGACCTCTTTTGTCATCCCCATTGCTAGCCAACTCCAGGAGTCCTTTGGTAAACATTACTCCACTTTAGTATATTCTCCACCCTGCCAGCTCTTACCATGTGATAGGTGTCCAATTCTTACTTTTCTGCTCTACTCCCTTGACTGTAAATGAAGAAATCCCCATCTGCCTTTCTCACTATATCCCCAGCTATTAGCCCCCCAGTGCCAGGCACATAATAGGCATTCAGTAAATAAACCCATCAGTAGGAAGCCAGAGTTCCAACAGATAATCTGTAACTGGGAACACTCAATCATTTTTTTAATGGGCTATCCTAATGAAAAGCCTTTTTACAAGTGCAAAATGCACACTACTTCTTAAAAGGGGAATTGTATTTGGCTATTTCAATTTCACAAATATTTCTGCAATGTCCCTGAATGCCAGTCCCTAAACTAGAGGACACAGATAGAAAGAAGCTAATACATGAATCCAGCTGTCAATGACCCCTTTGAGACTAGGAGATAAAAATATAATTAAAATGCGCTTCCTACCAGCAAGGGACTCACACTGTAATGGTAATGACAGACTCGAAAATAAACGATCATGACAGACAGAGTACAGTAGAAATATAAGAGGGACCAGATGTGGTGGTGCACACCTGTAATCCCAGCAGCTCGGGAGGCTGAGGCAGGAGGATTGAGAGGTCAAAGCCAGCCTCAACAATTTAGCAAGGTACTAAGCAACTCAGTGAGACCCTGACTGTAAATTAAAAATACAAAGGGCTGGGGATGCAGCTCAGTGGTTAAGCACCACCGGATTCAATCCCTGGTGCAAAACAAGAAAAAAATATACCTAGAAGGTTTAGAAACAGCACACACACTGTGCCCACACAAATCACACCCATTGACTTTCCTCTCTATACATTCTATTTTCCTGAAAGGTTGTGTGCAAATTAAGTGTCTGTAAATCAAATCATTTGAAATGCCTCCAAGGTACTTTTCTGTTTAAAGAAATGTTGCTGTGACTCTTTTTTTAAAAAAATCAATCCCTAACTTAATTCTTTTGTCAATTTGACACTTAAGTAGAATAATCTTTTTTATGAAAAGCAGATCCCAATCACATTACACCCTGAAGAGCCAGAACGGCCACATGGGAGGGTACCACGAATTTTAAGAGGAATTTTCCTCTGAGCTTCCTTATCTGTATTTAAAAATACAGCCATGTGCCGCTTAATAACAGGGCACGTTCTGAGACACCCGTCCTTGGTGATTTCATTGTTGTGCAATCATCAGAGAGAGTGTACTTATGCAATCTAGATGGTCCAGGTCAATCCGTGGACATGGTCTGTTGAGGCAATCAAGGGACAAGTAAACTGGAGATGGAGGAAGCTGCTGCCAGCCTAACATGGCAAGTCCTACAGGAAACTTTTTTATGTAAGTAAAAGGTATGTCCCCAAAATAATAAAAGGCATGGTGAATGAGTAAACCAGTAACAGTTGCTTATTATCCTCATCAAGTATTAGGTTCTGTACACAGTTGTATGTTATGCTTTTACAGGTGCGGTGGGTTGGTTTATGCCAGGACCACCACAAACAAGAGAACAATGCTTAGTGCTATGGAAGTTACAACACTAGGTCATGTGGGAGCACCATTGGATACAAGTAGCCCAATGTTAACAAAAACATTGTCTATATGGGTGCATGACTGTGCCCCATTAGAAGAGGCTGTTGGAAATAAGTGTTTTGGCAAGGATGTGGGGGGAAAGTCACATTTCTGGTGGAACCACTTCAAATTGGTGCAACCACTCTGGAAAACAGTATGGAGATTTCTTAGAAAACTTGGAATGGAACCACCATTTGACCCAGCTATCCTACTCCTCAGTTTATACCCAAAGGTCTTTAAATCAGCATACTACAGTGACGCAGCCACATCCATGTTTATTGTAAATTCACAATATCTAAACTATGGAACCAACCTAGGTGCCTTTCTTTTTTTTTTATTGTGGTTGTTCAAAACATTACATAGTTCTTGATATATCATATTTCACATTTTGATTCAAGTGGGTTATGAACTCCCATTTTACCCCGTATACAGCTTGCAGAATCACATCAGTTACACTTCCATTGATTTACATATTGATATACTCATGTCTGTTGTATTCTGCTGCCTTTCCTATCCTCTACTATCCCCCCTACCCTCCCCTCCCCTCCCCTCTTCTCTCTCTACCCCCACTACTGTAATTCATTCCTCCCCCTTGTATTATTTTTCTCTTTCCCCTCACTTCCTCTTGTATGTAATTTTGTATAACCCTGAGGGTCTCCTTCCATTTCCATGCAATTTCCCTTCTCTCTCCCTTTCCCTCCCACCTCTCCTCCTTGTTTAATGTTGGTCTTCTTCTCGTGCTCTTCTTCCCTAGTCTGTTCTTAGTTACTCTCCTTATATCAAAGAAGACATTTGGCATTTGTTTTTTAGGGCTTGGCTAGCTTCGCTTAGCATAATCTGCTCTAATGTCATCCATTTCCCACCAAATTCTATGATTTTGTCATTTTTTAATGCGGAGTAATACTCCAAAAAAAATGCCACATTTTTTTTATCCATTCGTCTATTGAAGGGCATCTAGATTGGTTCCACAGTCTTGCTATTGTGAATTGTGCTGCTATGAACATCGATGTAGCAGTGTCCCTGTAGCATGCTCTTTTTAGCTCTTTAGGGAATAGACCGAGAAGGGGGATAGCTGGGTCAAATGGTGGTTCCATTCCCAGCTTTCCAAGAAATCTCCATACTGCTTTCCAAATTGGCTGCACCAATTTGCAGTCCCACCAACAATGTACAAGTGTACCCTTTTCCCCACATCCTTGCCAGCACTTGTTGTTTGACTTCATAATGGCTGCCAATCTTACTGGAGTGAGATGGTATCTTAGGGTGGTTTTGATTTGCATTTCTCTGACTGCTAGAGATGGTGAGCATTTTTTCATGTACTTGTTGATTGATTGTATGTCCTCCTCTGAGAAGTGTCTGTTCAAGTCCTTGGCCCATTTGTTGATTGGGTTATTTGTTATCTTATTGTCTAATTTTCTGAGTTCTTTATATACTCTGGATATTAGGGCTCTATTTGAAGTGTGAGGAGTAAAGATTTGTTCCCATGATGTAGGCTCCCTATTTACCTCTCTTATTGTTTCTTTTGCTGAGAAAAAACTTTTTAGTTTGAGTAAGTCCCATTTGTTGATTCTAGATGTTAACTCTTGTGCTATGGGTGTCCTATTGAGGAATTTGGAGCCCGACCCCACAGCATGTAGGTCGTAGCCAACTTTCTCTTCTATCAGATGCCATGTCTCTGATTTAATATCAAGCTCCTTGATCCATTTTGAGTTAACTTTTGTGCATGGCGAGAGAAAGGGCTAGGTGCCTTTCAACAGATGAATAAATAAAGAAAATATGGTATATAGACACAATGGAATATTACCTTAAAGAAGTAATGGCATTTGCAGGTAAATGGATGGAGTTGGAGAATATCATGCTAAGCAAAATAATCCAATCCCCCAAAAAAATCATAGGCCAAATGTTTTCTCTGATATGTGAATGTTAATTCACAATAAGTGGCTGGGGGGTACTAGGGAAGAATGAAGGAACTTTGGATTGGACAGACGGGAGTGGGGAGGCCTGTGGGGGTGGGAAGGTTGGTGGAATGAGATGGACATTATTATTATTACCCTATGTTCCATGTATGATTGCACAAATGGTGTGACTCTGCATTGTGTGCAGCCAGAGAAATGAGAAGTTGTGCTCCACTTGTGTACAATGAGTTGAAATGCATTCTGCTGTCATGTATAACTAATTAGAACAATTTTTTAAGAAGAAGAGGCTGTTGGAGTGTGTGTATGGGTCTGAAGGCTCAGACTGGCCTTTCCTCTGCATGCTGGCTCTGGCCCTGATTCAGAGCTATTGAGGACACCTTGGTGCTTGTGAGTGAGCTCCAACAGCACAAGGAATTCCCCCGTGATCCCTTCCAAGGGAAATTTAAATCCAAATGCTTTTTTTTTTCAAAAGCAAGTGACACCTTCCTGGGCGCTCTTAAGATCCAGTGAGTAGAAAGCAAATGCTCTTCGTCTTCTGCCTTCTGACATTTGAAATTCCACGGGGCTTTCTCACAGCAGAAAGGACCTCACCAGAGACAAGTTGCCCTTGAGATGTAAGCTCCACGGACACGGCAAGAGAACTCTGCTTCTAGTTCAGATGAGGACTACTGGTGGGATTTCTTCTAACTTAGAAGGCTTCTTTCTAATTTAGACTTGAGGTCTCTCTCAAATGCAGCCATAAGCCAAGACAACCACTCTCTGGAAGAACCCTGATGAGAAGGGGCGTCAGGCTCAGGTGTATATACCAGGCAAGATACAATGAGAAAGTAAAACAAAAATGGAAAAAAAAAAAGGAAGTGATTTATTATTCACAGATCTCAGAGAGGTTAGGGGTGAATATGGGGGAGACACGGGGGGGGGGGGCACTCAACCAGCAGGAGAGAAAGATGGGGAGGGGCTGAGAGACTTTATGACAGCCCATGGGTCAGGCCAGCCTTCCCTTGGGACTTGTAGCCTGGCTAGCTGCTTTGTTTTGTTTTGTTTTTGTTTTGGTACCAAGAATTGAACCCAGGAGCACTCAACCACTAAGCCACACGCCCAGCCCTTTTATTTAATTATTTATTTTTATTTAGAGACAGAGTCTCACTGAGTTGCTTAGGGCCACACTCAGTTGCTGAGTCTGGCTTTGAACTTGCAATTCTCCTGCCTCAGCCTCCCAAACCACTGAGATAACAAGCATGTGCCACAACATCTGGCTGGACTGGCTAGTCTAAAGGAAACACGTGAAAGGGGGAGAACTTATTTACAAGATACTGGTGTTGATGATTCATCATGGTCAGCAGCTGTGGAGAGTGTTGGTTTGTGGGTCGGTGGGATAAGGAATGAGCAATCTCCACCCAGGGAGAAGTGTTTATTTGGGTACTAGGGATTCAACCCAGGGGTGCTTTACCACTGAGCTGCATCCCCAGCCCTTTTTATTTTTATTATTATTATTTTTTTAATTTTGAGGCAGAGTCTTGCTAAGTTGCTTAGAGCCTCACTAAGTTGCTAGGGCTGGTCTCAAACTGGTGATCCTCCTGCCTCAGCCTCCCGAGCGCTGGGATTACAGGTGTACAGCACCACACCTGTTGGGAGAAGTTTTGATTAGGGTGAAGATGACAGGAGACCATTGTGTTTCAAGAAACTTCCTCTAAGATCTAAAAACGGACACCAGACAGCAATCATATTAAAGAAGTGTATGACAGGTGGGTAAGATGAGAGCAGCCCTGTCCCCGGCTTGATGCAGTGTCTTCCAGAGCATGTGTCATTGTTTCCCCTGCTGTCTACCCTGGGCTTCATTGCACTGGCAGGTAGAGCGCAAGAAAAGAAGCAAGCACCACCCTTCTCTGCTGTGCAATGATTACTCAGGGGCTGGTAAAGCATCTGAACCGCCTCTGTTCCACTCCTCTTTAGGTGGACATTTCACAGCAGGCCCTGGAAACCTTCTTAATGCTATGCAGCATCAAAAATAGAAAGCACATTTTAACTCTCCAGTGTCTGCAGACTAGCATGGAAGACACTCCATGCATGCATTCAAGAAACTCTTGACATTCCTACCGAGTGCCAGACCAGGCAAAGGAGGTACCACCAACAAAATGAAGCAGTCTTCTCCTCCTTGCTTCTAGAGAAGAAGACAATCTAAACCAGAAAGCCAATAAGCAATTATCCATGTTAGTCCTCTGATAAAGAATAACAGGGAAGCCCTTTTTTTTTTTTAGGGTGTTCCCGCAAGGTCTCTCTGAGGAAGCCGAGTTCATCAAGGTTCCTAGAGAATGAAAAGAAGTCGGCTTTCTGAAGAATTGGGATGGGGTGTTCTAGAAGGGCCAGGGAGGCCCTCAAAAATGGTAGGAAGTGACCCAAGGCAAGGAGATTGGTGGGAAAAGAGCCAGGGCATGACTGGGAGTGAGATGGGTCAGTGAGACGGCTGGAGCCAGATCATGTAGGACATTGTGGGCCACAGAGGAGAACCTGAGATACTGTGAGGCGAAAGAAGTGTCTCATGCAGGGGAACGACATGAATCAATGCAGAGGTCAAGGGGGCCACTCTGGCCACAGGAAGTAGGAAGGACTGGAGGATGGTTTGGCAAGGACTGCTAATGGTACCCAGAATCCTAGCTCTCCCCTTCCTTCTGGACCCACAGTTGGACTTTAGTTCGCAAGTTCCTTCAGTTAGGCGTTTTAATCTGTTTCACCAAAATTTAGTGAGAGTTGGAATGATCCTGGGACATCAAGACCAATTATCAGTGTGGACGTAGAGAGACCAATGCAGCATCTCCATCGGTTCAGACGATTTGGGACACAGAGAAAGTGTCTTATTCAGCTTTGCATGGCTGGGACTGACCGGAATAGATTAGAGGAGGAAAATTTTATTTTAGCTCACAGTTTCAGAGGTTCAGACCGTGGTTGGCCAACTCCACTGCTCTGGGCCAAAGGTGAGCAGAAGGACATCATGGCAGAAGGGTGTGGCAGAGGAAAAGCAGCTCAGGACATGGTGACCAGGAAGGAGAGAGGGCTCTGATTGCCAGGGACAACATATAAACCCCAAAGGCACACCCCCCCCCTCCACCCAGTGACCTGCTTCCTCTCGCCACACCCTGCTTGCCTGCAGTTACCGATCAGTTAATCCATTCAAGTGGATTAATCTAGCGATTAGGTCACAGCTTTCAAAATTTAATCATTTCATCTCGGAACATTCTTGCACATTCTTGTCTCATATATGAGTTTTGGAAGACAATACATACCCAAAGCATAACAGTGACCCCAAAATCTTAAGTTACTTAAGCAAAAAAAAGATAATATATTGGCCAGTTATGTGAAAAGTCTGGAGGTAGGTCTAACTTCAGCAAAGCTTGATGCAGGTGTTAAACTGGGACAAACTGACCCCTCCCAACAGTGGTCAATACCCCCAGCCTAACCACTCCCAAGATTGAGAGCGCAGGCTTCATTCAGATGGCTCATGCTCCTACTCCCAAAATAATACCTATGGCCAAGGAAATGCACTATTCTGATTATCTTAAGCTTAGGTCCCAGGTTCCTGTCCAGGAGCTCCAGATTCATTGGAGTTTGAGTGAAGGAAGGGGGATTTGTAACAGGATAGGAAAAGCTTCTTATGTCAGAAAAAAAAACCCAGATAAAAGAGAATGAACAAAATAATAGTTTTCTCTCACTGAAGACAAATCCAAAGGTAGAAAGTACAAGGCCAACAAGGAATCTTTATAGTTTATAGAAATCCAAATCTTTTAAACTTCCTGCTCTGCCATATGTGGTTTTCATCCAATATAGTTGCTAAAGCTCCAGCCATCATATCTGCATTCCAAGCTGAAAGATAAAGGGAAAAAGCAGCGTTCACCTTTCAGCTGTGTCAACTTCTTTAGGTTGCCCCTCTGGAGTGTCATTCAGTACATTTGCAGGTATCTTATTGACCAAAACTTAGCCCATAGACATTAGAAAGAACAGCCTTTGTCCTGGGGACAAAGCATCCAGATAGAAATCAGGATTGTGTTATTAAAGAAGAAAGGGAGAACAGATGTTGAAAGGACATTTGGAGTCTCTGACACAAGTGTGGAAATAGGTGAGGGACTACCAATGTATACTTCAGTTCCTTAGGCTCCTGCTTCCTTGAATGACACTGAGAAATTAGGGACCAGTTTTGAGCTTGCCTAGAGTGGACCGAGCTAAAGGTAACAGTATCTGGGCCACAACAACCTCACCATGAGTATGGCCCAACATTCCCCGCCCCAGAAGCCTAAATGTGCTCAAAGACATCTTTGCCTAACCCAGATTACTTTCTGGTGTCTGGACTTTACATCTATACCACGCAGCAGACTTTCATTTGAAATGGATTTTTGGGGCGGCGGGGGTTACCAACCACTGAGCCACATCCCCAGCCCTATTCTGTATTTTATTTAGAGCCAGAGTCTCACTGAGTTGCTTAGCCCCTCAATTTGCTGAGGCTGGCTTTGAACTTGCAATCCTCCTGCCTCAGCCTCCTGAGCTGCTGGCATTACAGGCATGCACCACCGTACCCAGTTGAAATGGTATATTGAACTCCAAATCTGACAAAGAACCTAAGAGAGGAAAGTTTATATACCCTTTCCCCTGAGTCATATGTCTGCCACCTACACTCCTAGTGCCTAGCAATCTTCATGAGATACTGCTTGTTCCTTGTTCATAATCCCAAGTGGTCCAGAAAGCAAGTTCTAATGGAAAGACGGGCAACTCATACAGATTGTGGACAGCATAATCTAACCACCAAGGGTAAGACTCATGTGCTTCACAGTGTGGAGGAAAACCTATGGTTGTCCTCCACTTGTCCAATAATTAGATCATATTTGACATTTGCTAGGAAAAGAATAAGAGCAGCCAAGGTATAGTGACACATGCCTGTAATCTCAATTGCTTGGGAGATTGAAGCAAGAGGATCACAAGTTCGAGGCCAGAGTGGGCAACTAACCAAAACTCTGTTTCAAAATTCAACATTTTTAAAAAAGGCCTGGAGATGTTGCTCAGTGGTAGAATGAAACTTGGTTCAATAAGAAAGAAAAAGAAAAGGAAAGGAGCAAAGGAGGAGGGGGAGGAAGGAAACAGGAGCAATGATACAAGAGTCTGGAAGAGGTGGGCTACAGCTGGTCTGCTCTGGGAAGAAGGGCTAAGACTTGAACTGAACTTGAGGGTTTAACTTGACTTTGAATGTTGAGATTCTGATGAGAAGAGGGCAAGAATGGGGTGGTACATGAGTATAGATGGGGGTTGAACAAAGCGTTCAGGTCATCCATGCAGCTGTTCCACTCATGGAGAGGGGGTGTATAGGAGAAGAAAGGGACCAAAACCTGCCACAGTTTCTCCTGGCTTCCCTGGAGAAGTTCATGAAGGTCAGTTTGGCCTGAATATTGAAGATATTTATTAATATTCCTCAAAGAATAAGATTGGAAAAGCAGGGTTTTGGGGGTTAAGTTCGATAGGGATCAGAAACCCAATTCTGCTACCTACTAATTATGTGACCTTGGGTAACATATTTAATCTTGTTAAGCCTCAGTTTCTTCAGCTTGAATGTCACCAAACCTATACCTATAACTGTAAGCAAAAATAACCGAAACAGAAGCAGACCTCAACGGATCAGCAAGCTGACTTTATTTAGTGAGCAGCGGTGGAATGGCACATTTTCAGGGGAGAAACAAGAGGGGTGTGTTTTCATAGATTTTGATGAGAGTCAATCATAGCAGAATGTTTAGTGTGACTTTATCACTAGAGATTCCTGGGCAGCCAGGAAACTTGTGCAGGTTCAAAGTCTAAATCAGGAAAACAGTTGTAAAAGCTCGAAACCCGTTGTTACTGGGATGAAAATCCAGAGCCCAGAGCCCATTGTTTGCCTTCTTTCTCCCTAGTGGTTGTTACTCCATATCCTTCAAGGACTGCAACTCTGGTATTACACAGGAAGTATGTAGTAAAGACGGCTACGGGGCTCAGTGGTAGAGTGCTCGCCTGGCATGCATGAGGCCCTGGGTTCAATCCCCAGCACTGCAAAACAAAAGAGTGGTTATAATTATGTACTTGTCATTAGTGCTACTCACCACCATTCCTGGTTCTCTACCTTCTGAGCACACAGTAATCACTGTGGGTCTGATTATTATCCATATGCTGGACTCCTTACCTGCCAGGTGATGGTCTTCGAAGAAGGGGCCTTTGTGAGGTGTTAAGGTCATGAGGGTGGAGTTCCCATGCATGGGATTAGTACTGTTTTGAAAGAACCCTGAGAGATATTCCTGGCCCCTTCTGCCACATGAGGACACAGGGAGAAGTTACCATCTCTGAACCAGGAAGCAGATATCCAATCCGCCAACACCGTGGTTTAGCCTTCTGAGTTTCTAGAACTGTGAGAAACAAACTTTCATGACTCAAAAGCCACTTTATGGTATTTTGTGGGTCAGACTAAAACTGTAAGATTATACATCCTGGTTCCTTGAAATGAAATGGAAACATATGACCAGTTCTGACCAATCAGCTTTGAGCAGAAATGATGTATGTCAGTTTCAATCAAGCATTTACCATTTGGTGAGACCCACCAAAGTACCATTTGCCACTAACCAGTAAAAATTCCAGAGACTTGTGTGTCTGAGTGAGGGTGATGGCCATGTGGGACAGAGTACCCAGTCCCCCAACCATGGACATGTAGGGTTAGAAAGGAAAAATCTGTGTTCAGCCGCTGATATTTTAGGGTTGTTTGTCTGTTCTATATTTCCAGTGCTAATATCAGAGAAAAAGGAACAAGAGAGTAGCTAATGGAAAATCCCAAATCAAATGTCACTTAATACTCTTTTCTGATGCCAAAAATGACATTAGCTATTCTGTATACAGATTGCCTCCTGTGCCAGGAACTGTACTGGCATTCTTAATATGCATGATCTTATTTATTCTCCCTATAAAGAACATGTCATTACAGGGAAGATTCAGAGTTCCAGAGAGCTTCACACTTATTTATCTACTACATCCATGTTGGTTTTAATGGAGAGGCCAGAATTCAAACTCAAGTCTGTCTGATGCCAAATCCTTTGTTCCTTCCTCTGCATCATTGCACTCAAAATAAATTCAAGTCTGGAATTTTTTTTCCAGGGGGCGGAGGGTAATGGGGATTGAAACCAGGGTGCTTAACCACTCAAGTGTTTAACCACTGAGCAACATCCCCAGCCCTTTTTAAAAATATTTTGTTAGAAACAGGATCTCCATGAGTTGCTAAGTGCCTCGTTAAGTTGCTGAAACTGGCTTTGAACTCATGATCCTCCTGCCTCAGCCTCCCAAGCCACAGGGATTACAAACATACACCACCATGCCCAGCAAGTCTGGAAAATTTTGAAGTAAAAGTTCTTTTGATCTTAGCCTGTACCATTCAAAAGTTTAGTGCAACTTGAAGATAATACAAGGTGTGAACTCATAGATATAACCAGACTGCTGAAGGTTGGTTGATTCTTAGGGACATTGTGAAATCTCCTTTCTCTCCTTTCCAGCCATAACAAACAGAACATCTGACCAACTCGTTTCATATCAGAAGGTACTTAATGCCATCCAAGGCCAGGCACTGTGCTGAGTCCCAGGGAGATGGCAGGGAACAGACAAAGCCATGGCCTTCAGGATGACATGTAAAGCCAACTGATGATACATAAGTAAGCAGAGATATTTAAAATGCAATCAGCCCCAGTATCCATGAATTCCACATCTACAGAGTCAACCAATCATAATTAAAAGTATTTTTAAAAAAGAAATTATGCTTATACTAAAAATGTACAGACTTGTTCTTGCTATTTTTCCCCCAGATAATGCACTAGAATGACAATTTACATAGCATTTATGTGGTCTTGGGTTCTATAGGAAATCTAAAGATGATTTAATATGTATTAGAGGGCGTGGACAAGTTATAGGAAAATACTATGACCCATTATAGAAGGGACTTGAACATCCTCAGATTTTGGTACTCACAGGGTTGGGGGGGGGAGTTCCTGGAATCAAACATTTGTGGATACCCAAAGATGACTCTAATTACTAACCATTAGAAGGACTAGAAATATACAGTACCACTGCATGCAGTGGCACACACCTATATCCAGCAACTCGGGAGGCTGAAGCAGGAGGATTGCAAGTTCAAAACCAGCTTCAGCAACTTAACAAGGCCCAAAGAAAGTCAGCTACTCAGCAAGATCCTGTCTTTAAAATTAAAGAAAGAAAGAAATAGGCTGGGGGGAGGGGAGGGAGGAAAGGAAGGGGATAGGAAAGGCAGCAAAATACAACAGACATTAGTATGGCAGTATGTATAAACGTGGATGTGTAACCAATGTGAATCTGCAATCTATATATGTGGTAAAAATGGGAGTTCATAACCCACTTGAATCAAATGTATGAAATATGATATGTCAAGAGCATTGTAATGTTTTGAACAACCAATAAAAAAAAAGAAATAGGATGGGGATATGGCTCAGTAGTTAAAAACCCTGGGTTCAATTCCTGTTACTAAAAACAAACAAAAAAAAAAAGAAGAAGAAGAAAGAACACAGATATAGGACAGCAAACCAGCCTCAACAATTCTTTTTCAGTTTCTTTTTGGGAATATCTGAGGTTTGGGATGGTTAAAGCAGATGGGGGTATATGCATTCCCAACCTGCTACAACCTTGTGGCACTGTCACCGCGACAGCAAATCTAGATTAAATTACAACTGTGAAGAGACATTACCAAGCAGGAAAAGTTTTTCAGCCTGTTTTAGGCAGAGAGGCCCCTTTTAGCCCTCGGCCATGCAGGGCAGCCCCTGACAGTGAAGGACAAACAGAACCTCCAATGCAATTAGACCAGGTGCACGGGCTCTGCAATAGGAGTCCCACCCAACTGCCCACTGACAGCCTCCCCTTCCCTACAGAACCCCACTGCATCCTCCTGACCTCATGGCCACCTTCATGTGCTTCTTGCAACCAGTGCAACCCAGGAACAGCTACTATATCACTAGATGACATAAACTCATGGGACCACGGCTACACATGCCATCTGTCCTGGACTGAGACATGCCACGAGTGACCATGCTTCTCTGTAAAAGACATCACCAGTTCCTTGACTCTTCATTTTGTAGATACGATTCCGCTTTTGCAGAAACTTATGGGTATTTGGGAAGACTGGGAAAAGACTGGGTGGACCCGAGTCTGCTATTGTCAATGGTCTCCTCTGGTGAGGGATGATTGACAGAGGTTGGGGGAAACATTTAGTCTTTATTTTTTTCCCCAGGCAGACCTGGAGATGGAGCCCAAAGCCTCACACAGGCTAAGCAAGCACTCTACCACTGAGCGATGTCCCCAGCCTTTTTAATTTTTAATTTCATTTTGAGACAGGGTCTCTCTGCCAAGGTTGGCCTCAAAGTTGTGATCCTCCTGCACCAGCCTCCAGAGAAAGGGGCTCACATTTCAGGAGCTTTATATTTTTCAGTCATCATATTGGAATTTCTAATACATGTATCCGTGATTTTTTTTTCTGGAAATGAAGTCCAAAGGAACAAAGAAGTAAGTGACAGAGGATGAAGCTAAGGTTTGGGCTCCTGCTACCTCCCAGACAGGTTCTTAGTCTTCCACTCTCTCACCCCTGCACCCCAGAGCCGACCCAGTCTCCCACTCAACACTCCTCTATATCCCATCTCACTGCCATTCTTTGCCCTCAAGGGGACCATAAGTGTGGGGATTATGGGGTTGACTCAGTTACCTTGTGGTGTTTCTTAATAGGACTTTGTGGTGTTCATCTCTACCACAAGATACCAGTGCCATGGCTGGTAACTCAGCAGGGGTAAGCCTCCTACTCAATTCAGTTAGGTATCCTGCTCTTCCAAATGTAAAGAGCACAATGCTCTTGGGCTAGGGGATGTGTCCGTGGGAAAAAGAGACACCTGACTAGAATTTTCTGCCTCCAGAGGACCACAATGTATTCAACCAGCAACTGATAGGAAGGGAACCTAGAAACCAGTGGGCCCAGTGAGCTAATTGAATCACCAGAAAGAACTCTTCACTCCCAAATGGGAGAGTGGGAGCATCTGTGCTCACCCACATGTGTCCCTGTGCTGGAGGGAATGTGCCACTGAATAGCAAATAAAAAAACACTGACATGTCTTGATCCATTTTGTGTTGCTATAACAAAATACCTGATGCCGGATACTTTGTAAAGACAAGAGTAATATTTAGCTCCCAGTTTTGCAACTGAAAGTTCAAGGTTGGGTGGTGGCCCCATCTGTTTAGCATTTGATGATTGATTGTCATAACATGGCAGATGGTATCATGGCAGAAGTGTATATGAGAGATCTAGCGAAAAGAGATCACATGGTGAGGCGGAAAGCAAGAGGAAAATGCTAGGATTGCTCTTGTATAACAACTTTCCACTCCCATATCTGACCCACTCCTGTGAGAGCAACATTAAGCCATTCATACAGGTTTCTCCATGACCTAATTTCCTTCCACGGGGCCGCAACACCTAAAGCTTCCACCACATCAGTACCACCATCCTGGGACCCAGCCTCTAACCCAAGAGCCTTTGAGGAGCCAACCATATCTAAACTATAGCAACTGGAAGAAAAGGAAAAGGTGCTACATTTAAGTATCTTTAATGGCACGTCTTCCTGCTTTCTGGACAAGGGGCCTCATCTTTTCATTTAGCATTGAACCCAGCAAAAGTAGCTAGCCTAACCACCACCACTAATTTCACCAGTCAAAAATGACCTCTAATCTTCCCATGCTGATTAACCAGGCCTCAGGGGTTGATTCAGAGAAAGGCTCTTCATATGCTAATTAACCACCCCTAGGTTGTATCCGATGGAATTAATTCATTGGTACTCACATCCATTTCAAGACTGAATGCCACCAATCCAATATAAGAAAAGAAAGAAACAGGGTCTTGAGAGAGGGTAAGGAGGGAAGGGGTGCCAGGGTGCTATGGTGGCCAGGGAAGACCTCTCTGAATTCTAAGCCCAGCAAGGTTCGGAGAGACTGAACTTCCTGGCAGAATACAACCCCATGTCCCTTAAGGACAGAGATACCTTCTGAGAAACACATCATTAGTCAGTATCGTAGTGAAAACATCATAGAGTTTACTTACACCACCCAGGAACAGCTACTACATCTCTAGATGACATAAACTCATGGGACCACGGCTACACCTGCCATCTGTCCTGACTGAGACATGCAATGCGTGACCATGTTTCTCTGTAAAAGACATCACCAGTTCCTTGACTCTTCATTTTGTAGATACGATTCCACTTTTGCAGAAACTTATGGGTATTTGGAAAGACTGGGAAAAGATTGGGTGGACCAGAGTCTGCTATTGTCAATGGTCTCCTCTGGTGAGGGATGATTGAGAGAGGTTGGGGGAAATATTTGTTCCTTATCTTTTTTCCCCTCTTCAGAACTGGAGATGGAGCCCAGGACCTCACACAGGCTAAGCAAGCACTCTACCACTGAGCGATGTCCCCAGCCTTTTTAATTTTTTATTTTGAGACAGGGTCTCTCTGCCCAGTTTGGCTTCGAAGTTGTGATCCTCCTGCCCCAGCCTCCAGAATATCTTGGATTACAGTCACATACCCAGCTTGTTTGCATTTTTAATAATGAGAGTGGTAAATCCCATAGAGCAATGGGCTGAGAATTGCCTTCTGTTATATAAATAAGGCTGCAAGGAGCAGGCCGTAAACACAAGTTCAAATCCAGCTGAGTTTAATCTGGAGGAGTTGCTTCCTCTGTCCCTTAATGTCCCCCTGCCTAAAATGAGGATGACATCGAGGTTCACAATATAGAAAATGTGTGAGGGTTCTATGAGCAGATCCGTATATATAACTCAAAACAAAGCCCAACACATAGTCCATGCTTGTAAATGTCAGAGCTTATTATGAGTGATAAGGGCTATAGGAAGCCACTGTTTAGAGAATTTGGCCTCAGAGAAGGGGTGGGAGCCTGGACCTTCCGCCAAAGCCAAGAATATTTCTGAGGTTCAAAGTCACCCGCCTACGATGACTGGAGTGGCCTTAAGGGAGCTGAGGATTAGGGAGGAACAGCAAGCTGAACCTCCAAGTTCCACAGATTCAGTCCCAGGGGATGGCCCTGGACTCAGGAGCAGGGTGGGCATGCAGCAAGACCATTCTGGCTTCGCCTGGCTCTCCTGGAGATGGAAACTCTACACCTGGGGCATGAATCTCTCTCCAAAGAGCTGTAACCCACTTTCTATCTGCCTGGTCTGCAGGGTTCAGAACAAAAGGGGCCACTGGGACGGAGAAGAGAGGCTTGCCCCTTTCCTCCAAACTTTGACAAAACAGGCAAGACCAGAGACAGCCACTTGGGCCTCCGCCTCCAAGTTGTCCCCTGCAGTGGTCAGGTGCTGCTGAGGATGACGGGACTCCCTTTTTCTGCACTGATGACTAAGACAGGGACCAAAGCAAACAGGAAAATAACAAATGCTGATGGCTTTGGACTGAGCCAGCCCCCAGGGGTCTGGTGCTTCTTTATATAAAGGGGCCCCTTAGGGGATGGTGGGTGTGGTGTACTTAATTGTTTTTCTTTGTGTCCTTCCATTAGGTCACTTTTGAGTCCTTAAATTATAAAGCAGAAAGCTCCAATATCACAAGTCAATATATTACTATCCTGCCTAAGGATTTTCAGAAATGGAAACCACACTGCTGGAGAGAGCGAATTCCGTTTCTCCAATTTCATAAAGTCAATTACACATCATGCCTATTCATTGCTTCTTTTCTCCCCTAACAATCTGATAGGTGATTGCTTTCCTACTATTATATGCTCATACGAACATACACACACAAAAAAAATGATGGGTGAAGAGACACTTCAAAGACATAGCTGGCTTCCAAAGAGCGGGAGAAGATGCGTCTGCCGCCCACCTCCTGGGACGCAGAGTCAGGTGCCAGATGTGCACTAGAGCTGCAATGCCAGGACGAACAGCAGCACATTTTCTCTCTGTGCCCAATAAAGGACCAATAACAAGTCTTTAATCAGAGAGCCTCGTCATCCAAGAGGAGGCTCACGCTTTGATGGGCACCTGTGATTGTGGGACCTCTCTGCTCACAGTGAATGCTTCTGTCTATGCAAGACACGTACTTTTTAGAAGGACTTGCCTAGAAACGACATAAAGAACATGCCTTCTCTCTCTCTCTCTCTCTCTCTCTCTCTCTCTCTCTCTCTCTCTCTCTCTCTCTCTCTCTCTTCCCTCCCTCCCTAGCACTGAACAGTCCGGGGAAGGGATGTCAAGAGGAATGATTGTCCACATGACCCACTATCTCCCCCAGCCAAGCACGAATGTCCTTATGCATCACGTGGTCGCTGCACCAAGATGGGGGGTCACAACTGCCACAAAAAAAAAAAAAGAAAAGGTATGATAGTGAGCATTGCCTTCCTCTACTCTCCCCACAGACTACAGACCCCAGACAATTACAATCGGGCACATTAGGAGCCGTGCGTCCACCAAAATTTGCATTCCTCCTTCTGTATTATAACATTGCTACTTTACAGCCACTGTCCATAGCAACTAGTGACACCATGTTGATGCCATTGGAATGGGAGTGGCAGGAACATAGGGTGGCTCTGTGTGGAGACAGTGAGGGAAGGGGGCCTTCCAGCCCCTCTCCTCTTCTGCCCCAGCTGCATGTTGAGGACTCTGAAGCCCTATAAGATGGCAGAGCTATCACAGGGCCTTGAATCCCCCTGAGACGTCTACCTAGCAGTTGGAAGCACCTGCACCAGATGCTTAGAGGAGACAGAATTCTATTGTTTTAGCCACTGACATGCTGGAATTATGTTTGCATCTGGCATTTGCCTAACATAATGCTACAGTTGGAGAGAGTAAAGGGCTTTGTGGGGCACCCAGCATAGGCACCTCATCTAGTCTGAAGTCCAGGACCATTTCCTGGAGGGATTGATTTCTGAGTTATAATCTGAAACACAAGTAGGCACAGATGAAAGGGTAAAGACAGGTTTTCAAGAGAAAGGAATGGTCTGGACGGGGTGGGGGGGGGGCGGATAGGAAGCTCAAAACTATGGACAGCCAGGCGAGCACACCTGTAATCCTAGCAGCTTGGGAGGCTGACGCAGGAGGATGGTGAGTTCAAAGCCAGGCTCAGCAACTTAGCAAAGCCCTAAGCAACTCAGGGAGACCCTGTTTCTAAATAAAATATTAAAAAGGGCTGGGGGTGTTGCTCAGTGGTTAAGCACCCCTGGGTTCAATCTCTGGTACCCAAAAAAAAAAAACATGAATGAGGGAACAAAGGGAGTGAGGGGAGAGGAGGAGAAGAATCAAGAGGGATGAGGTGATAGAGAAAAGCCAAGAGCTCATCAATCATCTTGCAAATCTACAGCTTTATCTTAAGGGGACTAAGAGGGGCCTGGAAAGATTTGGATGGGTTTTCATCAGGGATATGACACAATGAGACATATGTTTAAGAAGGACCCTGGTGAGGGTTACTTGGAGAATGAACTGGAGAATTCTTTTTTTTTTTTTGGTGGTGCTGGGGATTGAGCCCAGGGCCTTGTGCATGCAAGGCAAGCACTCTACCAAGCTATCTCCCCAGCCCTAGAGAATTCTTGAAAGAACACATGTGCATTATCTCCTCTTCCTGCCAAAACTATCCTAGGACAATGGCATTGGAATAATGTGAGCGGCCTACTGCTGGAGCCTGGGGGGGCTTCCCAAACTGCACGGAGGACTTAGGACTTGGAGAGAGGCAGGTGCTGGGTTGCTGGAGGGCAGCAAGAGTGATCTTAGTTGACAGCATATCAGGATGCCAGATGAACATCCAGGGGCCTGGAGGAGCCTCGCACATGGGAGCAAGCTTGAGATAAAGACCTTCAATTTTCCCTGATGGCTGAAGGGCCCCACCCAACCAAGCTCACAGATCCTCCATCAAGTCCCAGCCAGTTGGCATGCCTGACCCAGGGGGCTCTTGCAGACAATAGCACTTGACCTTCCCCAACTGGAGAAGCCCAAGAGCCACTGCCACCATCCTGCTTGCCGTGCATCACAGATCCAAGCACTTTCTTCTTCTGGGCTCCTCTGCTGGGCCTCTCCTTTTAGGCTCCCAAACATAAAAGGGAGACTGAAGCCCTTTCCAGACCCCAAAGCTCTCTGTCATTGACTTTTCTGCAGGGGCTTAGCCAAGAGGGAATGTGGATAGAGGGTCACTTGCCCATCATTCATTTAGATACTCTTTTTTTTTAATGGCTACATATTTGATATCTCATGAAAATTTTAAGACCACCCCCAAGCATAAATGGCTATGATTTAGAAGCTCTTAATCCATCCCTTGGTTGAATCAACAACCCTTAGAGAAACTGAAACATATTCTTGGGATCCCCCGTAGAGCAAATGGGCTAAATTCTGCTGGGACATGGTATCGCAGGCCTATACTGAAGGATGTGACAACACAGCTCTGAGGAATTTGTCCTGTCTGTGGGACATAGCTCACTGAATTATCCTGGGGTCTTCTTTACAGAGATGAGTGGGAGAAATTTCTCTGGCCTAAATTCCAAGAATGATTGTGCTGCCTCTCACCAACTGGCTTGTGACTCATGGGACTGATCATTTCCCCCCACGGGTTGCTAGAAAGCAAGGACCCAATTTGTAGTCCATTGCTGAAGCACATTTTGTACTCCAAGTTTCTTTTTTTTTTTTTCCTCACCCTTCTTTTCCTTTTGCCCTTGTTTCCTCACTTGCTAATCTTTGTTTCATCATGTTGCCTTGCGTGGTTTTTTTTTTTTCTTGCAACCCACCTTAAATCCTTTTTGGAACAAGGTGGGAGTGAAAATAAATATATAATAGAATGACTAGCTGTCTTTTGCCATCGTTATTATAAAGCATCTGCTAATGATCAAAATATATGACACTCTCAAGCAGAGCTCCTGGTAATTAGGAAAGGAAGGAGAGGAGAATATTGACAGGTGGCATAGGTTAGCATAGACAGGAAGGATTGAGGGAGGGGGCACTTCCAAATTCTGTTCAAAGCAGATTTCTAGCCACCAGAAAGAATAATTATCTATCAGGACTTGGTAACTGATGGTTGGTACTCAGTTTAAGTAGGTAACTACCATTAATTATCTTTGGATGCATTTGTTGAACAGAATCTTCAACAATGCTTTATCCTGAGGCAAATTCTTGCTTCTCTGGGTGTCTGTAGGTGATATAAATGCCATTATTTTATATAACAACTTTCCTGTTACATATACCTACCTACCTATTCATTGAGTCATGCACTAAAACAAAGATGAATGCACACACAGGAACTTTGCTATGCACCTCAGCTACTTCCTAGATTCAAGAGAGACAACTGTGTGCATTATCCATAATCTTATTTTTTTCCTAACCAAATAAAGGTTCATGCTTAAAGCCATTTTCTAGCAATTCAACCCCAGCCATCACTTGCTCCAAAACCATCCCATCAGTCACTTCTCTGAATACTTTGTTGAATCTTAGCCATAAACTTTTAGTTCTTCTAAAACCATGTGAAGTTCTGATAAAATTGGTGCTTTCATTTTTTTCTCTTCTTCCATTATTCCACATAAATTTCTCAACAGATTGACAAGTCCACTTAGGAGAAGAAAAGATGAAGCATTATAGTGCTCCCAGAAACCGTGCTTTTCTAGTTTTCATCTCCTTTACTAACTTTTCAGATTTTTTAAGAGGATATTGACAAGAAGAGATATAATTCCATATATTTCATGCATAACCTTCTAGGAAATGTCAATCTTCTGCCCTAACCCTATTTGTAGAAGTCATAAGACATGTATGAGTTTCCTATTGCTGCTATAACAAATTCTGCAAACTTAGTGACTTAAGACTACACAGTTTAAGAGGTGAGAAATCCTAAATGAGGCTTAAATCAAGGTGTAAGCAGAGGTGTGTTCATTTTGAAAGGTCAAGGGGAGACACTTTTTTTTTCCTTTTCTAGCTTCTAGAAGCTAGAAATGTGTGGACACATTTCTTGGCATGTGACTCCTTCCATCTTCAAAGCCAGCAATATCATGTCAAGTCTTCCTCATGATGCCATCTCTGTGGTTCTGAACTTTCTTCCACTTCCCTCTTCCACTTTAAAAGACCCTTGTGATATTTGGCACATGCAGGTAATCCAGGATAATCTCCATATTTTAAGATCAGTTGACTAGGTTCTATTTGCCACCTTAATTCCTCCTTAACATAGAACATAATATTCACTGGTTCTGTGGATTAGGACATGAACATCATGCAGGGGCCATGGTTATGCCAAACAAAGCACCTGGATCCTCAAAGAGGAAGACCAAATATCATCTCCCTTAAGGTTTTAACAGTCCATATTTCTGAATCTTCAAGATGCATAAATTATCAATAGCTACTTTTAACTTTTGTGGCACAGTCACTTCAATAATATGAAGGTGTTTCCCACGTTTATTTCAGCACTGTCACACAGAGAAAAAAAAAAGATACCTTTCAGGAACATTTATTCACATTTCCAACTCACTAATAAAAGGAGAGAGAAAAGTTCTAGATTTTCTAATGGTCTGATGTGAGCCAACATCCAGGTATCCAGCTATATCCAGGTATCCAGCTACTTCCAGGTTCACAGAAGATTGGCATCTTAATCCCTTGAAATTGAACGTAGCCAAGCAAGCTGCAAACCTACTGTGAGCCTGGAACTGCACACATCTCCTCTGCTGCCTTTCATGAATGGAAGCATCTGTCTGTTATTTCTCCCCTCTCCAGCCCTCTCTTTCCCTGTCAATCAGAGGAGTGTGTTAGCATGGATACGGCCTACAATTGACAGATCCTGAAAGGATAGGGCAGACGCTTTGGAGAGTTGCTTTGACTTACAGCAGACTTTGCATGAGTGAGAAATAAGCTTTTGTTGGGCCAAGTCAGCGATATTTGGGTTTTTTTTTTTTATCATAGTCTAATATTGCCTACTTTGATTGATATGTGGCTGTCTAAGAACTAGAAGTATCCTCCTCAATATCCCCACTAAAAGAAGGGAAATAGTAACTACCTTATCTAAGGACCACGCCCACACTGGAGTTTACCTGACATACTTTCCTGAGCCATCAGATTCTCCTGTTAAAATATGTATGAAAGTCCACTACAATATTATGAGAAACAAACACTAATCCTTAGGTAGTTATGTTGATAGAAATGACATATAGTTGTATGGATAAATTATGTAACTATATAATTACATCAGTATTTTGTTATATTATGTAGTTATAGTAATTAAAATTAACTTAGAGCTAGAGTATGTACCGTATAAGTGTGAGGCCCTGGGTTCAACCTCCAGCACCAAAAAGCACAATGGGGGGAAGAGATTTTGTAACCCCCATTAAATAACCAAATATTCTGTTTACTAACAGGATATTGATGATGAATTTAATCATAATTGATGATGAACCAAAGATGCAGAGGAAAGACCTTTTGGTTTGATGATTGACACTGACAAATGTCAAACAACCTGGTTGCTTCAAAGCACTGACAATGGTCTGTGCTTGGAATGTAAGAACTAATTCCATTTGAAAGTAGAGTTAAAATTTTGTTTACCATACTACTGACAACCATTGCAAGCATCTAACACAGGTGCTCTGGGCCCAGTGGTATGTACACAGTAGGAATCTCATAAATATTCATTAAATGATAGAATGATCTTTGTGGCACCTGATATTCAGAGCAAGTCTGCTGTTGTTAAACCCACCACCAAAAATGGGAATTGTGCCCTTGTTGTACACCTCCAGGGCTGGCCATGAAAGCATCAAAGTACTAATACTGACTCAATAGTATTTTCCATTGCAACCAAACTTCTGCTCAAATGAACATGCCTCCTACTATACTGGCTTAAGCCTAAATGATTGGACCAACTATATGGAATATTAATTTCATATGCAAATGAGGCATTAGTAATCATTGACTACCGCTCGTTTCAGTGAGCAGTGAGTTATTCATTATTTATAAAACACAAGATTAAGAGACAGTTGAGATCAAAAGTCCTGTTATAAGGAATTTACTTCAATAAAAACTTCTCTAAATTTTTAAAATAAAAGAGAATGAATTAGCCAATTGTTTCATGACCTTCATGGTGAGGAATTGAGCTGTCCTGAAAATTGAAACTAGGGTGCCTTCTTCTCGCCTCAGGCTGCCAGGGGATCTTAGGGGCCAACAAACAAGACAAAAGGAGCCTGGCAGCTGTTGTAGAAGAACATAAACAGCAGATTGAGAGCACTCAAGCACACATCTGCTGGTCCACATTTACACCTGCAGCATGTCTCAAGTTCATGAATAGGCAGGACCTACTTTCACAGGCTTATCAGAAACCCACCTGGGAGCTGACACTGAGACGGCTGAGCCTGGGGTGGGATCTGAAAAGGACAGAGACAGGGTCACAGGGATTGATAAAGAATCTCTTTTTTATTTTTTTAGTTATAAATGGACATAAAACCTTTATTTTATTCATTTATTTTTATGTGGTGCTTGAGGATCAAACCCAGTGCCTCACGTGGGCAAGGCAAGCGCTCTACCACTGAGTCACATCCCCAGCACAGGAACCTCTTTTAGACCATCTTCTCTTTGCATTTCATGCATTGATTTCATACTGCTATTTCCAAGTGTTTCCATCACCAGTCTAAATAGCATCACCTCATCTTATACACACACACACACTCACAAACTCTCAGAGAATGGACTTGAGAGAAAGGCACACCATTCCCTGCTCCTCTCAGCTCTGTTTCTGTATTTATCAAAGGAAACTGAGAAGGGTGTAGCCAAGGGGAGATGCTGCCAGTTATTGCAAATTCTGGAACAATGTCAGCAGAAAAGGAGAAAACATATTCCATAGCTCCCGAGTGCCATTTATCCTGACTACACTGCTAGAGAGAGATCTGAGGTGTTTTTATGCCTATGATTGGTATTTGGCATGAGGATCAGAGTTAGTCCCCTTCCTAACTAAATGAACCCAACTTGTAAAATTACTCAGCAGTAGTGAATAGGCAGGGAAGATCTCCAAAATGATGCTGGGCCACAGATCTCTCCATCTGCCATCACACTGGGATATGATGATGAATTTTCATGGGGCAGAAAACAACTATATGATTTTCTGGAGAGATGGCAAAGAACAAAGGTCACTGGGAAATCTGTTTCAAAGCAAGAGAAGTTTTAGACATATTCACACTTACTGGTGTGATCCTGCATAAGTGTCAGATATTTCACAAATTTACTTCATATAATGCACTTGTACACTGTGCATTTTATTACAGTTAGTTATTCAAACTTTGCCAATGTTATGCTGAGACAATGGTTTGAAAAGTCAAAATGCTTGCCCCAAATACACTATTTTTATTGAAATTATGTTCAAAAATAGTTGGGCTAATTTTAAAAAAATTGAATCAACTGATTTGTAAACTAAACTGCCTACATTGATTAGGTTATGTTGTCAATGTATTGATAAATCCTAGAAGTTTTCTAGCAGTTAACTGGAAGTAGCTACCTGGAACTCAGGATTTTTTAAAGAATTCTGAGGTCACCACCAGGCTCAAAAACATTTGTTAAATGATTAATGATGCCCATGACAGATGTGAAAGGGGGAAGGGAGAGGCACAGGAGTGAGGGACTATGTTGGGAGGAGTTGAGGGTATAAGGAGTAGCACTTAGGCTATGTATGGTGTCATGTTTCCCTGTAACAAGCTTGGGACCAATGCTAATGTATCTGAGGTTTATGATATTGTAGAGAGGATACTAAATTATTGTTACACATAAGGGAATCCTTGTTTCTCTATAAAACAGAAAAATCATTTCAGAAATGCAAATGTACTACAAACATTTCTCCACCAAAGGGTAATTTTTTCCCCAAGTACATAGTTTTCTCAATTATTAAATTAAATTATTAAATAAATATGACAAGGAACACAACAGCCTCATTCTTGCCATGCAAGACTAACCATGTGCAAACACTGCCTGGCTCTCATAATTCCTACAGCTGAACTGGCAGTTTGTATAACTCAAACTTTCCCTTCCTGCAAGCTGGTGAAGCTGAAGCATTAAGAAACTAGCAAAATTCATAAAAACTGCAAGTCAGAGTCGCTCTCTCTTTTTTTTTTTTGAGAAGGCAACACATTTAAAAAGCATCACTTGTAATTATGAAACTATTATAAAAACATTTTAAGAATGTGAAAGTACATTAAATCCACTCAAGAGAACAGACTCAAGAACATGGCCTAATGTCATCTCTCGGAATAAATTTAATGTACTGAAAGTTGCTTCATTTAAAAATAATAAAAATGTCCCAAAATTATATAAGACCTTTTTTAAATTAAAAGTCTATATTCAGGAAATGAACAGATACTTTTGGGGGGCTGCCTTAATGACTAATACAAATCATCAGATAAGTAATTGAGCTGTGCTGAGACAGCAATCAAAAATGAACAAAAGATTCATTTTCCTTGAAACTTAGAATGTAAGCTATGATGGACTAGCATGAAATCTTAGGTAAATCTATCTACTTCCAGTTCCATATATCAAATTTCTTTCCATGCTACAAGGGTAGAAGGCATTAAAAGAAAACCCACAGGCCTAGGAAAGTGGAAATTTGATCCTGAACTTTTCCAAAATATTAATAATAGTAGTGGTTACCATTTATGAATCCTGACCGTATGTCAGGTAGTGAGTTAGGCATTTTGTGTATCTTTCTATACTTACCACTCAAAATAATCCTGTAAGGCAGGGGTTATCATTATCCTCAAATTACACTTGAGGAAATCGCCTTTCTAAGGTTCATCCCCAAATCTCAGAGTCAGAATAAAAATTGTCCATTAATGTGAACAACAGAATGACACAGTTCTGGGCTTTATTGGCAACTGTTAGAAATGGGAAACAGAAGCCCAAGGTTTGACTCAGCCCTCAAGTGAATTTTGTCTGGGTGACTGCTGGAACGCAGAACAGTTCAACCCCCACAGTAAAATCTCTCTTCACACATTCAAACACATTAGGGATTCTCTCATTTCCATCTTCCCAAAGACTAACTATCAAATGCCATCATAACAATTCAAACGTTTCCACCTAAAACCATTAACGGTTCAGAGTACATTCATATAGACTATTTTTGATGTATACGAATATACACACATATTTTCAATATTTCAAATCATATCACACTTAATTTTCTACAACATGCTTTTATCACTTGATCACATTTGTGTATATTTCTCCACATCTGTATACACAACCTCTACCACCTTCTTCTCAACATCTGCCTCACACTCTACTGAATGAATGTACTTTTAAACAGTTTCCTGCTACTAGACATTTGAGTTATCTATAGGTTTTTTGCTATGATAAACATGCTGCAATAAATGTCCTTATATGCTGATATATTTCTAAGGTTCAAATACCAAGAAGTATGACTACTGGGCTCAAGGAATGGAAACTTAAAATTTCAATAGATACTACCAAATTGCTCTCTAAAAGACTTTTCTGAGCTGGGGTTGTGGCTCAATGGTGGAGCACTTGCCTGGCGCATGTGAGGCACTGGGTTTGATCCTCAGCACAAAAAAAAATAATAATAATAATAATTAATTAATTAAAGGTATTGTGTTCATTTAAAAAAAAAAAAAAGACTTTTCTAACCAAATTCTATTTCTCCACATGTGTTCCTCTTCTGCTTTGAAGGATGGTCTTTTGATTCTGTCTCTCATCCTTTGCCTTTCTTAATCTGTCTTCTTCACTTTTCCTTCCTCATTTATGTTCAGTTTTCTCTCTTTCCTCCTTTACTCTCCACTCTGTCTCCTTATACCCCACTATTCTTTCACCATCCTATTTAACTGACCATAACATGACATAAAAGAATATTTACATTTTTAAGTTACTATGAATCAAGTTTTCTGTTTCTGCTTGTTAAATAATCAAAGTAGTTTTATCTGTCTCTCTAAAATGAAAGACAGCCATGAAATTATTTTCATGTAGATCCACACAGAAAATTAGAAATTTACCAGGTGCAGTGGTGCACACCTATAATCCCAGCAGCTCAGGAGGCTGAGACAGAATGACTGTGAGTTCAAAGCCAGCCCCATCAACTTAGCAAGGACCTAAGCAACTCAGTGAGACCCTGTCTTTAAATAAAATACAAAAAAGGGCTGGGGATGTGGCTCAGTGGTTAAGCACCCTGCGTTCAATCCCTGGTACATAAAAAAATAAAAAATTTATAAACTCGGAAAATTAGAAATTCAATTTATTATCAAGAGTTGGGGAGGTAGGGGATATGATGCTCAATCATTTGAATGTTTAAACTTTTCCATTTTAAATTAGATATTCACTGTTAGTGTTAGAATAAGATATGGGTAACCATGATCACAAAAAGCCCTGTGTGGATTACTTTTCCCCCCGCAAACCTTTTGAAAAGCAAAGCAATTATTTTCTGCTTCTAAAATAAACACTAAGAAATACAAAGAACTAACTTTGATAAAGAAATAGAAAAAAATTTTGTGTGTGGCATGCAAACAGCAAATTTAAAAGATAAAAACTAATAAACAGAAGACAAAATTTCCTTTATAGACATACAGAGATAGGAGATGAAGGAATGACATATGCATGTGTGTTAGGAAGCAGAGAGGCTATATATGTTTATTTAAAAATTCTAGAAGGATAACAAATGCAAACACTGATATTGGCATCTCTGAGGATTAGGATTGTAGGTACTTCTCTGTGTGTGTTCTTAAATAAACTCCCTAATTCTTCTCCAATAAACACAGATATAAAAAACAATCAATAAAAGTTTAAATTTATAAAACTTTGCAAAAGAAAAAAAAACAAGAGTCAAGACACTTAAGTCTTCATAAAATATACTGAAGGCTTTCTCAAACTCCAAATACCTGACTTGACAAATTTTGTCAACCTCAAATTTATACACTTTAACAAGTGATAGACTACTAGCTGATATCTAATATAACAAAATAGGAAGTTCTAGAAATACCAATTAAATATAATTTTAAAATTTGTTTGTAGGTATTTAAAACCATAGCCGGGCATGGTAGCACACACCTGTAATCCTAGAAGCTCAGGAGGCTAAGGCGGGAGGATCGGATCGAGAATTCAAAGCTAGCCTCAGAAAAAAGTGAGGTGCTAAGCAATTCTAAATAAAATACAAAAAAAGGGCTGAGGATGTGGTTCAGTGGTTAAGTGCCCGGGAGTTCAATCCCTGGCACCCCCCCAAAAAGATATTTAAAAACATAGTATCCACAAAGGTGGTTAATAAGATGTGGTATTTATTATCAAGGACTTGTTTCCAAAACATTTCAATAACTTAGAAAAATGAATAATTTGAATAATTCAAAACCACAGGCGCTCCAAATGAAATTTCTTCATGTTAAGAGTACTGGATCCATTCCATTCATCATAGGTAGCGTGCCTTACCAAAGAATGAACTTATTCAGTTGCCAAAGGATGTTCGTAGTTTGCACCTTTAATTTACTGTAACTTCAAGGTTATGCATTGCTGCATTATATGTAAAAAGGAAATTCTATAAATCCAAATATCACCCAGACTCGAACTGAATAAATTATGATGAATCTACACAATGGAAAACTTGGTCTTTGGGGGAAAAAAAGAAAGAAAGAAAGAAAGAAAGAAAGTCTTTGCCCCATTGCATATTCACCAGGCTTAAGTTAAAAAGGGAGAAAAAAATGAGAAGGGGGACAAGGTTTATCATATGGTATTATGCAGAGAAGGAATTCCAAATAACCTGGCATTTGACTTGATAAATTATACATTATTAATCACTTGATGGAAATAGATGTTTGCTTTTATTTCAAAAAAAAGTGAAGGCTAATTGGGAAAAAAATCTTTAGGAAGAAGGGAGAAGGCAGAGGGATTGGGGATAGAAACTAGACTTCTCGACATAGCTTTGTGTGTAGTTTTGTAACTCTAAATGTTTTGTATGTATAGTCAAGCATTTTAAATAAAAAATAAATCATTTCTGTTGGGCATGGTGGTGGCCACCTGTAATCCCAGTAGCTCAGGAGGCTGAGGTAGGAGGATGGAGAGTTCAAAGCCTCAGCAACGGTGAGGTTCTAAGCAATTCAGTGAAACCCTGTCTCTAAATAAAATACAAAATAGGGCTGGGGAGATGTGACTCAGTAGTTGAGTGTCCCTGAGTTCAATTCCCAGTACCCCCCCCAAAAAAAATACCACTTCCTGTATCTTTATTTGAAATATTTACTAACATATTTTAGTAAGTTGAAACTTAATAAGTAGAATAAATAAAGCTTTCTAGTTTCATTATCCCTTAAACTGAATTCTTTGACTATTTTTACCTGCTCAGTCAAATTTCATCTGTTTCTCACAAGTTTTTAAATAATTTTTTATTATTTCAATATAGTTATACATAATATTGAGGGTTCATCTTGACAAAAATATACAAGCATGGAGTATAATATGCTCCAATTCAATCCTCTTTCCCTCCCCTCCTCTGTCCCCCTGTTCCCATTTCTCTATTCTTCTACTCTACTATTTATTTATAGCTTTTTAAATTAGTGCATTTATATATATATATATATATATATATATATATATATATATATATAAAGATGAATTGCTTTAGACTTTTCTTTCAGTTGTCCCATGCTAAGAGGTCAGGGTTGGATAAGAGGTCAAGGGTTTCTAATATATAATATCTTCAATAAAAGAAACAGTTTATTTTCTTTTTCCTTGAGAACTTTGTTCCGCTGTTTCAAAATAATCATCTAAATTAGTGTTTAAAGGAATGTCTACAATCCATCCAATGCTCTAATTTTAAACCATGTGTATATATTATCTCACATAATCAGCCCAACAGAGGGAAGCAATCTCATGATCCTCATTTTACAGGTGAAAGAGCTAAGAACAGAGAGAAGTGAAATTGTGATTTTTAACAATTTGACTTATGTGTATTTCACATATCATAAAAATCATCACTCAAATCAAGGGTGAATAAACCATCATGAATCTACACAATGGAGAACTCAGGCTCTGAAAAAAGAAAGATCTCTGCAAAAAAAAAAAAAAAAAAAAAAAAACAGAAGGATCAGGAAGACAAGGCGTGCCGCAGTCCGGCTGGGCAAAATAACCGGGAGGTGACAAACAACTTAAAGGTTGAAGTGGGAACTGCTTTATTGCGGGGAAACTCAGCGGGAACTGATTGGAAACTCAAGGTAGCGGGCACCCAAGGTAGCAGGAGCCGCCTTATTGCAAAACAGCAGAGGTATATATATCTAACTGGTTACACACAACTTGACACAATTAGCATTATCCAGTTACAGCAATCAGTCAATAAGGAATCCCTACCATCTTAATGGCTTGGTGGCGTTGCATTACAAACCACTCCTCCTGGCAAACTGCCAGGCGCCATCTTGACTTGATATGTGGTCCCCAACAAAGGCGTATAGTATGATGTCATTGTTTTAATGACTTTTAGTAACTCTACCAAGTGGTGCAACCCTCACCGTGAATCAGTTCTAGATATTTTCATCCCTCCAATAGGATCCTTCAGGCTTCTTTACAATTCATTCCTGCTCAAATCCCAAGCCCCAAGCAACCACTAATCTACTTTCTGTCTAAGTTTTTCTTTTCTGGATACTTTGTAAAAATAAAATCACATATATGTCATCTGTTGTGTCTGGCCTTTTGAACTCAACATAATATTTTTGAGATTCATCCATGATGTAGTTGGCATGAGTCAGTAGTTCATTCTTTTTTTTTATTGCCGAATGGTAATCCATTGTATGGACATACCACATTTTGTTTGTCCATTCATCAGTGATGCTTGTAGGTTGTTCCAGTTGGGGCCTGTTAGGGATGACAGTTATGACATTTGCTCTCTGTCTACAGTAGAATCGCAATGTTGTAAAGAAGTTTCATGTTTAATTCTTTGAGAAACTGCCAAAGTATTTCCAAAGTGGTTGCACCATTTTATGTTGCCAAAGACCGTGTCTGGAAGTTTCTGTTTCTCCACATCCTCGCCAGTTATCATCTGTCTTATATATGACACCCATTCTAGTGAGGGTGAAATATTATCTTATTATGGTTTTAATTTGCATTTCCCTAAGGACCAATAATGTCGAGCATCTTTTTCACATGCTTCTTAGCCATTCCCTCTCTCTCTCTCTCTCTCTCTCTCTCTCTCTCTCTCTCACACACACACACACACACACACACACACACACACAAACACACAAATTTTTTGTTGAAAAGTGTATCTTTTTCTCATTTTGATTAGGGTTTTTTTTGTCTTCTTATAATTAGATTATAAGTGTTCTTTGTAAATTCTTTACAGAACTTTATTGGGTATGTGTTTTGTAAATATTTTTTCCTATTATGTTTCTTGATATATTTATTTATTTATTCATACTGGGAATCGAACCCAGGGTGCTTAACCAGTGAGCCATATCCCTAGTCCTTTTTTTTTTTTTTTTTGGAAAAAAAAAGGACTAGGGATATGGTCTTCTTAGAGTCTTCTTAGGTTGCTGAAGCTTGCCTAGAACTTGCAATCCTCCTGCCTCAGCCTCCTGAGTCACTGGGATTACAGGCATGAGCCACCATAACCCAGCTATATTTTTTTTTATTTTAGGAGATAAGTCTTGCTACATTGTCCAGGCTGGCTCCAAACATCAGAGCTCAAGTAATCGTCTTGCCTCAGCCTCCAAGTAGCTGTGACAAGTTACCCTTTCTTTCTTTCTTTCTTTCTTTTTTTCTTTTTTTTTTTTTTGTGGTGCCATAAATTGAACCCAGGACTTTACACATGCTAGGCAAGTAGGCAAGTGCTCTATCACTGAGCTCCATCCCCAACCCAGGTACCATTTTCTTAATGATATCTTTGAAAGTTCAATATTTTTTTTAACTTTGATAAGATCCAAGTAAGCAATGTGTAACCGATGTGATTCTGCAACTTGTATTTGGGGTAAAAAATGGGAGTTCATAACCCACTTGAATCAAATGTATGGAAGATGATATGTCATGAGCTTTGTAATGTTTTGAACAACCAATAAAAAAAAAGATCCAAGTAAGCAATCTTTTCCTTACTAAATGTGCTTTCATGTTATTGTAACTACAAAAACTTTGCATAAATCGTAGTCTAGGAGATTCTCTCATTTACTAGTTCTAGCAAGTTGTGCGAATCTGTCTTTATTTCTTAGAATTTTCCACATGCAGTATTGTTTCCTTTGTGAAAAAAAAATTATTTCACTTCTTTCTTTGTAATGAGGATGCATTTGTTTTTTCTTTTTCTTGTCTAGTTTCACTAGCTAGTAACTCTGGTATGATGCTAAGTAAAATAAGTGGCAGCAGATATCCTTGCCTTGATTCTGAGGTTGGGAGAAAGCTTTCAGTTTTTCACCAGTAATAATACTCAACATAAGTTCCTTACCAAGTTCAGAAAATTCCCTTCTCTTCCAAGTTTACTAAAAGTTGTGATCATGACTGTGTGTGAGACACTGTATCTATTGAGATGATGCTGTGGTTTTTGACACTAGTTGATTTGAGGATGTTAAACCAAACTTACATTTCCAGAATACATCCTACCCAGCCAGAGTATATCATCTCTTTGGTATATTGTTGGATTTGATTTATTAATATCTTGTTGAGAATTCTTACATCTATATTCATGTGAGTATTAATATGTAATTTTCCTTTTTTGTGTGATTTTTTTTCAGGCTTTGGCATCAGGGTGATACTAACCTTATAGAATTAGTTGAGAAACGTTTCATTCTCCTCTATTTTCTGGAACAATTTATGTATTACTGGTATTATGTCTTCTTTAAATATTTCATAATATTTACCAGGGAAGTCATCAGACCCAGGACTTTTCTTTGTGCAAAGATTTTTAACTACTAATTTAATTCCATTATTCATTAAAGGTCTATTCAGATTTCTAATTTCTTGTTGAGTCAGTTTCCGTAGCTTTCTTCTTCCTAGGAATGTGTTCATTTCATCTGAGTTCTCAGATTTCTTGGCATAAAGCTGTTCATCAAAGTCCCATGCTTTTAAGGAATGAAACTGGGATTTAAACAAAAGGGGGGCCTAATTCCTGTTTATTTCACTTAACATGTTATGCATGCCACCTCCTATTCATTTATTTACTCAATATGCTCTTCTAGAAACCAAGTATAAAATTGTAGGAATAAAGATGTTAATTGCTATGGTTTGGACATGGTTTAATTGTATCCCCCCAACAATTTATGTGATTGGAGGCTTCATTCCCAGGGTAGTTATATTGGGAAGTATTATGGAACCTTAAAGGGTAGAGCTTAGTGGAGAGTCCTCAGGTTATTGGGGGCATGAAGTAGTTCTCTATTGACCTCTTAATAGTTTTTATAAAAGAATTGTTATAAAAAGACTAAATGTGACTTCACCCAGCTCTTCCTGCTTCCTGGCTCACTGTGTGATCCTTACTTAACACACACCCCATCATCTATCTGCTATCTGCTATTTGTCATGGCCCCCTCACCAGAGTCAGAGAATATACCATGCCGTTTGAATTTAGATTCTCCAAAAGCATGAGCTAAATAAACCTCTTGTCTTCATAAGTAACTTGTGTCCGGTATTTAATTATGGTAAAAAAAGCAGACTAATATATCAATTCAGTCCACTGTCAGAAGGAAGTAGCAATGACATTTCCCATCAATCAGGGACACAGTTTTCTAAATAAACTGGAACATATAATTTTCAAATGTTTCATAAACATTCTCAGATGTGACTCCTCAGCTGCTTGTGCTCTAAGGTCAAAATGTCCAGTCATTAGAGTTCATGCAAAAAAAACGAATGGCATTTGTAAGAGGAGTGATCTGCACACATTGTGTTCAATGGTGAACATCGTCAGATGGTAGCTTTACATAAGCAGGTGATACTGTTTTTCAACCATTTGGTTCATTTCCATTAGCCTAAATGGAAAACCATATTTGTGAATAAATTAAAAGTAAATTAAGAATTTTATAGCTAAGACCTTAGTAACATCTAAACTCATCCCATCCATAAACCCTAAAAGGTCAGTAACTTTAGCTGAAGTTTTCGAAGTTGGTGGCAAGATCACTGAGATGAAATTGGGTTGCTTGGGGAACAAATATATGGAAGGGAAAAAGGGAAGTAAGGTTGTTCAGGATGACATGACTTCCTTGGTGAAGTAGCATCTTCAAGCTCAGGGGTAATTTTAAAATTAAAATATAAATGTTTAAGAATCTAAAATGCATACTATTGCCAGGTAAGGTGGTACATGCCTATAACCCCGCAATTCAGGAGGCTGAAACAGGAGGATCACAAGTTCGAGGCGAGCCTCAACTTATGAGGCCCTAAGCAACTTAGCAAGACCCTGTCTTGGATAAATGTTTGGATAAATGTTTGGTATTGGGTTCAATCTCTGGTACCAAAAAAAAAATTTAATAATAATAATAAATTAATAAATAAAATGCATACTATTAATATTTTCAGGTTGAGGGCTTTGTGAAGTTTTGACACTTTATGTACTTAAAATGTTTAAGAGAATTTAGCCTAATGGAGTAAGGGGTCATCCTTGTGATTGTAATTTTAAAAGGGTAATTGATTTAGATTTGTAATTTTAAGTTCAATTCTTAATAGATTTATTACAGAGCTGAATTTTTTTAAGTTTTACTATATTTTTAGATTGAATTTGATAGATTTAAAGGAGTTAAGTGTTCAGAAAGGTTCTGTTAAGTCAGATAATTATAGTACTTAAAAGGAAATTGAATACATTAAAATGATAAAAGGAATTTTAAAAAAAAGAGTTTGACCAAGTTTGTAAATGGGACTAAACATTAATTGAAGGCCTCTGGAAAGTGATGGTTATATGCCAATGTTCATAGCAGCATAATTCACCATAGCCAAGCTGTAGAATCAGGCTAGGAACCCATCAACAGACAAATGGATAAAGAAAACGTGGCATATATATATATATATACACAGTGGATTTTTACTCAGGCATAAAGAAGAATGAAAAATGATGTCTTCTGCAGGAAGATGGATGGAACTGGAGAACATGGCATTAAGTGAAATAAAACCAGACTCAGGAAATCGAGAGTTGAATGTTTTCTCTCCTAGGTGGAAGCTAGATCAAAATAAGAGAAAAGAAAGAAAAAGTGAGGAGAGGATCCCATGAACCTTGTTTTCGCTGCTGTGACTACAGGATTTGACCAGAACAACTGTAAGGAAGAAAAGTTTATTTGAGGGCTCATGGTTTCAAGAGGTCTTAATCCACAGAAGGCCAGCTCCATGCCTTGGGGCTTGAGAGGAGGCTGAACATCACGGTGGTAGGAGTGTGGCAGAGGGAAGCAGCTCACAGCAGGAAGCAGACAGAGGACTCTACTCTCCAGGTACAAATATATACCCAAAGCCACGCCCCGCTTCCCACCCCTTCCACCGACACCCTACCACTTCCCATTCATCCCATCAGGGATTAGCTCACTGATTAGGCTAAGGCTGTCACTCAGTCATCTCTCCTCCAAACCTTCTTGCATTGTCTCACGTGTGAGCTTTCAGGGGACACCTCCCATCCCAACCAAAACAAATGTAAAAGAGAGATTGTGAAGTCCAAAAGGGGTGGAGGAGGGATTGGAAAAGGGGGGAAAGGTGGAATGAATCTGACCAAACTTTCCTATGTACATATATGAATTTACCATCGTGAATTACACACACACACACACACACACACACACACACACACATCCATAATGCTAATTTTTTTAGACACAATATCTTTAGTTTATTTATTTTTCTTTATGTGGTGCTGAAGATCGAACGCAGGTCCTTGCACATGCTAGGCAAGCGCTCTACCACTGAGCCACAACCCAAGCCCCATAATATAAATTTTTTTTTAAAAAATCCTACATAAATAGACGAAATAACACTCCAGTAGAGGAACCAAGGGAGGTAGGCAGGGAAAGGGGAAGCACTAGGGACTGAATCCGAGCAAATTATAGTCCATGCTTGTATAATTATGTCAAAGTGAACCCCAATATTATGTATAACTATAACAAACTAATTTTTAAAAGTAGTGGTTCTAACTTGCTGAGCATATAAACAAAATAATAAGATCTGTAATTTAAACTTAAAAGCGTGGAGATACACAGAGGTTTTTTTTAAACTCTAAATTTAATAAATCAAAGATTAATTTAAAATCAAAGTTACTTCTGAATACTCTATTTTGTGCCCAAAACTGCCATTGAGGACCTTAATAATGCCATTTGCAAGTGGAGCAGTACGTCTCCAGGGTAAGATATGCTGTCATTCAACAAGCATGAATGGAGTGCATACGGGATACCAGATGGAAACCTTGCCAAAGTCTGAAGCAGTCACAGGTTCCTTGTGGTGCCCAAAGGAGATGTCTAAACAGCCAACTTGTACAGACATTAGGCAGCCAAAGGTATTGCACATTAACATTAGCATTACTCCATACTCCATAAGTATAGAGAACTTAGCTTCCTCTGTAAAATAAAGCCAATTATGGCTGCCAGAAAGACAAGAAAACATCAAGCAGGGGAGTCTCTTTACATTAGTTAAAAGATTTACAAGAATGCATGGTAGAAGATTGCTCTTTCTTTTTTTATTTGTTCTTTTTAGTTATACATGACAGTAGAAAGTATTTTGACATATCATATATACAGGAAGTATAATTTCCCATTTGTACATAATATGGAGTTACACTGGTCGTGTATTCATATGTGAACATAGGAAAGTTGTGTCTGATTCATTCTACTATCTTTCCTATTCCCATTCCCCTGCCCTTTCCCTTCATTCCCCTTTGTCTAAACCAATGAACTTCTATTCTTCCTCCCCTGCCTTATTGTGTGTTTGCATCCACATATCAGAGAGAACATGCGGCCTTTGGTTTCTTGATATAGGCTTATTTCACTGAGCCTGATAGTCTCCACTTCCATCCATTTACTGGCAAATGCCCTAATTTCATTCTTCTTGATGTCTGAGTAATATTCCATTGTGTATATGTACCACAGTTTTAGAAGATGATTTCCATCCAATGGCTATCTCTTCCTTATCCAAGGCTAGATCAAGAATTCCATGGGCTTGATGGGAAGGAGGAAACAAGAAAGAAGGAAAGAAAAAAACTAAAGCCTAGGTGCTGATGCATTCCTGATAAAGAGCCCTGTACCCTGACTCTCTGGACCAAATTCTTGATATAAAGGACAACAGACCTCCCACAGATAAATGTGGGCACCTGAGGTCAGGAGAGCTATGCTCCTGTCCCCAGGGATCCTAGCAGGTTGTAAGACCCAGAATTCCCTGGGCCTTGTGTGGGGAGTATATGTCCAGCCAAAGGGGTCCAGGGGAGCCTCACCATGTAGCTAGAGAACAAAAGAGCACAGAAGTGGAATCCCTGTCACTTGGCATGGGGACAGAGTTTGGCACTGTGCTGCGCAACTGCTACACCTATCTCATTTCACCCTGACAAGCACACTAAGAAGGAGGTAGCTTCAGAGTCCATACTTCACCCAGTAAGAAACAGAGGCTCTGGATTAAATAACATGCCCCAGGACATACAGCTGAGCAGTGTCACAGCCGGGACCTGACTGCATCCTCCCCATCCATATGCCGTATTGCTACCCCATTACGAAATGTATGCTATCCATCACCTTACTGAGAGATGGATGAGGTGGGGACCTGTCTTGGTGCCTTGTGGCATGCAGAGAAATGGCAGCCAGCCAGAGGCAAGAACCCAAGCAGAGAAAAAGATAATTCAGATACTGACTCAGCATTGTTCTTGATGACAGTTAAGCTAATGGAAACTACAAAACACAGCCAAGAAAATTCTTTGTTTTTCTCCCTTTGCTGCACAGGATCTTGGCTGTTTGGGGGTCATTGAAAGGCCCTAGCACGTACATATCTTTAACAGTGAGTCCTAGCAGCCCACCGGTCAGTCTGCCGAGCTGTACAGCTCTGAGAGGGAACCAAGGATTTTTCCTGAATTAAGAGAGAGAGAGAGAGAGAGAGAGAGAGAGAGAGAGAGAGAGAGAGAGAGAGAGAGAGAGAGAAACTTTAAGAGTATAATGTCAAGAGAGAAATATGACCAAATAGTATAAGGAATAGAATCCAATTTTTGCTTTCAATATGCCTGTGAATACATTTGCATAGGGAATGACCTCTCTGGGCAGTACGAGGATGGGTAATTTGATGAGTATGAGAGCCCCTGAGCTAAGTGATTCAAGTGCACAATCCTATAAACCAGGGGGGGCTGGGGTTTGAGTCCCCGCTCTGCCACTTCCTGGCTGTGGGACCTTGAAGGAAGTGACTGACCTTCTCAGAGCCTCAGATTCCTCATCCATGAAGTAAGGCTACCAGCAGCCTCTACCTCGAAGTGTAGTTGTGAGGATTGTGTCAGGTAACCCAGGCTGTGGGGGGTGTCGTGCTAGGCATGTGATAGGCATTCGGTTACCACAGGTGCAGAAGAGCTCCATTTTTTTTTTTTTACCAGAGGCTCAATACAGCTTCCTGGTTTCATACCTGTCACCTGACCTTCTTTTTAATTATTTTTTAAAATATTGTTTTAGTTGTAGATGGACACAATATCTTTATTTTATTTATTGATTTTTATGTGGTGCTGAGGATCGAACCCAGGGCCCCAAGCATGTGAGGCAAGTGCCCTACCACTGAGCCACAACCCCAGTGCCCACCCCCCCACACACACACACACACCCCTTCTTCATCCCATGGACATGAAGTCCAGAGACAGGAAAGGCCCATGTTCTGTCTAGAACCCAGAGTTCCAAGCACCACTCCAATCTCTCCCCTCCCTTTTCAGCATTGACCACGGAGTCTATAAAGAACTGCAGAAACTATTGCCTTCTTGCTGGGTACAATGGCACATGCCTGTCATCTCAGCCACTCAGGAGGGAAAAGCAGGAGGATCACAAGTTCCAGGCCACCTTCTGCAACTTAGAGAGACTGTCTCAAAATACAATAGAAAAAAAAAAAAGAGTTAGGAACTTAACTCAATGGTAAAGCACCCATGGGATCAATCACTAGTAGCAAACAAAAAAGGAAAGAATGAAAAAAAAAGAAACGATCTTATTGTTTTAGGAATCATGCCACAAGGGTATATTCTAATGAGAAGTATTTTATCAGAGAGAAGGTAGCTGGAATCGGGGGATCAAGAGAGAGACTAATTTCATCTCAATAGTAAAATCTGTTATTTTGTTTTTAGTCACATGAGTATTTGACCAAGATAAACAAATCCCATGAGATCAGTTTCAAGAACTTTGAATAGGATCCCCTTTGAACTCATATTCTGGCAAGCTGGTTTGAGGAGGAAAAAAAAAAAGATAAAACAGAAAATAAGTTCTCAAAGAACGACACGTCTGAGTGTTATGGAAGGAGAGAGAGACTTGGTTGAAATGCCTATTTCTTTCCATTGCTGTGTGGTCTTGGGGAAATTACCTGACTTTCCTGAATCATATTTTCCTTATTACCTGAAAGGTGAGGACAACCCTAGCTCACAGGGTTAATGTAAGAATTTTTTGTTAACTGCGTCTTAAGACCGTCGCTTGCATTAAAAGTGAACAAATGACAGTTCTTCCCTCACTTAGAAAACTGCCTACTAATATCAATTAGCAATTTTGGTTTAAGGTTTATAAAGTTCGTTTTGTGATGACTTGCCTGAGAGGAGATGGTGCTCATATAAAACTTGAAGCCCAAAGTTATCCAGGTTCAGGTTTCAATTCTGTCCCCGTCACTTACCACCTGTCACCGTGCCAAGCTTACCCCCTTTTCTCCATTAGAACCCATCAGGAGAACCCACCCACTCCAAGGGGTTACAGATAAAGTTGTGATGGGTCTTACTTGACTTCCAGCATTTTAAAGCATGTGGGCTGCTTCCTGGGTATGTTTCTGTTTTTCTAAGAATGATTCCTACTGTCACCTCCTATCCTTCCTTCAGTTGGTGCCTGAAGTCAGAGCCACCAATTTTGCATTTCACAGCATGAAGAGCGTCGTCCCACAGCAATAATTTCATCCATCGTATGAATTAAATGGGGACAAAATGAATATATGTATAAATGTATAAATGTTTATTTAGATAAACCTAAGAAAGTGACATGAAAATAATAGAACCAAATAGATTCATGTTTAAAAAACCTGGAACCAGTTGAAGACAGCTCACGGGGTCCACCTGCAGACCAAAATGCAGAGATCACAAGCAAGTCCAGGAGAAAGCCACTTTCTAGTCTCCCAGAGAGAGAGTCTACAAAGCTCCTGGAAACCCAATTAAGTAGGGATGGAAAGGGAATTCATGTTTATTTAGTGCCTACTATGTGTCAAAGCCTACACATATGTTCTCTTACCTATCAGTCATAACCCTGTAGCCTCTGTGTGCCACAATTAATGCCAGGCACCCTGGGGTTTTTTTGTTCTGATGTGTTCTTTTTAAACATTTCATTGAATATTTAACAGTACTAACTCATCAAGTCCTCTAAAAAAAAAAAAACCCTTCGAAGTAGGATTCATTATTTATTATAAAAATAACTGGGGCACAGAGAAGTTAAGTAAATTCGCCCTAGTTTGCACAGCTAATAAATAATACAGACAGAACTTGAGCCCTGGCATTCAATTACACAGTCTCATCAATAGATTCTGGTGCAAAACACCAAGGTGAAATAGCCATGGGTCCATTACTCTGTGAGAATATTTTATTTTAGATTGCCACAGTGATTGTCATAAATTTAGAGGGTTTTCTTTTTTTGAAGTGGGGTGGTCTGGGTATTAGTAATTATTGTTATTCTTGTTCTGTTGTTTAGATAGTAATACATTTGTGTGGTTCAAAGTTCAGAAGAAGTATCCAAAAAGTACACTCTATTCCTGCCTGTACCAGGCAGTATCTTGCCCCAGAGATAAACAGCATTTTTCAATTTATACATATGCAAGCATATAAAAACTCTCTCTCCCTCCCTCCCTCCCTCCCTCCCTCTCTCTCTCTTTCTCTCTCTCCCCTTCCCTCTTTCTCTCTCCCTCTCTCTCCCTCCCTCTCTCTCTCTCTCTCTCTCTCTCTCTCTCTCTCTCTCTCTCTCTCTCTCTTTCATACACACACACACACACACACACACACACACACACACACTATTACTTAGAGTCATACATTTCTGGACCACACTCTCTTGATGGGACCAAGTATCTGGAGACCATTCCATATTAGTACCTGAAGAGCGTCCTTATTTCTTGTGAGAGCTGTCAAGTATCCCTAATGCATTCTGTCCTCTACTGGACATGTAGGTTGTTTCCAGACTTTTGCTGTTATAGACAATTCAGTGATGAATAATTCAGCCTACGGTTCATTTTTCATATTTGAGAGGAGATCTGATAACATCCTAGAAGTGGGATTGCTGGGTTAAACAGCATGTGCATTTGATAGATATTTCCTTCTTTCCCTCCACAGAGATTATTCAAATTTCAAAATATGTAATCCCTGTCTCTTATTTATGAATGACTGGATCTATTTGATTAAAGTATTCCTAAGATTTTTAGCGGCTAAACTATATGATCTGAAATTGCTGATAGGAAGGGCACATTTCAACCATAACCCATGATTTTACATTTTTTTTTTATTTTCACCGAATGGGTATTTCCCAATGATTGACTATTTAATAAAATAAAAGACTCTATGAACGAGACTCTTTTATCTGCCTCATCTGTTGGGGCATTGGTCAGGTATGCTCTGTGCTTATGGAAACAGTGGTGTAAATGGAGCCCCTAGAGTTGGGCACCAATATACGGCCAACTGCCTCTTCCTAAGATTTCATTTAGGAGAAAAGTATCGGGAGGTGTTCTCTATGATGGCTAAATCCTGAGTAGAGGTGACAAACTTCCAGGACATTTTCACAGCCACTTTAGCAGATGTAGCTGAAATCAAAGTTGAAACCTTGCACCGAAAGGAAGGCTGGATGTGCCTGGCATCTTGTTTGTTGTGGTTTGGATAGGTGATGTCCCCGAAAAGTCCATATGTAAGACAATGCAAGAATATTCAGAAGTGAGATGATTAGATTGTGAGAGTTGTAACCAGACGGATGGCTTAATCCACTGATATGGATTAACCTAGTGGTAACTGTGGACAAGTAGGGTGTAGCTGGAGGAGGTAGGTCGCTAGAAGCCTGCCTTTGGGGTTCAGAGTCTCTCTCTCTCTCTCTCTCTCTCTCTCTCTCTCTCTCTCTCTCTCTCTCTCTCTCTCTCTTCTCCTCTTCCTCCTCCTCCTTCTTCTTCTTCCTCTCTCTCTCCCCCTCTCCATCTCTTTCCTGATTGCTGTGTCCTGAACTGCTCTCTTCCGCTGAGCCCTTCCACCATGATGATCTGCATCACCTTGGGTCCAGAGCTATGGACAGTCAGCCATCTATGGCTGACACCTCGGAAAGCAGGAGCCCCCAAATAAACTTTTCCTCCTCTAAATTGTTCTTGTCTGGTCTCTCAGCGAAGAAAAGTTTAACTAAAATGTTGTCGTTGTGAAAGAACAGGACACAATGATTCCTGAGCCTTCTGACCCCTGGATGTTACATTATTAGCCACTGGATGTTAGTGGGTGCCATGCAGGAGGTCCATCTTGGAGAAGAAAAGGGTCAGCCCAGGGAACTAGGCCTCGTTAGATGTAGATACCATTCACAGTGTGTGTTACTCACTCTGGGGTATGTGGGGTTAGCTGGACTTTGCTTCCCACCAGGCATGTTTAGATCCTAAATTAGATTCGAGATCGAGCAGATAGATATATTCATGGGCCTGGCCCACAGAGGCTGGCTGCTCTGGGAATGGAGAGAGCCTTTTATGCTGCCACTTGGACATCTTGGCAACTGGGTACTGGGAAGGGGGTGTGGCAGAGGCAGCCACATTCACCCCTCCCTTTATCTCTGGTGTCTTATCTTCACTTCAACAGAAGAGTACCCCAACACAAAAGGGGCGGAGGGAGGAGAGAGAATGTTAAGGCGCTCTGGATGGAAGAGGCTCATGTCTAATCCCTAGCAGCCCCAAGAGCTCAGCTGTGGTGATAAAGGGATCTAGCAGTAATCCGACCTCTCAACAAAGAGATTGAATATCCTGAGGGGTGAGATCCACTCAGCCGTGCAGTGACTTCGACTGATTTAATCCAGCCAAGTTTTTTTACAGATAGAGTAAGTGACTTTAAGCTCCTCTCTGCTTGGGTTTCCAGGACCTATTTTTAATAGAGAGCAAATGAATCCAGTAATTGACTTATATGAGATTTTCATATCTTAAAAGATTCCCTTTATTAAATGAACTGATTATATGAGATTTTCATATCTTAAATATTCCCTTTATTAAATGAACTAATTATACCCTATTTGCACCTAACTTAAAGGCAACCAATTCTCTAAAGCCTAGAAGTCTTTACATGGTTCACGAATCATGTCCCTCCATTATTACGTAGTGTGGTGCCACCTAGTGGTAGAAACAAAGGTAGCACCCAAGCAAAAGCCCAAAAAACATTTAGGGTCATTCTACTCCACAAAGGTTATAGAAACTACTGCACCTTTGAGTGGGCAGCGCTACGAGGGTACTTTCCTATTTTCTCCATTGATGGTAACAGGTATAGCCTTGTTGCCTTTTAAAACCTTTGTGACCTTGTGGACCAATGGAATAGAAGACACAGAGAAGCCCACTCAGATGATAGTCATCTGAACCTTGACAAAGGTACCAAAAGCATACACTGGAGAAAAGACGCCCTTTTAAACAAATGATGCTGGAGGCAACTGGTTTTCCATATGTAGAAAAATGGTACTAGATCTCTATCTCTCACCCTGCCCAAAAGTCAACTCGACATGGATCAAAGACCTAGGAATTAGACCTGAAATTGTATAATCGCTAGAAGACCACATAGGGCCAACTTCCCACACATAGGCAACCCCTAAAGCTCAGGAGGAAATATCAAGGATTAAAATCAGATGGCATTAAATTAAAAAGCTTCTGTACAGAAAACGAAACAACAGCACAGAGAGAAAAATCGACATAATGGGAGAAAAACTTTGTCAGATACTCCTCTGACAGAGGATCAATATACAGAATATATTAAAAAAAAAACTCAAAAACACTTAACATCCACTAATAAATGGGCAAATGAACAAAATAGACATTTCTCAAAAGAAGTACAAATGGTCAACAAATATGTGTTTAACATCTCTAGTATTCAGGAAAATGCATCAAACATTCTAACTCCAGTCAGAATGGCAATCGTCAAGAGTACAATAATAATGCTGGAGAGGACTTGGAGAAAAAGAAACATGTACCTGGTTTATGGGACCATAAATTAGTACAATCACTATGGAAATCAGTATGGACGTGCCTCAAAAGACCAAAAATGGACCCAGCTATCCCACTCCTTTGTATTTATAATAAAAAAAATTAAAATCAGCATACTACAGTAATGCATGCACACTCATGTTTACAGCAGCATAATTAACAATAGCCAAGTTATGGAACCAGCTTAGATGTCCATCAACAGATGAAGTGATCAAGAAAATATGGTGTTTATATAAAAATGTAGTTTCATTTAGTCATAAACAAGAATGAAGTTATCTCATTTGCAGACCAATGCATGGAACTGGAGAGAATCATGGTAAGTGAAATAAGCCAAACTCAGAAAGTCAAGGGTTATATGTTTTCTCTCACATGTAGTAGCTAGAGAAAAAAAAGGGGGGGAGGAAGAAAAGGATCTCATAAAAATAAAAGGGAGTCCAGTAAAGGAGAAGAAGGAGATCCAGGGAGGGCAAGGAGATATTAAAGGATGAAACCAATCAACTTATTTTAAGTGCATGTACAAATATGTCACAATGAATCCCAATATTATGTATAATTAATATGCACCAATAAAGTAAAGAAAATCTTTTTGACCTGAATAAGGCAAAGAAGTAAGAAGTCAATAAACCCTATTTAGCCCAAAACACTTTCACCATAGAAATGGTACTTGTTTCAGGCCTGAGAGAGACCTGAACATGAGCATTCCAAGTCTGAAATGGCTATGTCCCTTGAAGCAAGTAGCACCAGGTCTGGCCAGGTTGGTTGAAGAATGGATGGGCCACGCCTGTAATCCCAGCTGAGGCAGGAGGATTGCAAGTTTGAGGCTAGCCTCAGCAACTTACTGAGACCCTGTTTCAAAATAAAGAATAAAAAGGGCTGAGGAGGTAGCTCAGTGGTACAGCACCCCTGTGTTCAATCTCCAGTATCACAAAAGAAAGAAAAAAAAAAAGAATGGGTGAATCAGGAAACAACTTGCTGGTCTGACACTAGAAAAGCAGGAAAGCCTTCTCCGCCTCCCAAAGTTTTCTTTCCTCATGTATCTCAATACCCAGATTGCCACCATTTGATATCTCACTCCTTTGGCACTTGAAAGCTTTCATAATGTGAAAACCCACCCTGATGTGGTCGATAAATACTTTCAGCCTCACCAACATTCTGGGGAAGGAGGTGAACTCACGCTGAGAGCGACTGACTATTTATGAAAGGATCTGAAGGGGGATTTGTATTTTGGATCAAAGTAGATGTCCTCTAGGGTGCCTCTCAGGTTTATAGCAACCAGCTGAGATCTAGGTCCTGATGAGGATGCATCAATTGCAGCTGTGGGGACAAAGAGTTATGCTCCTCTCATGGAAGTTGGGGACAAGAGATTAAAAAAAAATGTGTCTTTTTGAACAACCATCTTCCAGAGTGTGCCCTTGACAGAGGCAAATGGACATAAGATTGTGCATATCTGTTGTGAAATATATTCCCCAGGAAAAGGGCTGGGGAAATAGCTCAGGTAGTAGAGTGCTTGCTTCATATGCACAAGGCCCTGGGTTCAATCCCCAGCACCACCAAAAAAAAAAAAAAAAACAAGACTAGGAAAGTGCTTTCCTTACTATTACTGGTTTATTATAAAGGACCTTATAAGGGATAAAAGTGAATTAATTACCAGATGAAGAGGTATATAAGTTGAGGTTCCACTCTAGATACAAGGAAGTAGCTTAGCTAGGGAAGTAAAAATGTTTGTAGTTTAACACACTTTTCCAATTCATAGAAGATAAGAGCACATATAATCAAATCCCCTAATGCAGGTGTATAGTCCTTTTATTTATTTTTGCAGTATTCTGAACCAAGAAAGACCCAATAATCTAGGATCCTATTCTTATCATCGTCTCCCTATATCAAGATGGTCTGAGATGGAGCTGTGTTGTTTGAATATGAAATATCCCCCCCTCAAAGCTCCTGTGTTAATGCAGGACTATTCAGAGGTGAAATGATTAGATTATGAGAGCTGTAACCTAATCATTCCCTCCAAGTTTGAATGGACCAACTGGGTGGTAACTGCAGGCAACTGGGGCATGGCTACAGGAGGTGGGTCCCTGAGGGTGTGCCCTGGAAAGGTGCATCTTCCCTGTGGCCCCTTCCCCCTCCTCTCTCTACTTCCCAGCCACCATGTTCTGAGTAGCTTCTTTCTGCCATGCCCTTCCATCACGACATGGTGCCTCACCTGGGCCCAGAGCAACAGATTCAGCCAACCATGAACTAAATCCTCTGAATTATGAACCCAAATAAATTTTTCCTCCTCTGGGTTGTTCTTGTCAGGTATTTTTGTCACCAGGATGAAAAACTAACACAAGCTAGAAATCCAGCTCAGGCCATGGGCAGAACAAGTCAGAGACCGCAGAGAAAGAGAGAGAATCTCCTATGTTGCCCAGGCTAGGCCAGAACTCCTAGGCTCAAAGTGTTCCTCCTTCCTCAGCCTCTGGAATAGCTGGGACTACAGATACACACCTCCATAACCAGCTCCTAAAGCAGCTATTACTACTCTGTTCAAGAAGGGGAAAAAATGTTTCAAATCAAATTTAAAAAAAATTAAGAAGAAATCTACGCAAAGAAACAAAAATAATTTAAAAGAGTAAAATAGAAATTTCAGGGGTGTCGCTCAGTGGCAGAGTGCTTGCTTAGCATGTGGGGAGCCTGAGGCTTAATTCCCAATACCACAAAAGAAAGGAGGAAGGGAAACAAAAGAGGAAGGAGGAAAGAAAAGCTAGAAGTGAAAGTGTTAAAATAAAAACATCACTGGAATGGCTTAAAAGCAGGATGTAGACTGAAAACCAAAGAGATTAAGTGAAGATGATGAGTGTCAAATCTGAAGAACAGAGAGTACAAATTTTTAAAGAAATCAGAGTTACAAGAAATGGCATGACAAGATCAAAAAGTCTAACATGCAGTTGAAATTTCAAAAGAGGAGAAAGACGAGGGCAGAAAAGAATATTGGAAGAAATAATGGTCAAAGTTTTCTCAGATTTGTTACATGAAATAAATGTATAGTTTCAAGAAGATCCTACAAACTATAGACAGGACAAATATTTTATTTGTTTGTTTGTTTGTTTGTTTTGTATTTCCTAAATCTCAGAATAGATTATTTTCTCTCAGTTCAGATTTTCAGACAGGGGAAACCAACCATCATAGGCTTAGGGCACGCGTAGTCAAATTGTTGAAGATCATCCAAGGACAGAGAAAAATCTTAAAGAAGTAAGACAGAGTAATAATTCATTATCATTGACTTCTCATCACAACAATGAAGGTCAGAAGACAACAGAATATCACTAAAGGGTGTAAGGAAAAAAAAGAAAATTGAAAACATCTTTCAGGATGGAAGTCAAATAAGAATACTCTCAGATAAATAAAACCTATGACATAGGACAGACAGCAGAATACATCAGACACTAGAAAGGCAATATGTCAATCAATGGAAGGGTAACTGATGGGATACAGCAATCTGTATACGGGGTAAAGTTGGGAGTTCATAACCCGCTTGAATCAAACTGTGAAATATGATGTATTAAGAACTATGTAATGTTTTGAACGACCAACAATAAAAAAATAAAAAATAAAACCTATGACAATTCAATGCTAATAAGCATGCACTGTTAGAAATACTAAAGGAAACTCTTCGGATTGTGGGGAAATGATATCATACGAAAACTGAATTTCAAGAAGGAATAAATGACATTGGATGGTGAAATACATAGGTAAATACAGAAGGAATCCCAGCGGCTGAGGCAGGAGGATCACAAGTTTAAAGCAAGCCTTAGCAACTTAGTGAGGCCCTAAGTAACTTAGCAAGATCCTGTCTCTAAATAAAGTATAAAAAAAGGGTGGGAATGTGGGGATGTGGGGATGTGGGGATGTGGGGATATGGGAATGTGGGAATGTGGCTCAGTGGTTAAGCGCACTTGGGTTTAATCCCTGGAATAACAACAACAACAAAAAAAAGAAGAATTTTTCTTCCACTTTCTTAAAATAAAAGCAGCTACTTAATGCTAAAATTGTAAAATTTTGCAGTGGAGTATATATAACATATATAGAACTGTACAGTTGTAGGTTTCTACATTTTAAGTAAAGTGGTACAATATTTTTTAATTTGCTTTTATTAGTTATACATGACAGTAGAATGTATTTTGACATATTATACATATATGGAGTATAACTTCCCATTCTTCAGGTTGTACATGATGTGGAATTACATTGGTCATGTATTCATATATGCACATAGAAAAGTGATGTCCGATTCATTCTACTATCTTTTTCATTCCCATTCCCTCTCCCTACCTTTTATTCCCCTTTCTCTAATCGAAAGTACTTCTGTTCTTCCCCACCCCCTGCCCCTTATTGAGAGTTAACATCCAAATACCAGAGAGAACATTCAGCCTTTGATTTTGGGGGGATTGGCTTATTTCCCTTAGCACGATATTCTCCAGTTCTATCCATTTACTGACAAATGCCATAATTTCATTCTTAGTAAACTGCAAATTTAGGAGTGTATATTGTAATCCCTAAAGCAAACACGCACTGTGATAGCTTTTCATTACTGTGACCAAAATATCTGACATAAGCAACATAAAGGAGGAAAGATTTATTGTGGCTCACAGTTTCAGAGGTTTCAATCCAAGGTCAGCTGTCTCCATGGCCCTGAAGTGAGACAGAACATCATGGTGGAAGAGTGTGACAGAGGAAAGCTGTTCACCTCCTGGCAACCAAAAAAAACAGAGGAAGGGACCTTCCTTAGTGAGGCCCTAAGGAAGGGACCAGAGATAAAATATAGTTCCCCAAGGTCCACTCCCAGTTACCTCCTTCAATCATGTCCCACTTGCTTACAGTTTCCCCTATTCCCAGTAGTCCATTCAGTCAATGATCCAATCATTTTCAAGATCCAATCATTTTCCCAAAAGCACCACCCCTGAACCTTGCTTCAACACATAAGGCTTCAACACATAAGGCTTTAGAGGCCATTCCAGATCCAAACCAGAGTGCATGCACACACGCACATGCACGCGCGTGCGCACACACACACACACACACACACACACACACACACACAATGCAGAGTCAAAGCTATAAAACTAGTGAAAATCACAATGGCATTTTTAAAAGTATTTAAATAATATTCATTTTTTTAAGGTAATAAAGGAAGGAAATAAAAGTCAGAGACCAAAGATAAATAGCAAAGTGGGACACGCCTAAATCCAACCATAACAAAAATCACAATAAAGGCATATGCAGTGGTACACACCTGTAATCCCAGCAACTCAGGAAACTGAGGCAGGAGGATCCAAGTTGGAGGCCAGCCTCAGCAACTTAGCAAGGCCCTAAGCAACTGAGTAAGACCCTGCTTCTAACTGGGTGCAGTGGCTCATGCCTGTAATCACAGCAGTTTGGGAGGCTAAGGCAGGAGGATCACAAGTTCAAAGCCAGTGTCAACAACTTAGCTAGACCCTGTCTCAAAATAAAAAGTACAAAGGTCTGGGAATACCGTTCAGTGGTTAAACACCCCTGGGTTCAATCCCTTGTATTAAAAAAAAAAAGATCTTGCCTCAAAATAAAATGCAATTCTCAGCTACACACTATCTATAAGAAAAGTGCTTTAAACATAGATATAGAAAGGCTGAAAATCATTAACAGAAAAAAAGACCACACAACAGTGAATATAACAAGGTTATAGTAACTACACCAATACTAGATAAATGGAACTTTGAGAAAAAGAAGTCTTATCAGAGATATAAAAGAACATTTTGTAAAATCACTAATTCATCAGGATTGCATGATCACAAATATTAGATAGATATATAGATATGTGTGTCTAATAGTAGAGTTTCAAAATACATAAAGCTAAATTCAACAGAATTAAAGGGATATATATAATGCAATCATGGTTGAAGAATTTAACAACCCAATTTTAGCAATTAATAAAACAACTGGACAAAAATAAATCAGTAAAGGCATAGATTTTATCCACACTACCTCCTATTTTTTACCTAATTAATACTTATAGAACACTAAACCCAACAACTGTTGAATACATACTTTTTATAAATTCACATGATACCTTCATTAAGACTGAATAAGGGTCAGAGTTGTGGCTCAGTGGTGGAGCACTTGCCTAGTGGAGTACTGTTTGACCCTCAGCACAAAAATAAATAAATAAATAGGTAAATAGATAGATAGATAGATAGATAGATAGATAGATAAATGTATTGAGTCCATCTATACCTAAAAATTATATATATATATATATATATATATATATATATAAATTTTATTTTAGAAATTGAATAATGCCGAGGCTGTAGCTTAGTGGTAGAATGCTTGCTTAGCATGTAAGGCTAGGTTTGATCCCCAATATACACATGAAAAACACAGAATATGTGTAGGACCACGGAAGTCTCAATAATTATAAAGGAATTGAAGTCATATGGAATTTGTTATCTAATTCGTGGAATTAAATTAGAAATCACCAACAATAAAATATCAAAAACATCCAAATATGTAAAAACTGAATAATGCTGATGATGTACATTTAAAACAATGTCCAAAGGGAAATCTATAGTTTTAAATGCTAATGTTACAAAAGAATAATATCAAAGATTCCAACTTCATAAAGTAAGAAAAAAGATCAAAGTAATGGAATAAAATATAGAGATAAGAGCATAAATAATTAAAACAAAAAACAAATAATAGATAAAATTAACAAGGGGGAATTCTAGTTATTTGAAAAGATAATAAAATAGATAAAACAACAGCCAGACTAATCAAAATAAAAATTACAAATTACCAATATCAGGAGCAAAAACACATTAAAAGATAATAAGGAAATGTTATGAGCAGATTTATGCTAATTTGATCATTAAGATGAAATAGTAAAATTCCTTGAAAAAAATAACATCAAAATGGTCAATAGATGAAACAGCAAATATGAAATAGCTTTATATCAATTAAAGAAGCTGAATCTGTTACCAAAAACTTTCCCATAAAGAAAATTCCAGGTTCAGATGGTTTTACTTGTGAATTGTATGAAATATTTGAGTAAGAAATAAGCTGGACTCAGTGGTGTGCACCTGTAATCTCACCTACTTAGGAGGCTAAGGTGGGAGGATCACTTGAACCCAGACCAGCCTAGACAACATAGCAAGACCCACATCTCAAAAAAAATACATATATGATATGACTTTTTTGAAAACTAGATAAGAAAAAAAAACCTTCCAACTAGTTTCTAGGGAGCCATGATTAAATATATATATTATTTACATAATATATATGAAATACATATTTACATAATATATATTGCATAAATATAATATAAACATTATATTTACATATAAATGTATGATATTTATATATTATATTAATATGATATGTTTTATTTATGTTTATATTAAATATAGATTATATTTTATATGTAATATATATACATTACATATATTTAGGCACAGTAAGAGATTAACAAAAATAACCAAAAATAGAACAATTATATCTATATTCTATAATCAAAAAATTATGTGAATGTGTTCTACCTCAAAATGTCTTATTGTAGTGCTCGGTCATCTTGTGATGGCATGAGAGGATCCAGTGCCCTCAGGATGAGATGAATCGAGGCGAATGACTAAGCACTTTATTGCCATGGTCCTAACTTTTGCAGTTTGAAGTGTGACAACAAAACTGGCAGGAGTTTCTTTTTCCTTCCTCACAGTTTCACAGATCGATTTTTATTCTTACCATAGATCTCAGTCACCTCAAGGTACAATTTTTTTCCTTTCCTTATTCAGTCAAGAACTTTCTCCTTTTCTCTTAAAGGAAGCACTTTACAGCTTGTCTTAGGCATATCTAAATTGCCAAACTGTATCACTGCTCCTGTGTTTTGGGGCCATATCAAGTAAAATAAGTTACCTGAACACAAACACTGTGATACTGGATCCATCCATCTCATATTGAGGTGGCTACAAAGTAACTAGTGGGCAAGATAAAACGTGGATCCCAGCAGGGAAGGATTGGTACAGCACAGATACCCTTGCACATTTCTAAAGAAGAGTTACCAACATGTTATACACAGACACTGCATTGTTAGGATATTAGAAAACCATACATAAGAATTATTTTGGGAAGGACCATATCCAACAGGGGAGATACATTTAAAAAGCCCTTCCAGGGCTAGGGTTCTGGCTCAGTGGTAGAGCATTTACCTAGCAGGTGTGAGGCATTTGTGTTCAATTCTCAGTACTATAAATAAATAAATATAATAAAGGTCCATTGACAACTAAAAAGATTTTAAAAAAAGAATCCTTCCACATTACATTAACTCACATTCTAGCAGAGAACAATAATAGATGTTTATAGTGATAAACCTGTGCTAACAAGATTGAATTGCAAACAGTATATACTGCCTTCTTGCCACCATCCCCACAAGAAATGATATATGATTTTTAAAGGTTTCCAATAGAAAGACTAAATCTTTTTTCTATTAATTAAATTATTTTAATTTTAAGGCATATATGACAGCAGAATGCATTTTGACTCATTGGACACAATTGCACCCCAACTTTTCATTTTTCTGGTTGTACGTGATGTAGCATCACACCATATGTGCAGTCACACATGTACCTAGGATAATGATGTCCATCTCATTCCACTATCTTTCCTACCCCATGCCCCCTCCCCACCCCTCCCTCCTCTTTGCCCAATCAAATTTCCTCTATTTTTCCCATGCCCTCTCTCCCCCACACCCCCACCCCATGTTATGAATCAGCATCTACTTATCAGAGAGAACATTCGGCCTTTGGTTTTTAGGATTGGCTTCCTTTGCTTACTATGATATTCTCAACTTCATCCATTTACCTGCAAATGCCATAATTTTATTCTCTTTTAATGCTGAGTGATATTCCATTGTGTGTCTATACCACAGCTTATTTATCCATTCATCTATTGAGGGGCATCTAGGTTGCTTCCACCATTTAGCTATTGTGAATTGAGCTGCTACAAACAGCTGATTTGATGATGTGGCTGCATTACTATAATATGCTGATTTTAAGTCCTTTGGGTATAGACTGAGGAGTGGACTAGCTGGGTGGTTCCAGGGGCTGGGGATATAGCTCAGTTGGTAGAGTACTTACCTCTCATTTACAAGGCCCTGAGTTCAATCCCCAGCACTATATATATTCCATTCCAACTTTTCTAAGGAATCTCCATACTGCTTTCCAGATTGGTTGCACCAATTTGCCATCCCACCAGCAATGTATGAATGTGCCTTTTCCCCCAATCCTCAACAACATTTATTGTTGAGAAAGACTAAATCTTTAAAAGCTCTGATGCCTAAATGTGGGTTATCTGAAGAATTTATTATGTGGCACCTAGCTCAGTCTATTTCAAAATATCCTATATTACAAATTTCTGGGTTATTTGTTTGTTTCCTGTCTGGTTTTGGTTGTTGTTATTTTAGTACTGGAGATTGACCCCAGTAGCATTTAACCACTGAACTACATCCCCAGCCCTTTTTTATATTTTATTTTGAGACAGGATCTTGCTAAATTGCATAGGGCCTCACTAAATTGCGTGGCTTTAAACTTGCAATCCTCCTATCTCAGCCTCCAAGATGCTGGATTACAATTGTGCCCCAGCATCTCAGCCAAAATTCTGTTCTTGATACATCTTGACACTTTGTTTCTTCTAACCTAGGACTTGACCTTCAAGGCAGCATTCCAAATAACAGCTATCTATCCATATATGGCAGGGACAATGCAGAGATTTATTCCCTAGCAACAATAGGATGACTTTAGGGGGATAGGGGAAGATAGTTATGTTTATTTCTGTTTGAACAGTTCATCATTTTAATAGTATATCCAGTGAAAAGACAGTATCTCCAAATGGTCTTTAATGAAGTCAGGGGTTTGAAATGCATTCCTGAGAATAATACATTTGAGGCAGGAGCTGTAGGTGATGCCTACCCGGCTAATTCTCTAACATTCATATTTTTTCCTCCTGGGGATTCCAGTGAAGATGAAAGGTGAAGACACTAACATATTTAACACATTAGGTAAGTAATAAGTCCATGCTACTGTCATTTAAAAAAATAAACAAATAAAATGTGAGTACAGCATTTTAAAAGGGGCTGCCTAAGGGTTTGGAAGAAGTCAAAAAAATTCTGCTTCAATTAATCAGTGCACTCCCACTTAGCATTTAAAAAAAAAACTTAAACATTCAGTGTGAACTACTACGTATTTGAGGGTTTACATTCATGTTAGTTCAAGATTTGCACTTTTATCTTTGATTTTAAATTACATAGTACAAATATTTTCTTTTTAAATAAATTTTAAAAAGAACCAAAATGAAATATGCAGGATAAAATGTGTAGCTTCCCATCTACTTCCTGCCTTGGCCCTATGTCCTTCCTAGAGATATCAACCTGCCTCTGTGTCTCTCAAGTCATTCATCTGCACTACCAAACAATTCACCTCCTACATTCCTCTGCTACTGTGGTAAGGCCTCAGAGATGGCTCAGGCAACATGACATTTAGTCACTCCATGGAAACGTTAAGGTCTCCCACAAGTGAGAACTTCCTCTGCAACTCTGATAATAATTTCAATGCATTTGAAATTATTTTAACAAGCTCACCACCTTCATCACTACAAATATACAGAGTATCTCTGGGCTACTTTATGAATACAGGAGGCATAAATATACCAAAAGATTTCAGAGGCCCAATTCCATCAAAACCTGAAAATAGGAGACTTGAAAGCTTGCTGCCATAGCTGACCATGAGAGTCTTTCAATCAGTGAAAATCAACTGATTTCTTCTAGGCCTGCTGTCTGTCTTTTCTGCTCTGAAGAATATAGTAAAGGATGGGCTACATTTAATCAAAAAATCATAGAGAGATTCTACAATCTGGAAGCTGGGAGGCTTTCTTTCTTTGTCTACGCAAATTATCCCACAGGCCATGAGATGTAAAAAGAGGCTTTCAAAATTAAATGATTGCATAGCAAATTTGCCAAGCAGATGATTAAAATTCTACGGACTACACCGGCTGCCACTCTTCACGTGGTTTTTCTAGGCAGTCATTATATCTTGTGAGCTGTGGGTCTTATAGCTTTTGATATTCTGGAAAGATTGATGACACCCATTTCCTTTCAAATAGGGTAGTTTTCAATCCAGACATCTTCAGCCACCTAGAAATTCAGTCTGTGAGTTCCTGTGAAGAGGGTGGCTTTCAGACCTCAGCCAGGTTGCTGGTATTTTTGTTGAGAAGCATGAAGTACGGATGTCCTGAGCCTTTGATGAGTCCTAAGTAGACGAAGATCAAAAGTGAGCTTCCTTTTTGACAAGATACATGAAAGCAAAAACCTAGCTGAGAACATCACAGGACTCATTTGAAATAATAGGAAGAAATGAGGCGAGTGCAGTATTCATTCCTCATTTTGTGGAATTAGAATTCCATTAAGAGAAGATAGGACACAGAAATAAGCTGCAAACTCTTGAGAGTTTTAGAAATGGCAAAATAAAAATATTCACATTTCTTTTTTTTTATTGATACATCAGAGAATTTTTACAATATCATGAACTTATTCATACTGATTTGCTTCATCACGTGCAAATATCCGCATTTCTATCCTTTGTTAAAGAGTTGATTAGCTTTATATTTTAAAAAATCATACTAGTAATGTATTAGTCTAGTAGGGCTACTCTAAGAGCTATAATGTCAACGGAATGGCTTAAACAAACAGAACAAAAATATGTGTATATATTGCCTCACTGTCCCGGAGACTAGAAGTCAAAGTCAAGGTACTGGCAAGACTGGTTCCTCCTGAGGCCTTGGGAAGAATTTGTTCCACGCTTCTCCCCTTGGCCTTGTAGATAGCTGTCTTCTCCCTGTGTCTCTTAACATTGTCTTTCTTCTATGCACATCTCCATGTCCAAGTTCCCGCATTTCATCAGGACAACAACAATCATACTGGGTTAGGACTGACCCTTATGATTTCATCTTAAGTTGACTATCTCTGTGAAGAACCTATCAGTGGCCAGATGCCAAGCTTATAATCCCAACAGCTTGGGAGACTGAGATAGGAGGATCACAAGTTCAAAGCCAGCCTCAGTAAAAGTGAGGTGCTAAAGCAAATCAGTGAGACCTTTTCTTTAAATAAAATACAAAATAGCGCTGGGGATGTGGCTCAGTGGTAGAGTGCCCCTGAGTTCAATCCCCAGTACTCCTCCACACCCCCCACACCCCCGTCATAAAAAAAGAACCTGTCGGCAAATAGCTTATGTTCTGTGTTACTGAGAGTTTGGACTTCAACAACAAATTTATGTCAGGGTAGTAGGAAAAAAGGGAAAGTAGATACAATTCAGACTTTAGAAAGTAATTCACAAACTATTGAAACTCTTTAGTGAAATAATGCATTTAAAAACTAAACATTTCCATCGGGCTGGGGATGTGGCTCAAGCGGTAGCGCACTCGCCTGGCGTGCGTGCGGCCCGGGTTCGATCCTCAGCACCACATACCAACAAAGATGTTGTGTCCGCCGAAAACTAAAAAATAAATATAAAAAAAAAAACTAAACATTTCCATCTTTCTTTTACCCTTTTTCCTTTGGAGTATATTTATAAGCATAGTTAATTTCAGGAAAACAAACACAGTTTTGAACTGGTTTATAGTGCCTCATATAAGTAGATGCACAATAATTGTGCTACTGTGAATTTGATTCTAATAGAAGCTTAATAATGAATCTGTCAGATAGTGATCCAATCCAATGGACTCAAGCACTTTCTGAATAACCACAAGATACTTTATGTCTCCAACTATAAAGATACAACCAGAATCATCTGAATGCATTGGCCCCCGAATCTTTGTTGTGTAGAGCTTAAAGGTGAAATGTGGCCAATTTTTTTTTCTACAAAACTGATTAAATGATGCCATCATTTATATATAAGTATATTATATATAAAAATATTTCATATATATGTTATATGAAATATTTTTTAAACCACCACCAAAGATGCATAGTGCTACTTAAACCATGAAATTTTAGCTGGGTATACCAAAGGAAACAAAAACCTGCAGCAAAATTGATCTCAAGGAATTTTCTGGCCATCAGGCATCAAGAAAGGGAAGGAGAAAAGGAAAGATGAAGAGCAGGGATACTAATTATTGAGCCACAAAAGTTTATTCAGAGCCTAAACTTCCCAATTTTGTTGAAAGACATGAATCTAAACATACAGGCTCAATCAACTTCAAATAGGATGAACTCAAAGGAACCCACACTGAGACACATTATAATCCAACTGTCCAAAGACAAAACAAAGAAAGAATCTTGAAAACAACATTAGTGAAGCTAATTGACACATCCAAGGGACCCTCAAGAAGATCATCAGCAGATTTCTCATCAGCAGCCTTGGAGCTAGAAGGCTGTGGACTGATACATTCCAGTGGTAAAAAGCAAAAGAACAAATAAACAAACAAAATCCTATTAACTAAGAAACTTATATCTGGCAAACTGTCCTTCAAAGAGAGAAATAAATTAAGACATTTTCTGGTTGAATAAAAGCTGAGACCCTAGACCTGCCCTGCAAGAAATCCTAAAGACAGTCCTGCATATTGAAATGAAAAGATGAAACTCAAGTCCAATACTCTATCATTCCACTTGCAATGAAGTCCTTAGAGGTACACTCCTTCCTTCCTTCCTTCCTTCCTTCCTTCCTTCCTTCCTTCCTTCCTTCCTTCCGTCCTTCTTTCCTTTCCTCCTTTCTTCCTTGAACTGGGGATTAAACCAGGACCAATCTACCAGTTGACTACATCCCCAGCCCTATTTTTTAAAAAAAAATTTTTTTTTTCATTTTGAGATAGGGTCTCACTAAGTTGCTCAGCTGACCTCAAACTTGTAATCTATCTACCTTAGCCTCCAGAATCACTAGGATTTCAGGCATATATACCACCATGCCCCACCAAGGCAGGATTCTTGAATGTGGGTTATACTGGTCTTTTATAATGAACAGAAAAATTTTCCCTATTTCATTTATTTTTTTCTTATTTGTTTGAATTGTATCAATTATTTATATGTTTGAAAGAATTCATCAGCGAAATCATCTGGTTCTGTGCATTTACTTGCAGGAAGATGATTTTTAATATCGTTTTAGTCTCATTTCCTTTTATAGATCTGTTCCAGTTTTCTATTTCTTCTTGAGTCAGTTTTGGTAGTTTGTGTCTTTTTGAGAATTTGTTCATTTCACCTAGGCTAATTTGTTCATAGATTTTCCCTATAGCCCTTTTTATGTCTTCAGGTCAATAATGTCTCTTCTTTCATTCCTTATTTAGTAATGTTAGTTTCACTCTTTTTTTCTTAGTTTCACTAAAGTTTGGTGAATTTTGTTAATCTTTTCAAAGAACCAAGTTTGTGTTTCATCATTTCTCTTTGTTTCTTTTTTTAAATTTTTTAAATTTATATATGACAGAGGAATGCATTACAATTCTTATTACACATATAGAGCACAATTTTTCATATCTCTGGTTATATACAAAGTATATTCACACCAACTCGTGTCTTCATACATGTCCTTTGGGTAATAATCCCCAGACCTCATTTGTTTCTTTCATGTTCTTTTTTAAAAACTAATTCTGTAGTCTTCTTTGTTGCATGTAGCACATGGGCACCTCTATTCAGTTAGTTTGGTGATCAGCTAATGATTGGACAGAAATCTTGTTAAAGGTCTGAAACTAGTAAGTCTCCCACTCTTTGCAGAAGGAGTATTCGTATGTGTGTGTATGTGTGTGTGTGTCCGAATGAAGCCAGATTTAAAGTTAGGTAGTCAGTGTAGTTAGGTAAATCAGGTCTAAAATCGAGTGAAATCTAAAATGGAGGCCATGCTGGGAATGACTCAGGGAAAATACAGGACAACTCATGGAATGTTAATGAAGTCCTGAAAAGGCCCTAGGCCAAAGTCCACCTCAAAGAAGTGTTAACCAACAGCCCCAACAGATTTGGAAATAGCCCATCCCAGAGAAGTGATAATCCCATCCCAAAAGGTGATAATTAGGCCCACCTGTGTCCCACCCCTTGGGCCTTCCAACCTACATTCCATCACCAAAACTATAAAAAGGGGAAACAACCGCACTTCCACGGATTCCACCTTCTGGGTCCCCTTCTTCCTCCGGGAGAAGTCTTTTCTTCTGTCCTTTAATAAATTTCTAATTTCTACTCTGACCTTGCCTCGGCGTGCTTCTTTGGTGTTATTCTTCAACATCGGGGAGCAAGAACTCGTCACCGGTCAACAGCGGTAACACGAATACCTTAAATGTTCAGACAATTGGAAATTTTTCCAAACTCTTCACTTCTGCTTGGTCAGAGAGTAAAAATCAGCCAGATGTGAGAATACCAAGACCTTCTCAGTCTTCATCATGACCACCGCCCTGCTCATGCAGGTGACCTCCCAGATTCTCAAGAATATGTCAATGCTTTTCAAAACCCCTGTGAATGTCTCACGGCCAACTTTTTCTTTTAAGCTTTTTGGTTATTCTGTTGAAGCCAGAATTAGATAGACAGTCAGTGTAGATAGGTAAATCAAGTCAGGTTGGGTCAAGGAGGCCAATTTTGAGTGAGTCTGAGAAGTTGGAGACCATCCCCTGAGGAATCTTATCAAGAACTTGCCCCTGCTCTAACCTGTTGCCAAGGTAACTTGTCCCAGGAATTTCCCCTCCCTACTGGGAGCTATAAGCTTGTTAGTTACTGTGTCCTGGGGCTGCTCCATCCTGCCCTTCCCCCTTCATCCCACCTGTTCTCACCTTTTGGCCCTCCCACCTAGCATTCCTGGGCCTAGTCACCTATGCAGGAAGGAGAAAGATAAGGGGAAGAAGGCAGGAGAACAAAGGAATCCTAGGACATATAAAAAGGGCAGAACTGGGGCTGGGGTTGTGGCTCAGTGGTAGAGCACTTGCCTAGTAAGTGTGAGGCACTGAGTTTGATCCCCAGCACCACATTAAAAAAAAAAATGCATTCTGTCCATCTACAACTAAAAATATAAAAAAAATTTTTTTAAAGGCAGAACACCTCGCCTCTTGGAATACTGTGATACCAGCTATGGCCCCCTTCTCCCTCAAGGAAGAAGTCTATGTTACCCCTTTTTAAATAAATCCTGCTTCATTTGCTTGCCTAACCAGTGGTATCACTGATGTTTCCTTCAAGTATTATTCGCTGCCTTGGGTAAACACAGAGTCAACAAATTGCTTTTAACTGTTTTCAGTAAGTGGCCCTGTGAACAGTTTTTTTTTTCCTATACTTCTTGTGAGTTTCTGATCAAATAAAGATAGCCTTGCAAATGGGATCTTCCAGAGACCCTTCAGACAGGCCAAATAATAATAATTCTCCAGGAATGAGGCTTTACAGATCCTTCAATCTCATGTGGCCCCTATGTTGATGGCTAGGCTGCTGTTTTTCACAACTGTGGTCTGTTTGTTTTTAAGGCTACCAAACAAAATTGAGAGCTAGAGAGGGGACGTGGCAACAGGGCAAATAAAATACCACAAAAAAATTCTATTCTTACCAAGATTCATCCACTTTTCTTAAACCAATGCACTCCAGATTGCTATAAGCCTTTGGTGAATTTCCACAGTTCTAAAAAGTTGATTCTGACCTTTTTTGCCAGTTTGCCCACAGGTTTTATGAAAAAAGAAATATTAGAGATCCTTACCCCTTGTTTTTTGTGATGTCTTCCCAAGGTTTTGTTTTTATCATTTTTTTTTACATGAAAAGCATTATTTCTTAAATAGTACTATATAGTGTGATGGTGAGAATACCTACATGATATTTTATACTTTCCTGGTTCCTGGGAAACTAACCATATTATCTATTGAATCACCAGAACAATGAGTTTTCTCTCAACACATGTTTTGTTTTCAGTAAGTAGCCCTGTGAACATTTTTTTTTCAACAATGTGGTGGTTTAGATACGAGGTATTCCCCCGTTGAGTGAGGCAATGTAAGAAAGCTTATAGGTGAAATGATTGAGTTAGGAGAGCCTTAACCTAATCAGTGCATTAATCCTGATAGAATTAGTGGGTGTTAACTCTAGTCAGGGAGGATGTGGCTGGAAGAGGTGGGTGTGACTTGGGGGTATGATTGGGTATATATTTTGTCCCTGGTGAGTGAAACAGTCTCTCTGCTTCCTAATTGTCATGTCCTGAACTGCTTTCCTTCTTCACACCTTTCTGCCTTGATGTTCTGCCTCATTCGGGCCCAGAGCAACAGAGTTAGCCATCTATGGACTGAAATCTCTGAAACTATGAGCCCCCAATAAACTTTTCCTCCTTGAAAATTGTTCTTGTCAGGTATTTTGGTTGCAGCATCCAAAAAAAAAAAGCTGACTTAAACAGTTTTCTTTCTTTCAGTATGAAATTTTTTTATTTTTATTACAATGATATGTTCATCTACAGAATAAAAGAGACCTATCAAGCCATGCCCAACTGCGATGTATTTCAATCCTGACTTGATATATGAAACGTATGAACAAAATTTGTGATAAATAGGAGGGGATTTTTGAACATCGGGTCATTTAATGTTATCAAGGAATCGTTAACTTTTTTTTTGTTAGTGAGAAAATAGCGTTGCAATTACATTTGTCAAATATGCATCTTAGAGATGCATGCTGAAATGGTTACAGATGAGATTATATGATATCTAAGTCTTGCTTCAAAATAATCTGGAGCGGGGAGAAGCAGGTGGGAGTAGGGACCAAATAAGACTGGCTGTGAGTTGATCATTTCTATTGGTTTGGTATGTACCAATGATGGGCTTGCCATGCTTTTCTATCTTTCAGTGTTTGAAATTTTTCATAATAAATGGCATGGAGGCCAGCCTCAGCAAAAGGGAGGCGCTAAGCAACTCAGCGAGAACCTTTCTCTAAATAAAATACAAAATAGGGCTGGGAAGGTGGTTCAGTAGTCGAGTGCTCCTGAGTTCAATCCCTGATACCCAAAAAAAGAAATATGTATCAGTTACCAACATTTTAAAGTTGAGAAATTTCAGGGGCTAGAGGTATAGTTCAGTGCAAGGCCCTGGGGTTCACCCCCAGCACGAAAAAGGAATTTCAGATAGTCATCCATAATTCCTATCTCTCTTGAAACCATTAGAAGCTCTGGTTATACTGCACTCCCATCCCACATGGTGACAACTGGCCAACAACCCTTTCTGTCCCCTTTAGAGAAAGAAGGCACAGTTCCTCTCCATTTGCCACAGTTTCTACCTGCCTGACCCTGGAGGCACAAAAATCCAGTCACTTTTGCCTTATTATGTTTCAAAGGCTTGTTGACAATTAGAGATGACAGTGAACAATAATTTCATTGTTACATACCGGCAGATTACTTCTGAAGGTCAATACAGAATCAAGATGTAACATTGTGTCACAGGAAAGTAGGGAGCTGAAACTCCAAACCTCAGTTCTTCTGTTCCAAGGAAAGAAATTTAAAAGTCAGCCACCAAAAATCCATGCAAGAGAACTTCATTATAGGTGAATGTAAAGTAAAAGCCAAGTGAGGCTCAAGCAGAGAGCACTCTCAAGAGAGAGGGTGGGCCATCTCCAAGCAGAGAATGACAAAGGAGACAATGCTGTCCCCAAATTTTATTACTGTTTGATGTTTACCAGAACTGGGGACAACCCTCTGTATTCTGCCAATCAGGTGTTCAACTCATCCTTCACGCTGAGTGGTGGAATTTTTTACCTTAGTTGGTCCTCTGCGGAACTGTCATGGTGGCCATCCTACTTAGGGGGGCTTCATCTACAAGTCAATCCCATGTTAATGCAGGCACTGGGGTCAGCAGCTGGTCAGAAGTTACCTTAGTGCTCCTGTGCTACTAAAGGAATCCTCCTTCCCAGACAATTGGAGACACTTATAGTCACAATTCCTAACTTCACATCAACCTCAGTGGACTCTGTCAAGAGATAGTCTCATTAATCTTATTCTCTTGACGTGATTTTCAACTAGCTCCCTTGCTTATATTTATTTTCTACAAATTAACTATCACCTTTTGCTTTCTACTTTGGAAGTACTTTAAAGCAGACCCTAAGGTCATTTGAAGAACACTTGTGACCTTGCCTGCATTTCACTGCTCATTGCTAGCTACTCCCTGACAATTTCACCCATCTACAAAACATTTGGAAAAGACAGAAAAATACCCTTTGCAAGACTTTTTTTTTTAATAGTTATAGACGGCCAGCATGCCTTAATTTTATTTATTTATTTTTTAATGTAGTGCCTCACGTATGCTAGGGAAGAGCTCTGCCACTGAGCTACAGCCCCAGCTCCCTTTGCAAGACTTGATGCCAATCAGAACCTTTCTAAGGTGGCAGCATACCCACCAGGCTTTGGGAGACAAATCCAAGCCAGTGACAAAACAATTGTCTTCTGTAAGATAAGCTGTAGAAACAGGATGCTTTAAAAATCAGTCAAGTCAAGTTAATCCCTTTGTAAATCTTATTAGGTTTAAAGTAGGTGATCATTTAGAGAGTCAGGTGGAAGGATTTCTGAAAGATTGATGCCATCTCATGGCAATCCTTCACTTCTACCCCCTGAATCCTATGGGAACATTCATCTTACAAGATAGGCTTCCACTATGGCTTCTCCAGAATCCCTTTCTGATCACCTCCAGAGATCATGTACTATCTCTCCTCCACCTCTCATGGGTACTGAGTATGTAATTCTCTTATGGCACTTGACATTGTCCTGTTTTTTCATGAATCCCTTGTGCATTTATCAAGTCCTCTCTTTTCCTGGAGAATGAAAGTTGCTTGTTGACAGGGACTCTGCAGCCACATTGCCTGGGGTTTCAATCCCAGATCTACCACTTGGTAGCTATGAACAAGTTACTAAGTCTCTCTATGCCTCAGTTTGGTCATCTATAAAATGGAGATGATCATGGTACCAATCTTCTAGGGTTTTGTAAGGATAACTGGAATGACACATGTGTAACAGATTTTAAATAGATGCTTTGATTGAGGCTCCTGAATAAAGTATATACAACATATTAAAATAGGAACCAGAGCAGGATGAGGGTGTGCCTCGGCTATAGCGTGCTTGCTTAGCATTCATAAGGCCCTGGATTTGATCCTCAGCACTGCAAAATAAAAAAGAAGAAGGAGGGGAGGAGGAGGAGGAGGAGGAGGAGGAGGAGGAGGGAGATAGGAAGGAAGGAAACAGGAAAAGAAAGAAGGAAAGAAGAAAGGGAACTAAAACAGGTTATATCTTGCAAAGTACCTCAACTGTTAAGCCCTTATCCACATGAGGGTACAAAAAGGTTCAATGTTGAAAACTGAGAATCACTAAAAGAGGTTTTCTTTGAAGATTTGTAAGAAGAATGGACAGAAGGCTGCACCACTTTCAGGAAAACATCTAGAGAAAATGAACTTGCATCACTAAGTTTTAGAAGGAGTAAAGTACATATTTATTGTATTACTTAAGACTATTCAATTCTGTTAGAGAAGACAAAAAAAAAGATAGATTGGATGTCTCTATGGTTTGGAAGTGGTTAGTCCCCCAAGGCTCATGTGTTGGAAGCTTGGGTCCCCAGTTTGGTGGTATAGAAGTGATGTGGAACCTTTAAGGGGTGAAGACCAGTGAAAGGTCCTTACATCAACTGGGGGCATGTCCTCAGAAGGGATTGTGGGACCCTAGTCTCCCTCTGGCTTCCTGTTTCAAGATATGATCCTTTTTCCCTTGATCCTTTGCCATAGGGCCTTTGCCAGAGCCTGAACTATGACACTTAAACATTTAGTCCCCAAAACCTCTTTTCTTTATAAGTTAGCTTGCCTCGTTATAGATAATGCAACATGGACAGATACAGATGTTAAAAGAGACATGTTAAAGAATAAATCAACTACAGTTGCCATCTTGTGTAAGTTTGGTCTATAATGTTTGCACAATGACAAAATCACTTAATAGCACATTTCTCAAAATGTATCCCTGTTATTAAGTGACACAGGACGTATATGACTTTTGTTTTTTAAGTGGAAGAAACAAGGGTATGTCTTATGGCTAGAAAGAATGAAAAGATCAAGTCATAAGATCATGCCATTTTCAAACTGACAGCCATGTTGTCCCCAGTTGGCCATTCACTTTGATACTCAGTATGGTCCCAGCATGAACCTACTCTGCTCTGTCCAAGAGATGCATATAAAACCTATTGATGCTGAAAAGGCTAATTGGTAAACTATGGCTATTGATAGATAAGCACATTAGCTTTACAGGAAGCTTCTGTATGCAGACAGGAGAGACAGGGCAGGGGAGAAAGAGCAAGTGCTAACTTGGCTGGTATTTCCAGACTATCGGGCAAAAGGTGAGGGATAGAGCTGGCATTGGGTGGGTCCTGTTAAGAAGTCTGCCTGGCAGGGCAAAGGGTAGCAGCAGAAAATACTGGAGGTAAACTGTGGATTACCAGGAACAGAAGAAGGAATCACGAATCAGTTGAGCAGAAATAAGGATACTTTTGAATTTATGAAAGGTTCTGTTTGCAATAGATATCTAGCAACTGAGAGAATTTCCAAAACCCCACAAAAACTAGATTCAGAGAGAATCAGCCCAGATTATGAAGCATCATGTATAAGAACTTCTGTGTTCCCCTGTGTTCTCCCCCCCCCCCGACATTCCCAGATGGGACAGAACCCTAATAAGCTATCTCATGGAGCAGAGAGTAAAAACCCAGGGGTGGGGCTGGGGATATAGCTCAGTTGGTAGAGTGTTTGCCTCGCATGCCCAGGGCCCTGGGTTCCATCCCCCCACCAAAAGAAAAAAAAATAGGGAATGGGACCCCAAAAGAGAGAAGCATGTAATTATGTAATTTTTCCAGCCTACAGCAAGCCTCTATTGAGGAAAGGAAAAAACCTTTCTTTTAAAACAGAATGAAAGAAATGTAAAGGAGAGGTGGGAGACAGAAGTAAAATTATTCATCACAACCCGTAAGTCATGCTTGTTTAACACAATGTTCCACATGGAAATTGCTTGGAACACTATTTAGCACATAATAAATGCTAAATGTTAATTATTATTATTATTATTATTATTATTATTATTATTATTATTATCTGCCCCATTGTCTAGCATGATAACTTGCACCTTGTAAGACCACAAAAGTTTGTCATATTAGCCTTAATTCATAGCAGGAATAATTGAATGTTTGAACGGATCTTTAAGATCTAGAGTAAAAAGTAAAGTGCCTAAGAACCTTTTTGAAGCTCTCTCCTGAAATCTATAGTCCATTAAGAAAGATGGAAAAGGGAACACACTGAAGCATCTAAAGACCATTTTTTCCTGGCTCATATTCTAATCATCAAGCAAGCTCTTAACTTAGTGAGACCCTGTCTCTAAATACATTTATTTTTAAAAGGGTGGAGATGTGGCTTAGTAGTTGAGCATCTATTATGGTTTAGATGTGAAGTGTCCCCCAAAAGCTCAAGTGTGAACAATGCAGGAAGGTTTAGAGGAGAAATGATTGGGTTATGAGAATCTTAACCTAATCAATGAATTAATCTCCTGATGATAACCTGAATGGTAGATGAAAGCTGGTAGAGTGTGGCAGGAGAAGGTGGGTCATTGGGGGTGTGCCTCCAGGGTATTTATCTTATATCTGATGAGTAGAGTCTTTCTCTGCTTCCTGATCATCTTGTGAGCTGCTTCCCTCTGCCACACTCTTCTGCAATGATGTTTATTTAGCCTTACCTCCACCCCCAAGGAATGGGGCCAGCTGCCAAAGGACTGAGACCTCTGAAACTGTGAGCCCTCAAATAAACTCTTCCTCCTCTACAGTTGTTCTGTTCAGATCTTTAAGTCACAGCATGGAAAAATCTGACTAACACAGTGTCCCTGGGTTCAATTCCTGGTTAAAAAACAAACAAACAAACAATTGCATAATCCAGATGATCAAAGGAATCTGCTTCCTCCACTAGTCTTAGGTTTCAAAAATACTTTTTTTAATATCTAAAATTGAAATAACACTCTTTTTGGAAGTAAGAATTAAAGAAAACAAATTGCTCATAGAATATATTCCAGAGCACATTTAGTAAGAGTGGCCCTTCTACAGCCTTGGGCATCAAGTGGGGTTTCTGCAGTCCTTGTCTGTTGCCTTGAGAAGCAGTTCAAGTATTACCATTCATTATATGCATACTTAAAAGAAATTTCTTATTTTCAGCATTGATTGCCTGCATTCTATTTTCAGAATAACTTCTAGCTGGAAGGCAAAAATCATTGATTTGAACTCTTAATTTTTTTCCCTAAAATTAAGATACAGTGTAACTTTTTATATTTTCTAAATTCCTTTAAAGGATAGCAGGTTAGATCACTCACAGAGCAAACTTTGGGTTCGTTCTGTTTGTTTGTTTTGAGGATTTACTTGCTTCCTCTTTTGCCATCCACATTCCATAAATGTTCTTGATTCATTGGTCATTTTTTCAGGATGATCCAAATACTAGTAAGATGATTCTAGTGTCTATCAACAGTCTACCCAAAAGAAGGGCTCTAAGATCCACAACCTTGCAAATAGATCATTCACAAAATTTGTAAACATGAGATTTCACTTTAATTACTGCTCAAGAATTTTTGAGCTAAACTATGTTTCCTTGATTCTTACCAGACCCTTCATAGTTAAGGAAAACCACAAAACATTGATTTGACTACTATTATGGATGTCATGTATATACTGTGTGCACAAATGCAATTGAGCAGAGTCAAATATAACCTCATGAAATAAAATTGCTTTTAAATTGTACTCCAACAGTTAATAGCCACCTGAGTAAATCCCTTGATTATAAGTTTCTATCCCTTCTACAGGAACAAAATATTTTGAAGAATTATCTAAAACATTAAAACGAAACTAGAAATGAGCTCGCAGTTTCTAACAAATATAACTTAACATGAAAATTATTGTTACTTATTTCTAATGATAAAAAGAAATACAAGTTTATTATTGAAAAATTTGGAACTATAGAAAGATATAAAGAAGAAATTAGAGCTTCCATAATGCCTTACATTTCTATATAAATATATTTGGTATAAATATGTTTCCACTTTTTGCATTGATATCATAGATACTTCTTGTTTGTAATCCATTTCTCTCACTTAATGTATCATAAGTGATTTCCCATTTTTTAACATATAATGTGCTATTTTATTCCAAAATTTAGATAATTTCCCACTGTTACAAAAGTACATGGCCTCCTTCCTTTTTTTTTTTTTCATTGCAAGTAACACTGGAATAAATATCTTTGCTAATAAATCTGTTTGAATATCTCTTGATGCTTCTTTAGAGTAAATTCTGGAAAAGGAAATGCTGGATTAAAGATAAGAACTTTTCAAGGCTTATGATGAAAAATGTAATTTAGCAGCATTTCTTTGGAGTTTAACATTTCTAAAAACAGTGATTCAATTGAAATGACTAGAGTCATATTCTGGTGGCTTCCCCACGTGGGAACAGATCCAAAGCTGAGCTTCTAAGTCCCCAGTTAGCCTACTAAATCCCAGTGTGAACTGTTTGTGCTGTCACTGATGTTGCTGCAGGAAGTCTGAGTGACAGCTCTCTGTTTTCTGTGCCAGCCCCACCGGTATTCTCTGCACCAGCTCCCCTCCCCTGCCAGCCAGCAGAGCACAGGGCAGGAACAAAAGCAACCAAACAGGTCAATACCCAAGGTGGCTATAGTCATTTCCACTTGCTTCTTTACTTTTCTGCACATATGGTCTCCAAAATACTTGTGAAACATCTCAGTCTGAACATGAAAGACTGGGTGCCACTAAGAAGTAGCTAAATACATTCAAAAGGAATGAAAAAATAATATCAAGCAACACTTCCTTGCCTGCCAGTTTCCATTTTCAGCCTCGGTTTCATACTTCCCATCAAAAACAAGTTAGGGTTTCATAGCAAAAGAGATGGCTGACTCATTATGATAAGATGATATTTTGCAGTTGAGACCCCTCTTTGACCTTGGGTGATATTAACCAAGCTGCTGGTATTATATAATTAGTAAGGAAAAAATAAGGTGATATTAAGGTATTTGTGACAGTCTGTCTAGTCACCTAGTTGTTTTTTTTTTTAAGTTTTAGTTGTAGATGAACACAAAAACTTTATTTTATTTACTTATTTTTATGTGGTGCTGAGGATGGAACCCAAGGGCTCACACATGCTAGGCAAGCACTCCACCACTGAGCTATAACTCCAGCCCTAGTCACCTAGTTTTAACAGCAACATCTCTAATAGATCCTTTCAAACCTGGCTAAGGATCTCTTCCATGACCATTTATCACTGGTCCATAAAAAAGAAACTTTTCCATAAAAGAAACCTATTTCCTTGACCCTCCCATTAAAAGAACAAAGAGTAGCAAGTAAAAGTAAGATTTTATTTATGTTTTATTGTGAAAACATTAAAAGTGGAATATTTGTTGACAAAATAAATGTTTTTAAACCACCCACACATTTTAGTTTACTGCTTATAATCAGCCTTTCTGTTTATAAACAATAATGTGTTTTGATTACAGTCAGAAAATAGCAGCTCTGGAATTTACACATAAACAGAAGAATTTTTAAGTCAAAAGCAAAGTAATGTGTGATCTAAAATCAAATCTAAGTTGTAACGTTGACTTGGAGAAATAAATTTATCAACTTGCACTTCTGTCATGAAGGATTAAGTAATTTTTACTAAACCCCTTGTTTTAGTCAGCTTTTGTGTCACTAGGCCAAAAAAACTGACAAAAACAGAGGGGGAAAGTTTATTTTGGTTCACACATTTTCAGAGGTTCAGTCTTTGGTGGGCCAACTCCATAGCTCTGGGCCCAGGTAAGGCAATCCTGGCAGAAAGGTGTGGGGGAGGGAAGCAGCTCAGATGGGGGTAGGGAGAGAGAGAGAGAAAAAGAGAGAGAGAGAGAGAGAGAGAGAGAGAGAGAGAGAGAGAGAGAGAGAGAGAAAAGACAAAACATAAACTGCAAAGACAGGACCCCAATGACCTTCTGTCACATCCTACCTGCCTACACTTATCACTCAGTTAATCCATATTAGTGGATTAATCCACTGATTAGGTTAAGGCTTTCACTATCTAATTGTTTCACCTCTGAATATTTTTACATTGTCTCACACGTGAGTTTTTGGGAGTCACCTCATATGTAAACTGTAACACTCTCCATCTGAGGACAACTAAAAAGATTTGGATAAAATAATGCGGAAAATGTTTGAAAAACATAAAGAGCTAAGAAATGAGTCAGGAATTGCTTGGCCATGATGCAAAACAAGATGGAAATTCAGAGACATATCTATCAGTGAGACTTCAATGATCAAATTTTAGAATTGTGAGCTTCAGGGAAAGAAAGGAGACCTGGTCTTTATGGGAGATCCATTTACAGCTTTTGATTTTAATAGTACGTGTACATTAAAGTGGGGGAAAAAAAAGATCCAAAAACCATTGAGTGCTCTAAACAAGTGAGTGATAAGAATAGTAAATTATGCATTCCTTAAAGTCATATGGTATATATATGTACACTAGTTTTTTTAAATATAAAGATTAATGTTATCCTGAGATCCATAAACATAATAATAAAATTTACACTTCTGTTATACTTCTTATACTCCACATTTAGGGATCTAAAGACAAGACTTAGAAAGTATTTTGATACTAAAGAACATAATTATAAAAATATTTATATTTTCTTTTAATGATTATTCAGTGTCTCTACAATGCAACCAACACCCAAATCTCTGAGGGTTTTATTTTGAAAATCTGTACTCGCGTCCCATTCCATCTACCACTAAAACAGTTTATATTACACTTGCCAGGAATGCTAAAACTGAATCAATTTAAAAGTTTAAAATTTATAATTGGAATAGTGTTTCTGTTTCTGTAATGGAGTCATGAGTTTAAGTCAAGGTATTCTTTATTCCTATTTTTTAAAAAAAGACTATTTAAATGTAAATAGACAGGCCCACTATGAAACTGATAATATCAAAGAGTTAGGGGAAAGTATTCCAGGTAGGATGAAAAGCATGTGTAGAGTCCTGGAAATATGAAAAAAAAAAATTGGGGGTGTTCATAAAACTAAAAAAAAAAAACAAAACAAAAAACTTTTGCAGACATATTTTACAGAGTACCAATGAAATTTCAAACTTTTTTTTTTGGTATTGGGGATTGAACCCAGGTTTGCTTAACCACTGGCGCACATCCCCAATCCATTTTTGTATTTTATTTAGAAACAGAGTCTCTCTGAGTTCCTTAGGAGCTTGCTAATTTGCTGAGGCTGGCTGTGAACTCACAATCCTCCTCCCTCAGCTTCCAGAGCCGCTGGGATTACAGATATGCTCCACTATGCCTGGAAAAATTCTAACCAAATTCCAGTTTTAACCAACCAAAATTTCCAAGGAAAATTGCACTGTGAATTTTTATGAACATTTTCCCATTTTTGTTCAGAACATAAGCTCAGGTAAATTTTTAAAAAGTATCTTCTAGGTGATTGGGGGTGTGGCTCAGTAGTAGAACACACACACACACACACACACACACACACACACACTGGGTTGATCCCCAGTGACAGCATGCCTGCACATGTGTACACACACACACACACACACACACACACACACACACACGAAAAGAAAAAAGGAGGAAGTAACTTTTAGAGTAAAATAATCATCACTTGAGCTGAAGGAATGAACAAGGTACTTATTGGCTCAAAAAAAAAAAATGCTGATTTGCACAGCACAGCCAGTCTGAGGCTATATAACTTAAAAAAAAAAATCGAAATCAATTAGAAGTTGCCAGGAAAAGCAATAACGAACAGGATAAGATAGAAAAATGAGACAATTAAAGAGTTAACGTTTCTGAGCCCAGACGAAATAAAGACCACAAAGGCAATAACCGTAAGAACAGACACATTAAAGGTTAATAAAGAATATAAATGCCATCTATTTCCCATGTTCCCTGAAGGCAATATTGAGGGCATCTGACTGTTTTGATGTAACCCAGTGTTCCTTTGCTATCTTGGAAACACCAGTCCTCTCCAACTCCCAGGCCCTCTGTTCTAAATGGGACTGATTCCAGATTCAGCTTCAGAGGTGACTGTCATTCTGAATAGTTCATCCCTCTGGCCAAGGGATTGGTGCAGAGATGGAAAGTAATCCACTTAGAAATCACAGAACTTTTTCTGGAAAGGGGTCTAGGAATCTATTTTGCAATTTTGAGAACTGAGATACATTGGAATAGTCTCCAGAAAACCACCCCATACTATATGCACCACATTGAAGTATATCCTATTTCAATACATCTGCCTAGGTGTGGAGAAGTGGTATAGCACGGGGGTTTAAAGCATGAATTGTAAAGCCAGGCTCTTGATTCTAAGCTCTGCTTCTGTGATCATGGACAAGTCATTTGGGTTTCCTCATTTGTAAAATGGGAATGGGAGCCCATTTTAATAGTGTTAAGATTTCAATGAATGAATACATGAACAGTACTCAAAACATTGCCTGGCACAGGGTAAGTGCTATGCAAATGTTAAGCTATTATTGATATTGTGAAGATCAAATGGGTTATGAAGAATAAATGTAAAAAAGAAGAATAAATGTAAAGTGCTTAGAACAGTGCTTGACACTTAGCCAACCCCGTATGACTATTATTCATCATTAAAGACTATGAGGTAATTCAGTGATCCATTCAACAAAATAGTTACTGAGTGCCTTTTATATGCTGGGCAAATAAAATATGTCTTCTAGACCAGCACTGTCTAACAGAAATGTTATGTGAGCCATGAATGAGAGCCATAGATGTAATTTAAAAATCTTCAGTAGTCACATTAAAAAATGAAAAAAAGTAAAATCACTGTAAGTATTTTATTTAATCCAATATCCAAAATATTCTCATTTCCTAAAGTCATATTAAAAACTTTACATTTTTTCATTCTAAATCTTTGTGATCTAATGTACATTTTGTACAGTTCCTCACATTTCAAGTGCTCAACAGTCACATATGGCTAATGGCTAACTTATAGTTCTAGACAATGGAGGTTAGGGAAAGAGGGGAGATGTCATATTTGTCCTCTACTCCATCTTGTTACTAACTATGCACTTTTTTTCATTTGCGATTTTATTGGATAGTTCTCATCAAGAGGAAGCACATGAGTAGAGATAACAATGCAGGAAAACAGGGGTCTATTAAGGAACAGTTTTCTTTCTGTCTCTAACCAACAAATTTATCCAAGTACCTGCCACAAAAGGCTATGGTAGACCTTGAGGATAAAAAAGAGAACAAGGCAAACAGGACTCCCTTAGAAATTTTCTTTAGGAAGAGACAAAAATCAATTACACAATAAACAATTTCATAACAGATTAAAAAAAAAAAGGAAAATAATCACAAGGTGCCATGGAAGAGCACTATTAAGTGATGACACTCAAGCTGACAGATGAACAGCTCTGAATGTGCAAGGAATCAGAGAAAGTGTTCCAGGTAGAGGGGAACGCATGTGCAGAATCCCGGAGACACCAAAAACCTAGTGGATTCACAAAACTAAAAAAAAAAAAAAAAAAAAAATTCTAGACATGATTTGAATGCCACATATGTGGCAGTAGGTATACTGAAAAGGACAATCAAGTGGACAGGTGATAATGGATCTATAGGCCATGACAGGAACCTGGGTTTTATTTTAGGAGCAACAGGGACATAATATGATCTCTATCCTAAGGTCATTCTTGCCACAGTTTGAAAAACTGCTTAAGGGTTGAAAATGTGAAAACTGGGAGTACAGAGCAGGGGAGAGCTGATGGTGGCAACTGTCAGGGTTAAGGCCTTTAGGAATACCTAGGATCCTTCCCTCTAGTATTTTTGCAAAACTCATCTATGATTGTGCAGCAAAAATTTCAAATGTGATAAAGGATGCTGTTTTTTCCTATGATGCACTTTTTTGGCGGGGTATTGGGGGGCTCTCTTCTCCCCCAAATCACCATAAAATGAAATCTTTGTCAATTCTAGGTATTAGAACATATAATCTTAACCAACATTGTTAAACATAAAGTACAGTTATTTCCAAAATGCAATTTTCCTTTTCCTGTTAAGGAAGGTGGTGGGGCCTTCCCAAGGTGACGCCACGCGGCTTAAGAATTGAGGATGGGGAGACCAATCATTAGGCGCCTACACAAAAAGAACAGCAAGTACAAAGGCCTTTAGACAAAAAAGATATTGCCGTGTTTAAGGAACCGAAAAGCCGAGTGGATGGAGCAGCAAAAGAATGCGGTTCCTATTTAATAACCAGGACGTGTCTTGACATCACGCAGAGAGAAAGGTGTCTAGCTAAGGTTGAAGTTTTACAATTGCTTCACAAAAGCTGATAAAAACTCCACCTCTGTTGAACACAGAGCAGAAAATACTGGTTTAAAAGAGAATGAATACATCTAGGAGGGGCCTGGCAGTATAGTCCCAAAGGTGTGACACTGAAGTTCTTCGCGGGAGTCACCACGCCAGGGCACATCCCTCCAATCAAATCCCCAAACTAACACCTCCACACCTTCAAACGTCCACAAGTCAGGAAAGTTCTGAGGAATTTATTGTCTTCAATCGGCCCCCACGCTTTGCCTACCCTGACCCTGTGCCTATCAATCAAAAGCAGCTTTGCCCATTCTAGGGTGCAAACGGCCCGTCCGCACCCAAATCTGAGAAAACTCAGGCAATGGGCTCTGGCAGGATAACGATCAACAGAACCTCCCACCACCGGCTCCCCAGCCTCCACCGGAAGTTGCCTGAGTGGCAAGACAAAAACTCCGTCGAGGGGCGTGTCTCCGCCAGCAGCCAATGGGCTCTTCCCACCTCCCTCCTCAACAGCGTTCGTTCTAATCGTGGCCTGTGACGTTTGAAGAGCCGGCGCGGAGGGAGTTACGGAAGCCGAGAGGGGCGTGGCATTTTAGTCGCTGGGAAGCCGGGAAGAGGAGGCAAGATGGTTTACATCTCGAACGGTGAGTTGGAGGGGATGTGGGGGTGGCCGATTTCCAGGCAGGCCGGATTTCGGAATTTTGTTTTCCCATCCTATCTCGTCCGGCCCAGGCCCCCAAGCGGCTTTCCCGGCCTTCGTGCCGAGTGATCGGGCGAAGCTGGATGCGAAATCGCCCCAGCCTAGAGCGCGTCAGCGTTCGTCCCCTGTGCTGACGACGGTCGGGGACCGAGGTCCCCTGGAGTGGGGTCCTGCGGACGTGAAGCTAAGCACGGAGATCTTGGAGCCCTAGGCTTTGTACGGCGAGCTTCTGATTGCGGATTTGCGAAAGTGATCTTTGCTCTCGGGCGTGGCTGTCCTTAACTAGTGGAGACCGGGATGTTGACTTGGTACACGTTGCGCTTTCTTTCTTTGCCTTGAGCACTGTTAGAGCCCCTGTGCTTCTCGCCTCGTTTAGTCTTTGTAACTGCCTAGTCAGGTAATGCTTTATCCCTGTCTTAAGGATGGAGACTGAGGCCAGAGGCCCAGGATCACAAAAGTAGTTAATGGCTGAGTTCGAATTCGAACCCAGGTAGGTTAGGATCAGCGGCCTTATTAACCATACTGTTTCTCTAATGTGTTTTAAAAAAAAAAAATCCCCAAACCAGAACTAGCCTAAGGCCATAATTAGATAAAAGCTTTGGATAGGCTCTTCCCCCAAAAGAGTGTAGCCAGTCATATACCCAACTTTTTGCCCGATTTTCCAGGAACTAAAGAAAAAGCACCCTTGTCTCTAGGAGCAAATTAATTATCATAGGAATAGAGGATCTGAGAGAGACTTAATTCTGTGAGTTTACAAAGGAAATGACTGGAAAGAAAAGACTTAGTATAATGGATGAGATCAGTGTCAAACCAACTGCTGCTCACCTGTTTGACTCAGGTGATATTCCGTGGTGCAATGTTAGTAGTTTTTGGATCACTGGAAGTAGGTACTGGTTCTACTTGAATCATCTGTTTATCTCCAGACTGTTAGGGCAGTCGGTGAGAAGTCTCTGCTGAGTGTACTTTGCATTTCTTTGCTTTACCAAATCCTATCTCCCACTTTAAAAATCCTGGAAACAAGTTGGTTTTGGACACTAAAGGAAAGCGTCAAAATTTAATTTCATCTTAGTTTTGGACACTTGCAGACTTTAGTTTATCTTATATTATTTGTGATTAAGACTAGTAGCTTCTATTTATGCATTATTGAGTAATTCCTTGTATTTGTTGAATGCTTTAATGTATATACAGTATTCTATTTGAGCCACATAAATATCCTGTTAGGACCTTTTATCTCCCCTAACCTTTTTTTAAAATTTTGAGACAGGATCTCACTAAGTTGCTGAGGCTGGCTTGCTGAACCTGCCATCCTCCTCCTTCAGCCTCCTGAATTGCTGGGATTATGGGAGTGCCCCACCACGCCCAACTTTATCTCACTTTTATAGTTGAGAAATGTAGTTTTATTCAAGCACCTTTTTTCCCTCTGGGGATACTAGAGGACAGGGGCTTCTGCCTTTATAAACTGGCATGGGGGAAGGGCAAACAAAAAGATAGACTTATGGGTGTGCATACTGTAGATTCTTTAAAATCACAACCGAAGAATTGGTGGGTTCCAGTTAGACCCTTTTTAGATTTGTACTTGTCGGCACAAAATATTTCTATTTCTATCTTATGATTTCCCCCTGAAAATTCCATGTGATGGATATTCCTGAAATACTTTTTCTCAGGCAAGATAAATGTCACATCAACCCATAAAGCAGAGCTATAAGAGGCAGAACCAAGCCTATACCCTCTTTTTTGACTGTGTAGCCAGTTTTTCTCACCACCTCAATGAGAGCTTAGATCCAGGTGGGTACCTGGGAATAAGATGGTCAAGGAAAGAGGAAAAGTAAACCAGGGCAGAAGTGGTAAGCAGATAAAGCCCTTGGGACCTTGGAGAGGCAAGGTAGTTGACAGTATTCTTTGCCCCAAATATTCTGACCTCTTGAGTTGCAAGACTGAAACACTAGAGTATAAACTTTTCATGTAGTAGCTGCTGTTATTTAAAAGTTCTTTGAAAAATTAGGTCCAGTTTTGCTTGAGGCAAAGATAGAGTTTATTGTTAGGCTCAAGAGCATCCTGTTATAGAAAATAGGGATCATTTTAATGAAGGACAGGCCACTTCCCTTCAGTATTTATAGCCTGGGGACTCGCTGATTTATAGGAATTTCATTAAAATAACTCATTCTGAAAATTTGTGAGAGTATGTATAAACAATCTTTTCATACAGGCAAGAGATTTTGCAAGTGAAAAAATATTTTAAAATGGAAGTGGTTGAACATTCCTTTCTATCCACCCAAGCCATTTGTTTCTTCAGAATACTTGAATAAAGAGATGTTTATACCATGTTCTCAGCAGTGTGATTCAGTATAAGAAACTTAAGTCCACCGACAAATGAATGGATAAATATATATACATACTCTGGAGTATTAGTCCTAAAAAGGAAGGAAAGTTTGACAAATGCTACAATGTGGATGTAACTTATAAGGCACTATTAGGTGAAATAAGCTAATCACAAAAGAAGACATGATTCTTTTTTTTTTTTTTTTTTGGTACTGGGGATTGAACCCAGAGGCAATTTACCATGGAATCACATTTCTAGCCCTTTTGTTTTTTGAGATAGGGTCTTGCTAAATTACTTAGGACCTCATCAAGTTGCTGAGGCTGGCATCAAATTTGTGATCCTCCTGTCTCAGTCTTCCAAGTTGCTGGGATTACCTGCCCGGCTCCCTACAATTTCTCTTATATGAGGTTCCTACAAGTCAAATTCTTAGAGACAGAAATAATAATAAAGGCTTGAGGAAGGAGGTAATGGGCAATCAGAGTTTAATGAGTGCAGAGTTTCAGTTGGGGGAGACTAAAGTCTTGGAGGTGGATGGTAGTGATGATTTCAGAACAGCTTGAATGTACTTAATGCCACATAACTATGCTTAAAAATGGGGTAAATTTTATTATGTAAATTTTATCACTAAAATGTCTTGTTATATGTATTTTACTAATAAAAACAAAAGAGGTCTCAGAGAAATATTTGAATAGTATGAAGTCAACCACTCGACTTATATACCATAGGTAAGCATTTGATATGTTAAAGGAATGATCCCTGGATTATGGAGCTTTACTTCCCTGAACCCTTCCTTAGAATGATACATACATTGTAGACTGTGTTGGCTATAGAAATTCTTGTGTTGGCTATAGAAACAGCTGACTGAATTTATCATTGTTGCCTACCTAAATGTAATGCCACTTGGGTCAGAAATTTGTAGTACTTACCAAAGTTTCTTTATTCTTTTCTATAGGACAAGTGTTGGACAGCCGGAGTCAGTCCCCATGGAGACTATCTTTGATAACAGATTTCTTTTGGGGAATAGCTGAGTTTGTGGTTTTGTTGTAAGTATACTAGTGCTCTTAGTTGCTCTGATGTTTAAGTTGACTGAAGTATATTATAGTACATTATGTGGCATATCTTCAGCTTAGCTCTCCTGAAGCAGTTAATTGTAATTTTCAAATCATTTTTGGAAAGGGCAGTTGAGATTCATTTAATGAGAAAGCTGCCACCACCAAACATCTTCCAATTAAGTTAGCTGTGTTTGCTTAACTTTGTAACCATTTCAGTCTGCAGCCAGGCCTGTCAATTCTGTTGTCAAATGACTATGCTTTGCATTCTGTCTACTGATTCCTTGTTTTCATATATGGGGCAACTTTTATTCTACATTATGTGTAATAACTGAATAAGGAGAATTTTTATCTGTTGTTTTTTTTTTTTTTTTTAAAAAAAACAAACCCAAATCCTAAGTAGTTAACTTTTTTAAATAAAGACAGAATTGATGCAGAGAAGACAACAATTTAAACTTCCTCAATAATTTCAAGCAATTCTTATTTAAGTGCATTTTTGGTCTTTCATGTGCTTGTTTTATGAGAACTACTAATAAGTCTTATGGTAAGTTTGAATGTGTATTTGACTGTCTCCTAAAGTACTGCAGAGTTGCAAAATCATGGGAGACAGTTCCTTCTTCACGTTGCAAGGGGTGCAGGATTGGCGTGATTATGGATGTTGGACATCAGAGGAAGTTATTCAATGTGGAGAAAACCATATGCAGGTTGACAGAGGAGTGTGAATATCGAGCTGTGGGCTTTATACTTAGTTTGCTTGTAGTTGTGGGTCTAGAAAGCTTAATTTTATGGCTGCATGAACATAAATAAAAAGGGGTAGAGTGTAAAATGAAAGAGAGATCCATAGAAAAATTCAGCTAGACACAGGTGAGGTCCTAAATTATGTGCAAAACTCATTTAAAGTGTTTTACATATCCCAACTACTCCATATCCATTTACTGTTTTATTCTTAAATTTACTGTTAAATCCTTCTTCTTCACAAATAAAGAAAATTACCTTTCAATGAAGTTCCAGAAGCCCTGTGCCTCTGCCACACCACTGTCACCCCATTCCTTCCCAAGATAATGTTAGGCAAAGGCTGTTGGCAGGGGAAAGGCAGGGGTGAGGAAAGTGAGACACTGTGAAAACGGACTCTGGTACCTGACACTTGATGTAGAGTAGAGGAAGGAAATCAGAGAGGACTCTAGTTTCATGCTCAGTCTCAGGGAATTATTAGCAAATAAGTGTGGGTTTAGCAGAAAACATAATACTTAATTTAGACACATGTATAAGCTAGATCCTGTTGACCTGTGCAAGAAATGTAGGTTTGGCACTACTGAGTAGCTTTATACATCTTTTCACAAAAATGATAGTTAAAACCATGGAAATATATTTTTAATGTGGTCAAAAGTGATACCTCAGTTGTTTTCTGTTCTTTGTTTCAGTTTTAAAACTCTGCTTCAGCAAGATGTGAAAAAAAGAAGAGGCTATGGAAACTCATCCGATTCCAGATATGACGATGGAAGAGGGTATGGCTTTTTAAAATTGATAATAGTTGTTATTATAATTGCATTACATATTTTGGGTGAAGTTAGACCAGTGGAAGTTAACAGTTAAATTCCATTTCACAAAAAATTAATGAATTACTGTAAATCAAAAATCATGTTGCCTCTGATTTGATAAATAGTTGATTTGGCAAAGCTAAAATATACATTCAACATCCTACGGGAGCCTGGTGTGATGGTGCCACACCTATAATCCCAGCAGCTCGGGAGGTTGAAGCTGGGGGATCACAAGTTCAAAGTGAGTCTCAGCAATTTAGCGAGGCTCTAAGCAATTCAGAGAGACCCTGTCTTTACATAAAATATAAAAAAGGGCTGGGGCTATAGCTCAGTGGTTAAGTAACCCTGAGCTTAATCCCCGGTACCCCCCCAAAAAAAAATCCTATAGGAAAAGTCAAAATTAGAAGATGAAAACTGATGGCTAACATTAAAGATTTCAATTTACAGTATAAATTTGCTTCTGCTAATGAAAATCTCAGAAGGTCAGATAGTATGGGCTGGGTTTGTGTTTCCACGTGGTAGAAATCAGCCTGAGTTGCTGGAGGCTTGTTCATCCTAATCCTGGCTTGACTGTTTCCTCACTTGCATTAGGTCTCTGGTTCCTATAAGTATTTGAATTTTCAACTCCTGATCCAAATGGTAGTTCTATTTTAAAGACTCTTTAAGGATCATGTGATGATTGAAAAATGAAAGGGTCTAGTTAAATGTTCAGAAGGAATCCATTGAAATTATGTCTACTAAACAGTAGATACTAACTTTATCTTTTACCAGGCCACCAGGAAACCCTCCCCGAAGAATGGGTCGAATCAATCATCTTCAGGGCCCCAGCCCTCCCCCAATGGGTGGTGGATGAGGAAGGTAACTTAAAATCTGAAATTATTTTCTAAGCTTTTATTTTGAAAATGGCTCCTTAGGAATATTTTCTTTAGGAAAACTTAAGTCACTCAACATTTTGTAATTACTCAGACATTGTTTCGGAAAATATTTCTGACTTAACCCTTAGGCAGTTTGTCAACTTTGTTATCAAAATGTCTTTTGAGAAAGGTATTATAACCCCATGTAACATGTTGAGCTTTATATAGGTCCAATTGAATAACTGTTAATATTACAATCTTTCTTTTAGGTAAATGTCTGCTCTAAGAAGCAGACAACTAAACGTACACATTCATAGAAGAAGGAAACCATTAAGAAGCGGAGGGCTACCATGCTAGACAAGTGGAGGAATGTGTACGTCTATATAAGGATTGCTCTGTGTCCTCACAGATCAATGAGGTCATGCTGGGAATTCCCTCTGCAGGGATCTGGCCTGACTGACATGCAATTCCATAAATGCACATGTTTGTCTCATTATCTTTTTTGTATAGTCTATTAAAGTATTAATATAGTTTTAATAAGTAAATATTTTTAGGTTGTAAAACTGGTTCCTCATCTTTATATAATTAATCACAAAACACTCTAAACCTGAAGAAAATAAAGGCTGCATATTCAGTGCTTGTGTCCCTTTTTTCAACTGTACATGGTTAATTTGTTCTTGTGTTTATTTCAATAGTATGCATAAAATCTGTGCTCTTGAATTAATTTTTGTCTTTAATATAATTTGTCCCATCATGTCTGATTTGCTATCAGGTATAATTATCAGGGTTCTTAAAAAGCTATTGCCAACAAACCTGAACTTCAAAATGGAGATTTGCTGCCTAATCTTTAAAACCATAGACTTTGATGTTATCTCAACAAATTTGAATTCTATACAACTTCTTAGGATTCTGCCTATTGGCTTTAAATACCATCCGAATACAGATAACTTTCACAGTTTTCACTAAGTGGAAAGCTCTATGAGACTAGGAATTTTGTCTTTGCCACAATCCTTTGAACAATGATTACATGTAATAGGCACTGACATATTGATTAGTAAAATGAATGATACAGATAATTCTATTTCCAATGTATAACAGGCTTTGAAACCAAAGTGATTGGGTTAAAGCTTTTAAGAATAAACATTTATCAATATTTATTTAACCCTGTTTGTCAGGAAATAGGGTTGTAGTAGCGTAAGACACTGTTTTTCAAAGATAAGGAAACAATTATAAAACAAGTTTTAGAATAAGGAAAAATATTTTGACAGCTCAATTCTGCTAGGCATCTTTTACACATTTTTTTCTGACAAAATGAGGTCGGTAGGTAGGTGATAGTTAAGTTATAAAGATACATGCAAGTGCTCAGTAAGTTTAGTAACTCTACAAGTTGTGTGGCAAGAGAATGGCAGAGACATTTTGTTAAACCTCCACCTGACCATAGTGGGAGAGATCACTGTAGAGGCCACAAAGGTGGTAGCTTAGTGTTACCAAAGGCTTCTGAGCATGTGACCTATGACCGACCCTCTTGCCTCCCAGGACTGCTGCTGCAGGACTCCTTCCTCTGGGCTTCTCCCCTCCCCACCAATCCTGATTGCAACTGACATTTAGCTGTCCTGCTCCATACCTAGGTTTATTGTCTTAATGCAGAACATAGCCAGTCGAGGAGCTTGTGTTGAAATCTTGTCTTTGTTATTCATTAACTTATGATTTTCGTTTGGGTCATTTTGTCCCAGTTTACTCACCTACCATGTGCTGAAGGTAACAGGATAAGGCAAAGTCTCTGGTGAAGCTTCTAGTCCAGTGTGAGACAGTAAACAAGCAGGCAAGATAACAACAGACTAATGCTTCATTTGTACTTCCAAGGAAATAGGAGGATAGGATAACTTGGGAAGGCCTAAGGCGGCATTCAAGTGAACATATACAGGATGATTCTGGGAAACGCTTGGCATGTCAGAAAAATCAAGTATTGCTAGAAATGCCAAGGAAAATTGGTAGAAAGTGAAATTAGAAGTGTGGCAGGATCTTGATGAAATATGGCCTTAATGATGGTGATCTGTTTCAATTATGTCCAAAGAGTGAAGGGAAACCATGAAAGTATAAAGAACGGGTGTGACATCTTGTTTTTGTTTAGGATAACTCACAAGATTTTACTAAGTGGAGTGCTGGAAACAGTATTGAACTTTTTTAAAATAGTAACACTTGGGCAACTGCAGGACCTACTTGTATGGGGGACAGGGCTGGAAAAGAAGTCTAGTTATTGTACTAAGTATATGAAAAAATGCTCAATATCTTTAGCCATCAGGGAAATGCAAGTCAAAACTGCATTGAGATTCAGTCTCACCCCCATCAGAATGTTTCACCCCAGGCTATGATCAAGAATACAAAAAAGAGCCCTTGTGGTGGTACATGCCTGTAATCCCAGAGGCTAGGGAGGCTGAGACAGGAGGATCACAAGTTCAAAGCCAGCTTCAGCAACTTCGAGGTAAGCAACTCAGTGAGACCCGTCTCTAAATAAAATACAAAATAGGGCTGGGGATGTGGCTCAGTGGTCGAGTGCCCCTGAGTTCGAGTTCAATCCCTAGTACCAAAAAAAAAAAAAAAAAAACCAAATACAAAAAAGGATGCTTGTGAGGATAAGGGGAAAAGGAACCCTTACACACTGTTGGTAGGAATGTGAATTATCAGCATGGAGGTACTTAAAAAACCAAAGATAGAACTACGATATGATCCAGTTATACCACTTTTGGGGGTATACTCAAAGGAATTAAATTCAGCACATGCTAGAAATAACTGCGTACCAGTGTTTATTATAGCAAAATTCACAGTAGCCAAGTTCTGGAATCAGCTTAGGTGCATATCAGTGGATGAAAGAACTTTTAAAAATGTGGCATATTTACACGATGGAGTATTATTCACTCATAAAGAAGCATTTATGCCATTTGCAGAAAAATGAATGGAACTAGAGATTATATTAACTGATATAAGTCAGAAAAGTATGAGGTTTTACCTCATATGGAATCTGGGGCAGGGGGATGGACACAAAAATAACAGGGAGACTACTAAAGAGGAAGTGGGTCATGAGGGAAGGGCAGAGTAATGGGAGAGTGGATGTAAGCAAAGTAAGTTATTTGCCTATATGAAAATGCCACAATGAAACCCATTATTCTGCATAATTAAATTGCACTTATATTTTTTAAAGAGGTTATTGTAGGCTGGGAGTGTAGCTCTGTGGTAGAGGGTTTGCCTAGCTTATCCAAGGCCTAGAGTGGGTAGGGGTTGTTGTCATCCAGGTGAGATGTTGGTGCTTTGGGCTAGGTAATGATAGTATGAATGGAGAAGAGGATGAATTCAAGGTATGATAAAGACTGCAGGATTTGCTGATGGTTTGGAAGCGAAAGCTGTGGGCAGTTGAATAATCAAAATAATTTACTGAGCTGGTAAAAGTTAGAGTGGGTTCTCTTGTTTGTTTTTTGGTCTGTGGGATGGGTAATCAAGAGTTTCATCTTAGCCCAGCCCAATGGCGTATGCCTGTAATCCCAGTAGTTTGGGAGGCTGAGGCAGGAGGATTGCGAGTTCAAAGCCAGTCTCAGCAAAAGCAAGGTGTTAAGCAACTCAGTAAGACCCTGTCTCCAAATAAACTACAAAAATAGAGCTGGAGATGTGACTCAGTGGTCAAATGCCTCTGAATTCAATCCCCAGTACCCCCGCCCCCCGCCAAAGTTTTGTTTTAAACATAAATTTAAGTTTGCAATGCTTTGTAGATGTCCGGTTGGAGATAATAGGCCATTGGATAACAATCTAGATCCCAGGGAGAGGTCCAAACTGAAGATACACATTTGGGAATCATATCTATAGTTAAATCCATGAAACGTTATAAAGTCATCCAAGGAGACCTTGCCCAAAGAACTCCAATATCAGAACGGATTGAACACGATCAGCGAAATATGAGAACTAGGAGCATGTAAGTTGTCTGAGAAGCCTGGAGAAGAGACACCTGTTAAGACAAAAATGAGATTCTGGGGCTGGGGATATAGTTTAGTTGGTAGCGTGCTTGCCTTGCATGCATAAGGCCCTGGGTTCAAACCCCAGCACCTCACAAAAATAAAGTTTTAAAATAAGACTCTGCTTGTCGGCAGAACTACGTAAAGCGGTCGAAAACCCCTTATGTTGCTGTCATCCTACCGTGAGAACTAACCACAGCAACATCCACCCAATCTCAGCTCCACCACAGCCCCGCCTTTCCTGCTTTCCCAGAATCCTCCGAGCCGACGCCCGCGGCGGCCATTTTGATTGTGGGCAGCCCTGCGGGAAATTGCGCCTGCGCGGTGGCCTTTCCGCTCTGGAGGTCTAGCTGAGGAAGAGGCTGGTGGGCGTCCGCCGCCACGATGACCCAGGCTGAGAAGGGGGACGCAGAAAACGGGAAGGAGAAGGGCGGGGAGAAGGAGAAGGAGCAGCGCGGCGTGAAGCGGCCCATCGTGCCAGCGCTGGTGCCGGAATCGCTGCAGGAGGTGGGGCGCCGGGGGCTGGACTCAGGACCCCACGCCTAGCCTAGGTCCTCCGCGGCCAGGCCGGGGCTCACAACGCGACCGAGGAAGGGAGGCCTGGCGGCCGTTGGAAGGGGTCGGGTTTCCCCCGATAGAGGATCATATCGCTAGGGGTGGTGCCGCGAGGTGGTGGTTTCGCGCCGGTCGCTCGCGGGCTGTGAGGGAACGCGGTGCGCAGCAGAGTCTGGCGGTCCGTGCGCGAGCTCCGTGTTCCTCCTGCCGGCTCCGCCTGGCTCTGAGCCCGGCGTCCCCAGCCCGGAAACTACGACGGTGCTTCACCAGCCTCCCAAGTTGCTCTGAGGTTTACGTGGCCGCAGGGAGAGTTTAGCACCCGGCTGGCTCACAGGGAGCTGCAGCTGATGATTGTTACATGTTCAGGTTATTTTCCATTGTTAGCAAAGATTCTTCAAACTTCAAAGCAAGGAAAAGGTAGACATTTTTTCTCTAAAATAGAGATTAAGACCTGCCTGTTCAGAAGAGAACAAGATTAAGTCAGACTTACCAGGAAAAACAAATTTGCATTAGCTTGGCATGAGAGGATCTTTATTGTACATTTGCAAGCACTTTATTCATCAGTGAAGAAAACACCACCTTCTCATAGGAAAACTGGAAAAGATAATGCACAATTCACAAAAGAAATAGGAGGCATTAAATGCTCAGAATTTCACCTTGTCATCTGAGCCAACTTCCTCACCAATGGGGGGTTAGGACAGTTGTAAATGCCTAGCAGAGTGTGAGGCACATGGGAAGCCCTCTGGTGATTATTACTGTTGCAGAAGCCTGCTTTCTCCAGTTGAAGGAGAAGGCTAGGTGGTCTGTATTGGCCTTGCCTGTTCTTACTCCCTGTCATTCTCCCACTTTATACAGGAGCCTATTCCTAGTAGAGCTTGCTGTTGTGGGGGGCAGCCGATAACAGAATATGGTGTGAAATGGGCTAGTACAGAGGATTATACAGCAGACAGTAGGCACTTCCTTCTGCCCTGACAGGGCAGGTTTCTCCAAAGGAGGTAACATCTGGACTGAGACCTGAAGATAATTAGGAGCAGGGGAAGTTCAGAAAGGGAAGGAGAACAGCACGGAAGACACTTGGGCCTAGAGAGGATAGGCAGTAAATCAGGATGTCTGGAGTTGAGGAAGATAGCAGAAGCCATATTGTGAGGATCATATAAGCTGGAGTCTGGCATCTTCTGAAGGCAATGGAGAACTTTGGAAGGTTTCCTGTATTAAGTGCTTCTCTCCATGCCTCCTATGGCTGGGCTGCAAGATTAATGATTAATTTGTTTCATCCTCACATGAGTGCTTGAGATAAGAATGTAATCAGAGCAAAGAAGTAGCTTCTGAATTTGCAGCCAGATTTATGAATCCTAAGCCTGGACCCTTAAGCACTACAGCAGTCAGTGTGTGTAGCACCCTTTAGTTTTTCCATGTTCTCTGTGATACCTATATTGTTTAATATAGTAAGATTTGTTTAAAAAAACAAGACTTAATCCAGAGAAATAATGTGTGTAATGTATCCATTTTTTAATATATTAAATATGTTGATTACCAAAAAATATTTGTCCACACTCTAAGAAGCTGCATTTTCTACTCCAGAGCTTCCCAGTCAACGTGCTGCAGATTGTAAGCTGTTAATGAGGTACAGGTGTCCCTGATGGTGGGCAGCCTCATCTGTTTACCCCAATATGTTGGACAAATGTCTGCCTTACACAGAATAGCTTGGGAAAGTACGGCTCAACACGTTGCTTCTTAAGAATGATGCCATTGTGATTCAACAAATAACCTCCCAGGCTCCTGTCACCCATATGCTGGGATATAGATTAGTGAACAGGACAGGTATCCCTTCTCATGGAAAGTTTATTGTATGTTGAGGGAGCAAACAATAAATAGTTACAGAAGTGACAATGTTATAAAGGAAGGAATACCATAAGGTTGCTGGGGATGTGGGCAGCAAATCTTGTCTGATGACATTTAACTTCAGACCTGAAGGAGGAGTAACACTTAAAGCAAAGGAGTTGTCTGTTTGAAGGCTCCAAAGTCAGTGAGTTAAGAATTCAAGAGGAACCAGACTTGATGGTGCACACCTGTTACTCCAGCTACTTGGGAGGCTGAGGCAGGAGGTTTGTGTTTTTGAGGCCAGCCTGGCAACATAACAAGACCCCATCTAAAAAAGGAATATAGATTAAGATTAAAGAGGTTAAAATGAAAGTGGTTCTGGAGTGAAGCTAGAGAATTAGGCAGAGGTTCTGAACTTATTGACAATCCACAAAACTGTTTTGAAGGAAGACGGGTAAGAAGACAACTATAGCTTGATGTCAGGGTAAAATAGGTACTGAAGAGTCAGGCTGGAATTGCAATTCTTAATTAAGGCATCCCTGTTGTGAAAAAGATTGTCAGTCCCTTCTCTCATTCCCTACTGAAACTTGGAACCTTCAACAAGTTCATGTAGCAGAAGTTCTCCCAAGTAATTCTATATTCTGCCCTCTTCAGATTTATTGAGCTGAAATGATTGTCATGTAAAAGTAAAGCCCACAGTTATTGCCACCGTCCTGGATTTGTGCTGCTTTGTCAGTCCTTGTTCACCATTATCCAAGGATGGATTGTGAATTGCAGCAAAGTTTTCTGATTTGTGAGGATAGCTCTTGCTATGTCAGGTAAATAATACAGAACCAACAAGGGTAACCTTGTTTTAAAAATAATGCCATAATACATTTGGTAGACACATTTTGAAGTGATTAACATATAAAGTCTTAGTTTCCAGCATTATAAAGTAGTAATTCCATTAATTCCTTCTCTGACCCTTTCCATCAAACCTAAGTAATTTTTATTAATCACCTCAGGAGCTTTTTAAAATTGTCAGTTCCTAGGTGTTCTCCCTGGAGTTTCTGAATCAGAAAACTTAGGACATTTTTTTTTTCAACCTTAACAAATGTTTTAGGTCATTCATATGGATCTTAGAACATAGTATTCTCCATATTCTTCCACCCTCTATACCTTGTTTAATTGTCTTCCTTAGTAAGGTGTCTTCCTTAAACCAGGTGGTAGAAACTTCATCCTGGTCATTGTACCCATAGTCTCTGGTACATAATCACTCAGTATTTATGTGTTAATTTATGTTGGATAATTTTGTTTAAGCAAATATTTGTTTAGCTGTATGCACTCTGAGTCAGATCGAGAGCATACAGATACAAAAAGATGGAGAGCAGTAATTGGATATTTCTAAACTCCTCTACTGAATTATTTTGATACCCTTTTTGAGTCCAGTAGTCTTTACAGGAAACTTAGTTTGTTACCAATGGATTGATTAACTTACACCTGTATATTATTTACTGAGATCACACGCCTGTGTTTCACATTTGCAGCAAATCCAGAGCAACTTCATTGTTGTAATACATCCAGGTTCAACAACTTTGAGAATTGGTCGAGCCACAGACACACTCCCTGCCAGCATTCCTCATGTCATTGCAAGAAGACACAAACAACAAGGGCAGCCCCTATACAAGGACAACTGGCTCTTAAGGGAAGGACTAAATGTAAGTCAAAATAGTGGACCTGGGGAGAAAGCCCAAGGTTGTTTCCTTGTGAGGGCTTAGACACCCAAGAGTATCTGGGAATCTTGAACAAACATCCTCATAGCTTTACTGTGTTTTAAAATAATAACAACTGTCATTTTTTATCTGAACTGTTGATTTAGATTGTGAAGAATTAGTTACAACAAAAATAAATTCAGTTTAACTGATTAAGATTAATTGGATATTGATAAAGGTGATCTTTAATGGAAGTTATAGAATTGTCACTTAAAATGATATGGGTTTTTATTAACTGATAACTGTATTTTCTTTTCCAGACACTTATACTTTAAATCCAACTCATATTTTAAAACCATTAGCAAATTGAACTGCTGTGGCCAACCACTTACTATAGTCTTAGATCAAATTATAATTTCAAGACAAAAAAAATAATTTCCCTGAAGTAAGCATTCACTCAGTCTTATTTTGCAGATGGTAATTATTAGAAAAAAATTTGTGTTAGCTGTTAAATCTGCATATTGCATCATGATCCACTTCTAGCTTTCAAGTTATAAGTTAAGGACAGTTTTAGAAATTTAAATTTTTGTAATTGTGATGGTAACCTTTAGAATTCTCTTGTTTAGTATAACTAGCAGACTACTGAAGTCCAGTTATAAATTTAATTATAATTCGCCCATGTAAGAATCCACAAAATCTTAGTAACTTGTATATTTGGTTAATCAAAATACAATATGTAGAAGGAATGTGACATTGTTACAAAATTGAAATGAGAAATATAGATGTATGGAAGAATCTCTGAAATACTTTGTAAACATGAAGTAGATGTGCTTTGATTAGTGCTGTGAAAAATTTTAACAATCAAAAGTCTCTTGAGGGTATAGATTTTTGCTAATATTTAGGGTTTGGTTAGAGTTTCATTTTTGACTTTTTTATTTACAATAAAAGATTACTTGGAATCCTGTAAATTACTGCAAATGACAGAGATTAAGGAAATGCTGTTTGTTGATGAGGGAGTAGTTCCTAATATTGGATTAAATAGTAGCTTTCTCTTTTCACTAAGTCCTTTATTCTGATCATCTTTCAATTTTTTCCCCTCAGAAACCTGAAAGTAATGAACAAAGACAAAATGGCCTTAAAATGGTGGATCAAGCAATATGGTCTAAAAAAATGTCAAATGGCACAAGACGAATTCCTGTGTCTCCTGAACAGGTTAGTCAACCTTTTCTTCAGATTTATTCTTTTCCACTTTTATTATCATATGTCTCTCAATGTGGGCTATTGTGCAAATAACAGGGTGGACTCACACAAACCTAGATGATCTAGCTGCCTACACACTTATGCCATATGGGATAGCTTATTGCTCCCAGGCCATAAACCTGTGTAGCATGTTATTGTATTGAATACTATAGGCAGTTGTAATGCAATGGAAGGTATATGTGTATCTAAACATAAAAAGTACGTAAAAATACAGAATAAAAGATAAAAGTATACCCGTGTAGGGTATTTATCATAAACAGAGTTTGCATAACTGGAAGTCTCCCTGGGTGAGACAGTGAGTGGTGAGAATGAAGGCCTAGGATGTCACTGTACACTACTGTACACTTTATAAACATTGTATACATAGGCAACACTTAAATTTTTTTTTTCAGAAACAAATTTATCTTTACTAAAACCTTTAAAAAACAAAAAACAGTACTGAAGATTGAACCCAGAAGTGCTCTACCACTGAGCTACATCTCAGCCCATACACACACACATAATTTTTTCTTTTTGAGACACGGTTTCACCAAGTTGCCCAGGTTAGCCTCAAACTTGCAGTTCTTCTACCTTAGCCTCCCAATACCTGGGGTTATAGGTGTTCAGCTCCATACTTAGCCACTTTGCTGTAACTTCTTCATTTTTTTAATAATACAGCTTAAGATACAAACATGGTACAGATGTATAAAAATTTTCTTTAAACCCTTATCTATGTTTTTTTCTATTTAAATTTTTTTTTTCTTTTAAACTTTTCTTGGTTAAAATCTTAGAGAGAGACACACACACACACACACACACACGTTAAGCCAACACGGGGTAAGGATCATCAGTATTACTGTCTTCTACCCCCACATCTTATTCCACTGGGAGGACTTCATGGGTAATAACACATGGAACTATGATAACAGTGTCTTTTCCTGGAATATCTCCTGAAGGACCCTGAGAATCTTTTACAGTTAACTTTTATAAATAAATATAAAATATATGTACATATACATATAAAATAATATTTTATATTAAATATTTTATACACATATGGAATATACTCTATAAAAGAATGGTATAAATATATAAACCATTAACATAGTTTATTATGAATATCAAGTTTAAGTACTATACCTAATTGTACATGTTTTACTTTTGTGTGACTGGAAGAGCAGTACATTTGTTTATACCAGCATCACCACAAATGAGTGAGTAATGTCATGAGTTAGTAGGTAGTTGGAATTTTTCAGCTCCATTATCATTGTTATGGGTCCACTGTCTTATATGTGGCCTATCATTGACCAAAACATCATTATGCGGCACATGACTGTAATACCATTCACACGTTTTCCCTTTTATTCTGCAAATACAAGATGAGATTTCCTTTAAAAAGAAAGAAACTCCTTTCTTAACTGTATATTGAATACTAGAATACTTGAATTAGTGTCACAAATACTTAGGCAAGCCAACTAACTTATAAGGTAGTTTATTAAGGCAAGTTTATAAAAGTTTATATTTTACTGGAGAGTGTATAATCTAGGATCTTGGTAGGAAGCTGTATTCTTAACTGTATTCTTCAATTTAATATAAACCAATGCAGACTTGAATTAGATTTACATATAGATTTATATTCATCTTTAAGCAGTATATAGTTTTAATTTTGGACTGTCTATAAATAACAAAATAGGTGTAAAAATCATGGGAAAAACCAAGATTGTGGAAAAGGACAAGAAAATCTTTCGGTGACTAGTGAATATTTTCCCTAGTATTTTGGATCTGTGATTAAAATTGTTCTGTGAATGAGAGAAACTAAAGGGATTCTTAATGCTGCCCTCCTCCCCTTCTTGTGTAAATTCAACTAATTTTCTTTTTCTTTCTTTTTTTTTTTTTTTTCAGGCACGTTCTTACAACAAACAAATGCGGCCTGCAATTTTAGATCACTGTTCTGGAAATAAGTGGACAAACACGTCTCATCACCCTGAGTATTTGGTAGGAGAAGAGGTAAGAAATGTCTTTACAATGAAATGAAAAAAGAAAAAACGTGATCTTTCTCTTAAAATCCACTTTGCTACCAAGTTCCGATTGTTTCTTAACATTTGGTTATTCTGCTTTGAGGATCAGATATTCACACTGATACCTGGGTTGTTAAATATTTCACATTCAACATCTAAAACATTCAGAAATTGTTGTTCCTAGTATTCCCCCCCCCCCCGCCCCCCAGTGCTGGAGATTGAACTCAGGACCTCAGGCGTGCTAGGCAAGTGCTGCTGAGGTACATTCCCCATTTTCTCATTCAGAAATGTTAATATTAATTCTGGTCTTAGTTTTTTGACTCCAGGAGAAGAGTTTTTAAAATATACCTCTTACCCTCCCCGCCTTTTCTAGGCCTTGTATGTTAATCCATTGGATTGTTACAATATCCATTGGCCTATCAGAAGAGGCCAGTTAAATATTCATCCGGGACCTGGGGGCTCCCTTACAGCTGTTCTAGCAGATATTGAAGTAATATGGTCTCATGCAATACAAAAGTACTTGGAAATCCCACTGAAAGACTTAAAGGTAAGCTAAAATTCCCAGTAAATTTGGATTGTCTTAAAGATTCTTGGTCAACACAAATAGACTTTACCAAGTTGTTTGTGGTACAGTGTCCTTCTTGAAGCATTCTCAACCTTAGGGTGGTGGTCTTCCTCAATTAGTTCCTTTCTGATGACTTCTTTTTTATTGTTTTGCTTTGGGGAGTCTCAGTGCTGTTTGGAAGTCAGCAAGCTTGCTCATGTTTATGTTTTCTGTCTCAGACACATTAGTTATCTTTCATTTTACAAATCTGAGATGATTCCAAGTATGGTGGGGGGAGACTTTGAGTTTCATAAAGAAACAGAAAATGTTAAAGGATGGCACATGTGTTCAAGTTTTTCCTCTGAGCCATTAGCCGTAACTGCTGTGTAGGGAAGCCTCCATAAGGACAGGTGTGGTGGGATTGGACTTAACTGGATGTGTTAACGCTTCCACCTTTTTTTCTTTGTTCTTTTTAGTATTATAGATGTATCCTATTAATTCCTGATATCTATAATAAACAGCATGTGAAAGAACTAGTGAATATGATACTGATGAAGATGGGTTTTTCAGGTATGTGTGTTATTCTAGTGAGACTTATTTACAAATTTTTTAAAATTTTTATTTATCTAATTACTTGTGGTACTGGAGTTCAAACCCTGTATTTCATGCATGCTAGGGAAGTACTGTACCACTGAGCTACAGCCCTAGCCCTGCAGTGAGCCCTACTTGAAATGAAATTGTTCTTTTTTTAGTGGCAAAGTTAATCTAATTCATTGATTCATTTAAATGCTTATTCTGAAAAGATTAATGCAGATACATTCCTGAAAGTTTCTAGGCTCCTGACTTTAATTGTTTTTACAATATGTACTGCTCTCTAGCTGATTAGTCCTCTGCTTTTTGTTTCTCAGGGATTGTAGTCCATCAGGAGTCTGTCTGTGCTACCTTTGGAAGTGGCTTAAGCAGCACATGTATTGTAGATGTTGGGGACCAGAAGACAAGCGTGTGCTGTGTGGAGGATGGGGTGTCTCATCGGAACACACGGTAAGGAACTTGTGAGATGATGTTTCCTATTCCCTCTCCCTTCAAAGTCTGTTCATATCATTAGGGTTTAGAAATGATTTTTATAAGAAATTATATATTTAAAAGTCAGCATAGGAAACCAGCACGATTGTGGGAGTATAAATTCTAGCAAGACTGAAAACAAATGATTGCCCTTATTGGAACTTTCTAGTGTGAATCCATGTCAATAACTCCTGAAAGTCCTGGCATGTATTGTATGCCTTCCCATAGAGGAAGTGTGAATGTTAACTTTTTCTTTTACTGTGGCCTGCCATAGAAAAGCTAATCACACCCTAACAGCAAAGGATGGCTGTTTTCCCATGGTGTCATCAGTGGTAACAAGTTAATAAAATAAATGGCAGGAGCACGTTTGCTGCATGTCCTTCCTAAGACATCTTTTTGCAGGTAAAGCCACTTGGGTAGTACAGGAATGGATTCTGTGCATCATTTTGTGGTCCTGAGACAGCTTTCTTCTGTCCCTTACTTTAGGTAGATTAAGTTTCAGGTACAGAAGAAATGAATATAAACAGGATTCAAGGTGGTCATGAAAAGGTTAATCTACTGCCTCCAATCCCAATTTACAAGACATTCTAAAACCCAATATGAGGGCTGGGGTTGTAGCTCAGTGGTAGAGTGCTTGCCTAGCACATGTGAGGCTGTGGGTTTGATCCTTAGCACCACATAAAAAAATAAATAAAGGTTTTTTGTTTTTTTTCTTTTTGACATTGTTTTTGTTTATTTTATGCTCTCGTATAGCTCTGTTGTAAAAAGTATTTTTCATCACTTTTCCTTTATTCATCCCAATTCATTAAAACAGTTGCATCTAATTACATAAAAACAAGATATTTCTGTGCAAATACATACATGTACATACACTACATAGAAAATATAACTGATTTTTCTGAACAGAGTAATTATAAAAACAAATCATTGACCATCAGGAAAAATCTTTGGGAAACTAAAAAGAACTGATTACAATAATATATAGATGTAATAAAATGTAAACTGTCTAAAAACTATAATTGGCAATTGGATAGAGTCATTATGTAAATGAAACATAACCAAACAGTTTTTTTTACTTTAAAAAAATTTTTTTTAAATTTATGTATGACAGTGGAATGCATTACAATTCTTATTACATATATGGAGCACAATTTTTCATATCTCTGGTTGTTTACAAAGTATATTCACACCAATTCATGTCTTTATACATGTACTTTGGATAATAATGACCATCACATTCCACCATCATTTCTAAAAATGAAGGTATTGTGTCCATCTACAACTGAAAAAAAAAAAAAAGAGTGTGTGTGTGTGTGTGTGTGTGTAAATAAATAGATAAAGCCCAGTATGAGCTAGCGTGGCTCTGCCATTATTGTTCTCAAAGTATGGAGAAAATACTGGACCCAGGTCTATTTCCATTAAACTAATTTTACAGTGGTCTTCTTAAGTTGTAGAAACTTTCAGTTAGTGAACAATTTTCCCTAAGTCTTTCCCTCATAAGTTTGTCTTATGTTGTTACCTCTTCATGCTTGTGAGTGCAGCCAGCCAAACAATTGTGATCTAGTGAAAGGCCATTAACTTGAAAATGAATTGGATTTAATAATGTATATTCTGTGTTTTGAAAACTTTTTGCAAACAGCAAAAAGCATGTTCATATCATTAGGGTTTAGAAATGACTGCTTCCAGGTGCCCTGTCAACTGGTTTTGGCTAAAGTTCCCTTTGTCCCTTCCACTATCCATTCCATTCTTCCATTCAGTTCTTACAGTAAACATTTGAAAATTTTTGTGTTGTACTATGCCTAAAGGAGTTCTTGAAGCACTCTTTGCACCTTCCTAACTCACAGATTTAACAGTCTGCCCTTTTAACTTTAGGCTTTGTCTGGCCTATGGAGGATCTGACGTGTCAAGATGTTTTTATTGGCTCATGCAGCGAGCTGGATTCCCTTACAGAGAATGCCAGTTAACAAATAAAATGGATTGCCTTCTTCTGCAGCACCTTAAAGAAACTTTTTGTCATTTAGACCAGGTGGGAACAAAATATTACCTATTATTTTTTTGTTTGTAGAGAAAATGTAATATTTAAAAGGTATTTTAAGATTAATTATACTGCTCTTTTAACCCAATTAATAAAGCCTAGAAGCTTTCCTCTCAAGGGGGTGAGAGCTTTTTGATATGGTCAAGATAGTGAGGTGCTCTCTTGAACCCAGAATGCACAGCTTGTTTTTCAGGAGAATTTAGCACATTTTTCTCTGAAGGTGTCTAATCACTGATAAGAATGAAGATAAAACTTTAGGTATAATAAAAGTAACAAAAATACATAGATGTGGACATTTTTATTAAATTTTGAAGCACTTTCTTAGTATTGTGAAGAGTTAACCTTTAAATCATATCTATATGTGTATATATAATATATGCATACATATATTAGATATGGGTTGGCTACCTTTTTTACTTTTTGTATTTGACTTTTTTTCTCTACTTTTTCAGATAATAGAATTCTAAGTTTTAAGACTCTAAGAAACATAAAAAGGGTCTAGATATATATTAGTTGAGAGAATTTGCTTATTGATTGAGGTCACTCTTTGTATTAATGTTTATCAAAAATGAAAACTGCAGATGATATACATTTCAGAAGTGTTAAATAGGAAAGCAAAGAACAACTGAATTCTTGGTTTTTTTTTTTTTTTTTTGGTTTTTGTTTTTGGTACCTGGGATTTAACCCAGGGGTGTTTAACCACTGAGCCACATCCCCAACCCCTTTTTAATTCCTTTTATTTGAGACAGGATCTTGCAAAGGTGCTTAGGGTCTCGCTAAGTTGCTGAGGTTGGCTTTGAATTTGCCAGGTGTTTGCCCCCACACCCAATTTGGAACTTTTTTTATTAAGTATAGTGAGAGTGGTACAGAGTTGTAGGGTGGCCTTTTTATTATAAAATTTAGATGATGGAGAGGCTTATGCATAATTTGAGGAGTTTACATGCATTCTTACTGATTTACTGACAGCATCTTTTCCTGGAATCAGGACATCTCTGGGCTTCAGGACCATGAGTTTCAGATTCGCCATCCAGATTCTCCTGCCTTGCTTTACCAGTTTCGGTTAGGAGATGAAAAACTCCAGGTAACCCCATAGATGTGTATATCTTGGGTAAAAATAAATCTATCCAGGCTCAATCAATTACACTGGGAAAATGTGCACTTGCTGGGAACATGGTTTGCTAGTTGGAAGTTGGAGGCAGTATCTTTCTGATTCTTCTTTTCTTTTCATGCTCAGGCTCCAATGGCTTTGTTTTACCCCGCAACTTTTGGAATTGTTGGACAGAAAATGACAACTTTGCAGCATAGATCCCAGGGTGATCCTGAGGATCCTCATGATGAGCATTATCTACTGGCTACACAGAGCAAGCAAGAACAGGTTCATAGTAATTCTGGTGGGAGAAGAGACAATTTTGACCCTGCAGGAGAAGTTTGCCCAGAATTAATAGATCACTGATCATTTATTTCGGTCTTCAACAGACTAACCCTGATACTGCTTGTAGAACTAGAGATGAAGTGTGAATTTTGTTTTGTCTTTTACAGTATTGAAGGTTGACCCCAGGGCCTTCAACAGGCTAGACAAATGCTCTACAACTGAGCTATATCCCTGTCCCTTTTTATTTTTTATTTTGAGATAGAATTTCACAAAGTTGCCCAGCCTTGCCTCAAACTGGCAATCTTCCTGCCTCAACCTTCTGAGTAGCTGGGATTACAATGCCTGATTAAAGTCTGAATTTAAAATCCAGATGACCGACTTCTTTATTCAGACATTAATTCAGTTTTCTGAATGCCATGCCATGTACTTAAAAAGTTAATGAAAACACTTTTCTTTTGCCATAATATTATTTACTTACATTATCTGCTACTAAATATCGATTCAGTAGTATTTTCAGTAGCATCTCACCTACTTTATAATTAATTACATTGTAAAAGGTATATGACATGGGCAAAGAGCTGAATTTTTTTGTTCAAAACTAGTTTCAGTAATAAGAGGTCTGCTGTAGGAGCATAAAATGAAGCTCTTACCTGCTAATGAAACATCAGAGCTCATGATGAAAAATAGATGAGAACTATAAACCTTTTCTAGTCTTTGTTCCTGCCCCATAGGCAAATGTGAAGCAGTAGATAGAACTTAAAAATGAGGATTTTCTAGTAGCCGTTGGCCCATGAATCCTATTGAAATATTTCACTTCAGGAAAAATGTTATCAGTACTAACATTCAGTGGTAGACCCACACTGAGTCCTACAGAGACTGCTTTGGCTTTAGAGTGTGCTCACTCCTCACTCCTAGGTTATCTTGGGATTGGGTGCTGGGCAGTATGTGTATAACTTGCTGGCTTTTGTTTCATAATGGGGCATGATAGGCAGGGAAGGGTAGGATCTAGCAAGACAATATCAACAGTGTTCTGTTATGGTCATACCATCTACTTGATTGTCCTTTTGATTTATAGTCTGCAAAAGCTACTGCTGACCGAAAATCAGCATCCAAACCCATTGGATTTGAAGGAGATCTTCGTGGCCAGTCCTCTGATCTTCCAGAAAGACTCCATTCTCAGGAGGTGGATTTAGGATCATCTCAGGGAGACTGCCTGATGGCTGGCAATGACTCAGAGGAGGCCCTCACTGCACTGATGTCCAGGAAAACTGCCATCTCACTGTTTGAAGGGAAAGCCCTGGGCCTTGACAAAGCCATCCTGCATAGCATAGACTGCTGTTGTAAGCACATTTGGGGACACCAGAAATAACAAATAAGTTGGTTCAATTTAGGGTATATTTGTGCAGTGTATCATGGTCATTCAGAAACTATGGAGCACCTACTCTGTCCTTGCTTTGCCAGGTGTTAGGAGTACAGTAATGAAATAGAATAATTGGTTCTTTGCCTTATTGATTTTATAGCATAGGGAGAATAACATAATTGCATAAATATGAAATTATAATTGTGGTGGGTGCTGCAAAGTTGAACTATAGGGTCCTAAGAGCTCCTGATTTAGAGATGTAATAAAAGAGTTTTACTTACTCTGGGGAAGGTTTGGAGGGTGGGCAGCAGGGAATGCTTTCTTGAAGAGCCATGTGAGAGATTTTAGGTGAGAGCAGATTGTTAGACAAACAGAGTGACATTCCAGGCAGAGGAAGAAAGCTGCAAAGACTGATGTGGGAAGCAGAGTGTGGGAATGAGGCTGGAGAGTAGGTGAGTACCACACCACACTGGACCTCATGGTCCACCTTGAAGGGTTTGGTCTTAATCCTTTGAGTAACAAGGCATGAAGGGTGGGGTGGCGGCATGCTCAGATTTGTGTTTTACAAGGTTCCTCTGGCTGTGTGGGTTTAAGAGTGGTCTAAAGGGAGATCTTTGAGGAGGTTATTGCAGTTGATAAGCAAGAGATGTTTGTGGCTTGGCCTAGTGGTGGTGGTGGTAAGTAGAAGGGATATCTATGTCTTTTCAGCATCTGATGATACCAAAAAGAAGATGTACAGCTCTATCCTGGTAGTGGGAGGTGGTTTGATGTTTCATAAAGCTCAAGAATTTCTACAGCACAGAATTCTCAACAAAATGCCACCTTCGTTCAGGCGAATTATTGAAAATGTGGATGTAATTACAAGGCCTAAGGTGTGTTGTTTCATGGTGCAAATTGAACTGTATGCAAATGAAACCAGCAGTGGTTATTTCTAAGTGGACAGTTAAAACCTGGGAGGTTTGGGCTTGTGTCAGGCGAGGTTGTAAGAGTATGAGGAAGTGCAAAAATTACTCTTGAGTGTGGCACAGATGTGGCAGAAGGAGCTCTGGACTAGGTGACTAAATTCCTGGTTCTGGCCCTTGCTGCACCTGACTTCCACCTTTGTGAGAGAATCAGGTGGGTTGAGAATACTGTTCTCTCATACCCTGACAGCCTCTTATAGTCAAGAACTATTGCTGGTCCCTGGACTAGAAAGATCTTTAAAAATCTTTTTGGTTTGAACTATCTTGAAAAGAAGTATAAATCCAGGAATTTTGAAATACATTGTGTCTGAATTTCATTAAATATAAACCCAGGAATTTAGAAATATATCATGTTTGTATTAAATCTCACTACAGTTCCTGGTGATATTATTTTACTTCGGAGGGAAGGATTGTGGGAATGTATTTATTCCACTCACATCAAAATTATTTTGTTATATATGTTCCTGCTTAAAGGCCTGTTGTGGAATAGTAGTGAAGAGTAGCATGTTCAATAGTAAAAATTAAAAGTGTTCTCTTGTCAGATCAGAGAGGTTTTAGTTGTCCATGAGTCCCGCTGTCTTAATATGGGTAGAAGACCTGGCTTCTTAGGACATGGACTCAGCAGGAATCCTTCCCAGATTAAATAAATGAAGTATACATCTTGTCTACTTATACTGAAACAGTTCTATCACTTGTCTAGGACATGGATCCTCGGCTGATTGCATGGAAAGGAGGGGCAGTGTTGGCATGTTTGGATACAACTCAGGAACTGTGGATTTATCAGCGAGAATGGCAGCGTTTTGGTGTCCGCATGTTACGAGAGCGAGCTGCTTTCGTGTGGTGAAATGGGGAAGAAAAGTAGCTGTTGAAGACCAAAACAAGTCTCTTGGTATAAAGGATATGTATGTATGTATTTTAATTTATTGACCTAGATGCTTAATTTTCAAGGAAAAGAAATAAATTTCAGTTTTATGTTCATGATATGACATTGGTTTGAAATTATAATCTTTTGTAGACAGGTCATTTAAGAATAAATATGAACTCTTTAATTGTAGCTCTCTGCCCCTTTCTCAGGGCTTCGCAGTGATATAAAATGTTGCTGTTGAACTTTCTTTTAAGGGGCGAAGAACTTTTTGTTGACCTCTGAGCATTGTCAGCCATACCGATGTGACTTGTGAGAAGGGCCCGTTTGTGCCATTTTCCTCTTATCTAGAATAGTATAGGTGTCTTGAGTTCTGTGCACATGACTCATGTATTCTTGGAATTCTAAATACAAAAAAAGTAGTTTTGGGGGTTTTTTCAATTTTCTGTGGGATTACAAAAAAATGATAGGAACCCATTCAGTTCTAGATTTCTAGAGACAACAATTTAAGGCTTTACTGGCTAGATGTCATCAGACATGCTGTAGGGTGGGTTAAAGAAAACTGTTATAAGAGCAAGACAACAGCTAAAAGGGACATCTTTCCTTCTTAAAGCTATATAGAAATGATTTGGATAAAATTTAGAGTTGTTAGCTTGTGCTGTATAATATGGTAACTGTCAGGATTACTACTTGATCATCAAGCCCCCAGTTTTCCTTTATTTGAAGAACCAGGTGCAAGCTTTTGGAGATTTCTATGTTCAGTATGACCAGTTGCCTTTAACCTGTGAGCACTCTGGAGCAAAATCAAAATAATATAGTCATTAGCACTAGTGGTCCAGGCCCTGAGCATGACTTCTTTGAAAAGGTGTCTCAGTGGAGACAGGAGCCAGTAGTACCTGGAACTCAAGAGACCTGGCAGGAGGGAGAGAATGCCTAACCCCAGCTGTTAGGTGCCTGTTCTTGTCACCACTATGACCAGGACTGCAGATGTGGGGAGAGACAAAATCAGGGAAAGGTAAGAGATGGAGGTAAGAATGTAATATAGAAAGAAATCTAAGGCAGGAAGAAATGTGGTACTGAGGCATTTTGCACAGGTAAGCGTAACCTGTGTAACTCCATCAGTAGATTAGGAATACAAGAGTCCACAAATACATCAAAATAATTTTAACTTGCTAATACTATTTGGGATGTATGATTTCAACTTGAAAATTATCTTTTACAAATTTATACAATATTGATTTTGTGTTTCTGGGTTGTTTCAACACAATTTAGTATCAACTGCCTATTTCAGAAGTATATAGTTGTTTCTGATAGTTCTTCACATAACAGCATATCTCTTTTATAATGGGTATATGCTGATTCAGAGGAAGTTGATTACTAGTCCAAGTTTTGATGTGAGCCATATCCATCTCCTCTTACCAGCACTTTGATAGGCATTGTGAAAACTGTCATGACAAATAAATGAGCCTTGCCACATTAAACATACTGCTTCAGCCATTATTACTAAGTATCCGCTTATGAAGCTGGATATGATGAGTTCTCACTTTACGCTTCTTTATTTGGGTTTTTATTTTATCCTTAAGACAACTATTAGGAGGAGGAAATGGTCTCTTAAGACTGTTCTGCAAATGCACACATTTTAATAGTCATCCATCTGAAATTGACCCCCATTTCAGAGCAGATTCATTTTTACACTGTATAAGTATTCCTGGGAAAATACATCTAATAGAAATGTATTTTTGTGAGCTCTGTATTAAGAAAAAGATGCTTTTAGGAAAGAATTGGAAGACTTTAAATATTTTACCTCTTTATGTTCTATAATGCTGATAGGTTGAAAGTTACCTTTCAATGTTATCTTTTTATAAGTGAGTTGCAATAGTTTACCTAAATAAAAAAAAACTAAGAAGTAGTTTTGTTTTAAACATGAAAAATTATGTAATAACAGGAACTGAAAACTCTTGATAGTGATCTCTAATAGGTAACTTTGGGCAAAAGTAGACATTAGGTTTACAGGAGTATAGTTTGGTATTCATTTAACAGGCACTTGCACAAGAGTCCAGACATGAATCTAGTTTGGAGAGAGAAGGTCCCAAGCAAATACCAAACTTTACAGTTGACACAAATTTGGTTGGCTAAGATGGGCCCAGTTTTATTATTCCCAACTTTTACTATCTTAAAGGTAAAGATTTCTGTTGGGCGTGGTGGTGCATGCCTGTAATCCCAGCAGCTTGGGAGTCTGAGGCAGGAGGATTGTAAGTTCAAAGCCAGCCTCAGCAAGACCCTGTGTCAAAATATAAAATAAAAAGGACTGGGGATGTGGCTCCAAAAGAATAAAAAAAAAAAAAAAAGAAAAATAAGGATTTCTGTGTGTAATAGAGGGTTTTTCTCCAAGAAAACTACTGAGTGAATTAATGAGAGCTTCTTAAATTTAGTATTCATTAATTGAACCTAGAATGTTACAGAACTAAACACTTCTACCAACAGTTCAAGGCATGAGTTATTCAAGATTGGACTTTTGGTTGGAAGATGGCTTAAGCACAATATTATCAGAACGATTATAATTTTCAGTTATAACTATCCTTGATTTGATGGTATACAATTGACTTGGCTTTAATTATAAATTTAGTCTGTTCGTTAATGTTCTAATAGTGGCATTTGTAAAAATTTTATCAGCATAACATTTGTTTTATTTTTTTAGTTGTAGATGGACACAGTACCTTTATTTTATTGATTTATTTTTATGTGGTGCTGAGGATGAAACCTAGTGCCTCATGTGTGTGAGGCAAGCGCTCTACCACTGAGCTAAAACCCCAAACGAGCATAACATTTTTTAATGACTAATCTATGACCTGTATGTTCAGTTTTGATTCTCTCTATTCTGGTTCTAAAACAAGTGTATATATAGCCTTCCCTATCAGTAGCCTGGGTAGTAAATTTCAGGATCATCACAGAGCTCTCTCCAAAACTGGTTGGGTAGGAAGGCTTTGTAGTCTTGCTCTTCTCTTGGGCGGGCTACAAGGGGGAGCAGCTGCTGTGGCAGACTTGTGACCATTTCCCCACTGACATGTGCTGTGTGGCACAGAGAAGTTGTGTTTGGAGAGCCGCGGCATCCTTCATGAGGTGGAACTTAGGGCAGACATGGAGGGCACTGTAGTTGTCTTTGGGATCAGCCCCTCTGAAGCAGACCACTATGTATTTGTGCAGATGAGTCTGGCTACTCAGATCACTGCAGAAAAGATTAAAGGCCAGGGGGAACAGGTCTTGAGAGTTCTCACTGGGGCTGTCCTCGTTGTGGCCACAGGTATCATCGCACATGGCATTGGCATCATTGGAAAGAAGGAAGATTACTTTATCTGCTGCTTTCTTCTGAGTGGTAAGCCACTGAACTGGACCCATCTCAGCTATTTTCTTTTTCTGCCATTTTTCAAGGATCACCTCACTTCTGCAGTTATTTTGAAGAAATTCAGTGAAGTAACAAACTGTGTGATGGAAACATATTTCAGATGGGTGGACCACCAGAACTTTAATGAGGGGCAGTAGCCTTGTAGTAGGAAGGGAAGTGTTCTTGATCTTTTCTGTGAGAGGAGGAAAAGCATTTATTATCTGAACAGTTAAGAGCAGGCTTTCGCCCTAGTCTAAATCACCCCCGATAAGTGATCCCTTACTTGAGAAAGAATGTCAGTGGAGCACTGGGACCTAACTGATTTAGTGAGTATGTTGCAGGTATCATTTTAGACATAGCACCTGAAACATACTCACTAAATCAGTCTTCTCGAGCTTTATTTTTTCAAATAAATTCATAGAAATTATTTAGGCTTAGTTACTATCCGATCTCTGCACTTCACATCACATTTTGAGTTGGTTTAGCTCTGCGGTTGTTTGTACCATCTTCTACCTCCAGGTGGTAGTTTCTGTGTGTTCCATTAAAGTTAAACCCCTGGAACTTAACTGGAATTCTGCCCTCTACTGGACTATAAAAGAAACTACAACTAATACAGTTCAAATAGCATTTCCTAAATATAAGTCTTCCTGAGGTCACAGTTCTCATAGCCTTCTAAGCATAGAACATGGAATTGATCTTGTTCTACATACAACATTGCATGCAACTCAAAGGGTGCATTTACATTTCCTCTTGTACATGTGGAGGAAAGCTGCAGAGTCTTTATTGGGTGGCTGCGAGCTCTGATTCTATATTAATTCCTTGACTTCTGTTGTCAAGTATCAAGTATTCTAGAGTTTGCAGAGACCTTAGTATACCAATTGTTCTTAGGTCTTTTTAAAAAGTAAGGACTAGCGTAGAACATCTGTCACAGGTAACAGTAGACTTCTAGCCATTTTTTGCCCATTTCAGTATTTGTAGAAGCCTCCATGGTAAAAATGAAATAGGTGGTAGGTAGTTACCAGATCTCCAAGTTCTCACTCTGCTTTAACCTGGCAGATGTGATCCAGTTGTTAGCATATCAGGCTCTCTAATAGTGCTCTAAGGCATTAAATAAATGTTGTGTTAACCTTGAGAAATGCCAATGAGATGGCATCTAGAGGAATCTCCTTTTAGAAAGTTGAAAACATGGGGCTTAGGGTGTAACTCTTTGGTAGAGTGCTTGTCTAGCATGCGTGATGTCCTAGGTTTGATCCCCAGCAGTGCCACAAAAAAATTTCAAAATGTGATTTCCTCATATAAGAATACCTTTAGGGAATTATAATCTTACCATGCCTCCACATTAGGTAGATCCCAAACACCAGCACCATGGTGGCCACTAGCAGCAACGAGAGAAGCAAAGGCAGCCAGCCTCCTAGCACGCTTCTATCTGGAGAAAACAAAGCTTACCTTTAACAAAATAAAACCAATTTATTGTGTATTTGAAAACAGAGTTTTACTCTCTGTAGAAGTTTAGATCCCTTTAAAACCAAGGGTCAGATCTGCTCATCAGTGTGTTTTCCCACAGTGTCCAGGTTTCTCATTAGATTCTCCCAAGAGATGTGGGACCTGGGGAGTTCTCCAGAGACTCTTGGGTTTCTTGCTTCTTAAACACACACACAGACATTTTCACTATGGTAACCTGAGCTTACATCAGTTTTGTGTACTTTGAGGAATTAGTGTTATTCTGGGTATATTTGTTATATAAATAGTATACATAGGTGGCATTTTTAAAAGCTGTTTTGTGAGATGGGAAATTATGCCATCCTTTCACAAGAACACTGAGGTTGCCACAGGCTCAGGCACCCTAACACGGAAGTTAGAATTATGAGGCACCCAGGTTGTCCTCAGTGTGTTTGGCTGAGATTCTTAAGAATTAACACCTTCTATCTTTTGACCCACCCCAGGCTACTTGCAGGAATACTTGTCCATCTGTAATAAAAAAAAAAAAAAAAATTTAAAAACCTGACATCTCTAGAGAGACAAAACAGTATTTCTGATTTGTTATCCAAATGTTGGCAAAGTGACCACATCAAGTCATAGCCCCACTGAGACTGATGAGAGAATCAGAATGCATGAAATAGACATTCCCTCTTATTCCTAGTCCTTTTACACCATTGACTTTTCAATAGATTCCTGTGGCACTTTGTTCATTGTGACCGTTTCATATATCCTGTTCTGTAAAGTTTCGAATCTGTATTTGGATTTGGGGTTTTATAGGCCAGCACTGGAATCACTCTGTACCCCAGTTCAGCATACACAGGCAAAGGCCCTCGAGACTCTCTACAGACAGAGTTAATGGAGGCTGTGCCTATGACCTGGGCCTCTGATTACCCAGTGAAATGACCAGGCACTTACTGTTATCGGGAGGGAAGGGGACAATTGTCTTTGGGCAAAGCACCACGGTCCCTTTGCGTCTGATACAGTCGTTGCCACAGGTAGGGAAATATGGAATCAACTGAGGAAAAACCAGAAGTTTAAAGTTCACACTACACTTCAGAGAGTCTTGACAGTTTTTCTACTTCCACCATGTCTTCCCCTTTTTTCTGGTTCCAACCTTATCTCTGCATTTGTCATGGACATTTCCCCTTAGTCATACTTGTATAGCAATGCCTAGAAATCTAGAAATCCAGTCTAATGACTGAACATGGAAATGTCCTTTAAGACTCCTATTGATTTTATTATCTAAAGGGGTTAGGTTGTATCCTAATACATATGCAAATATCTCCAGGACAGTGGAGTAGTAAGGCTCATATTAACCTCAGTCAGGGAAGTCCCCTGCCTGGAAAAGTCAGTGGTTTCCTAGAAGAGGAGCACAGTCATAATAAGCTGTGAAAGTCTGCTTTCTCTGACCAGTTTGAGCACTGCCTTCCTATCCCACAGAATGAAGGACAAAAGCTCCTTCCCTCTCCTCTCCAGGGTGGCTGTGTCCCCACATCCTAAAGTCAACAGTTGCTCAACAGTTGCAAGAGATCAGAGAGCATCTATCCAACCAACTTCCATTTCCAGCTGGGTCAACTGAGACCCTGAGAGGACAGGCAGTCACTCTCTAATGTTCATATCACTGATCTGGAACCCAAACCTTCCAACTTCAAATCCTCTGCAACTTCATTTTGCAGTTAAAACTGAGGCTTGGGGAATAAAATGGTTCTCTCATCTCAGTATTACCATGAGGATCTGTGACAGAAAATGGAAATAAAAGCAATCTGGAAAGTCAACAGCTACTATAAGCAAAAGGGACTGTCAGCTTCCTGATCTAACCATCATGAATCCCAGTTAACATCACTAGCATCCCAATGCAGGAGTGAATTTGAGAGAAGTGACTCACCCCATAAAAAAACTCACAAAACAGTGGAACAGTCTTTTAGTGTCCCTCCCCTCCCCAAAGCACCTCACTAAACTTACCTGAACCACAGCACCTTCGCTTTCCTCAGTCACTAGGATGGCTATCGAAGATCGCTTTGTTTTGTTCTGGTGCAGGTGAAATGAAGTCATATGAGTGAGCATATCAAAGACTGTCAATGAAGAAGTCATTTCCCAAACTGACTTTTCAATTCATTATGGGAATAAGGATTCATTTCATACTTTGAAAACTTCTACTTTTGGTTGGTTTTAGTACTATATCCCAGTATACACAAGGATTTTTTTTTAATGTGTCAAATTAATCAAAATAGCCAAGCATATTTGGACAACACATTTCTCTGCTCTCTGAAGAGCTTTCTTCAGGGAATCCTAGTTTCTATGCTTTTTCCTTCAACAAGATAAGGAAGCTGGAGGTTGAGGATGGGGGTGATGATAAGGGAACCAAGGATAGAAGTACCTCAAACACTTGAGAAAACCAAATTCTGGTGCTCTGTTGGATAAGAACCGTGTATCTGTTTCCAAGGGAACTGGTTGTAAAATTCACTTCAACCATCTTCTCATTCTTCTTACAAGCAGTGATGTTGGGATCCCACAGGCTTCCTAAGAGTTGAGAGCAAACCACTGAATGAACTTGCTAACCTTTCCCTTATTAAGTTCCCCAAAGGGCTTTACTAAAAAGAGAAACCCAAGTTCTCAGACAAAAAACCAAGATAATGTCTCCACTACACAGTGTGCTTTTTAAACATTGCTTCCAGTGTCAGAGTACCTGCAGTCCAAGAAAGTTTAGAGACCCCATGCCACTGCTTTGCTAAAGAGCGGTAGGAGGCAAAGATTGATTTTTTTTTTTTTTCACTAGCTTCTGTTCTCAGCTTCTATTTGAATTACGGGCTAAGGCCAGTATTTTCTTCTCAGAATATGAGAAGGAACCACAGGTTGGGATACATGTCTATGATTATGGAGTGAATGAATTTAGGATCAGGAGTACGATGACAGATAAGGACACAGTTCTAGGTGCTCCATCCATCACAGCATTGTGCTAGCTTTACTGAATACAAAGAAGGAAGTGCCTCAAAGCTTGGAGGATACTCTCACAGGTGAACTGTGTCAGAAAAAGTCAGTTGTTCCATTGATGTGACTTGCAAATAAGGACAAGGTTGATTTCCATGAACATGACATGTGATAGTGTTATCTTCCCCACCTAAGAGACCATTTCAGGCCCTGGCTTGAAACTATCTTTCATTCTAGGACTGATTTCCAGGCCCTTAGACCTTACTCCCCCTAAACCCCAACCACGTTCCTACAAATTTCTCTCTCCATGAGGCAAGAGAGGAAGCCCAGTACTCCAGGGCTGTCTTTAGCAAGAACAGCATTTGTAGCTTAGTCTGGTAAAGGGTGAAGGATGCCTAAAAGAGACTAATCCCTCCAAATACCACCACTCTTATTAACATCCCAAGACTATACTGCCTGGAAATAAACAAAACTCCACCAGAAGTTGGGTATTTCCGACTGATTATCCTAAAGAGAGTATTCTACAATTCAAGGGGCAGAGTTCTAATAGTCTAGCAATGGGAGAGGTCTAACACAGGTTGAGAGCATACTTCTAGGTTATTACTTAGACTAACACTCCCACCCTAAATGTTTGCTAATCCAAATAGAAAATCCTCAGGTTTCTCACAGCCATAGGTCAGTAGCACTAGTGAGCCTGTGAAAGGACTCAGAGCTCCCTTAGTATCAGGAAAGGCCTTTGATTGGCACCACTATAAGTATGGTTTGGGCTAAAATATTAGTTTAACCAAGCAGTGGAGGTGGTTTCGTATGACTGTTCTAATACATAAAACTTTACTAAGAATCTTTCCCTGAATAGGCTTTCTGCCCCAGTGGGCAAGTGCTAGCCAGGCATCAGGAGCCCTGGCTGCTGCTGTCTTCATCAAGCAACTTGAATACATAACTGCCCACTTTGAGCCTTGGTTTTTTCATCTGTAAAAGAATGGATAGAGCTGTGCTGACTCAATTTATAACTATCTTCAAATAATAAAGAGCAGAGTGCTGTATTTACTTACCTGCCTTGATACACTTTTTTTTGTATTTCATTATGTGGTCTAGGCATCCTGGGAATATGAATGAAACTTGTTACACTTAGGAAAAGGTATCCGTGCTACTCCCTGTCAACAAGTACAAGCACACGCACACATATCACACCTATAGCAAATTGCCAAAATATTCCAGATAAAAGTGAGATAGCAAATCAATGGGACCCTGACATTTTATTCTTGAACAAAAATCATCTGTCCATAGAGTGGTAACCCATCTTAATTTAAATACAAGCTTTATCAAAACAGTTAACAATCCCCAAGAGAACACTTGGAAAGTCACCATGTCTAAAAACATATCTAAAACGGGCCAGGGATGTTGCTCAGTTGTAGAGCATCCCTGGGTTCCAGCCCAAGTACTGCAATCAATCAATTACAAAATAATATTTGGTTTTATCAAGGAAGCTGGGAACTACTGTGTAATAAATGTCATGGTATCAGAAACACTGTGGATGGTGGAAGTGCGTTAATCAAGAACGACCAGAGTTTGAACATCACCTTCACTTTTCCTGTGTATATAGTCCAGCATGAATGACTTGACCTCTTGGTCTCTTCATCTCTAAGATGGGGCTTTCCCAACCTTAGGTTTGTTGGGAGGCTTGGTGAGATGACTCCCATCAAGCACTCAGGCGCACCCATAGAAATGGGTTTTTCCCTTCATTTTACCCGATTTAACCCTCACAGCTCTGTGAGTAAGGAGCAGTTACAACTCTGTATAATGTATGAGGAAACCAAGACCTTGCAAGGCCAAAGCCTCACTTTGACTCTATGAATCAAAGCCAGGGTCCCAGCAAGACAGAATAACTGAGAAGTTGAGAAAGATTACCTGGTGAAGTGAAGTTCACAGACAAAGAAGGGCTGTCTTCATTCATATTTGCGTTGGGGATATTATGGGCCCCAATGAGATAGAGCGTGCTCAGCTCCACAGGAAAGCCAACGTAGGAGAATGTCCACTGGAAGGCAGAACAAGGAACAGCATCTATGTGTTGCCCTTTCCATTTTTACTTGCATCCTTTACACTTCTACTGAAACTTGGGTCATAGCCAATGTTTACTTAGGGAATTGGTGCCAGACAGTCTGCTGGTGTGACTCATACAATCAGAAAAGTGAGATTTTACAGCCAGGATGTAATTTAAGACCCCTCACTTTGCTGAAAGGGAAACTGAGGCCCAGAAATTCTGACTTGCCTAATGCACAGAAGTGGCCCAAACTGGGACTTGGACTCAAGTGTCCTGTTCTGTGTCACAGCTGCTCATCAGCCTATTTGAGCAGCACATGGTTCATGCTCCCCTTTCAGCCACATCCCTCAAAGTGCTTACTTTGCCACCAGAGGGTCTGGTCTGACTCTGGAAGGCCTCCGTGTAGTTGCACCTCACACAGGCATATGACTGGAAGTTGTTTTTGCCTGTCACACAGATCTTGGTGGCCTTCAACAAGCGGATGCTGGCTGCAGAGAGTTGAGACATTTGTTTATTTGTCACTTACTATATGACTGGATGCTAGATACTTTACATGCTTCATTTCAGTCCTTAATCACGATAGCACCAAAAGGTAGGCCTTGCTGTCCCCAGTATACAGATGGAGTCAGTGAGGCTCAGGGAATTTCAAGCAGCAGTGCCTAGCTTTCACAACTTGGGTGTGAACTCTCAAGATACCTGTGATTAGCTTAACATGTGTTCTATTCTGGATCTCTGAGAGGAACAGGCCTGCATTGGGAACCCCACAAAGACCCTCCAAGAGTATCATCAAGCCATGCATGTCCTGACTGCTTCTTTTTCCACACTGACTCTTCTCCGTGGCATGTCCTTTCCTCCCATTCCTGCCTCTGCAAGTCTGACTCTGGTAAAGTCCAATATGTGTACCACGGCCTATAACAAGGCACACAAAGAGCTCATTTTGCCAGGGATGGGGCAAAGCCTTAGTGTATCATCTCACAAAGGAGTCTTGCCAGGGCCTCCCTCCTGGTCTTCCCTGCCTGCATCCCACTCACATTGGACACAGTCCCCTTCAGGGCGTCCTGGTCACTGCCTGTGTCTGCCTCCCAACCTCTCTGAAACCTTATGGGGGGAATAATTGACCTATCTCTCAGTGCTTGGCACTCATGTATTTTTGGCTGCATCAAATTTAATTTATCAGATGGAAACTATAAACATGGGCACTGAGATCCTGGGTGGATCCTGGAATTAGCTCATCTGAAGAACCTGCCAGTTGCCTTGGAGTGTAATCTAAGGGAAATGCCAGAACTTTCACAATATTATTTGGGAAGTAGAAAAGTAGCCTAAGTTTTCCTTAACTGGGGGAGTTATCGCTGGTCTTAACCCATCTTCTTCCATATGGAAATATACCATGTCATCAGTGTACCACTTAATGACTTTGCACATTCATGCAGCCAGTTTGGGTTAAGAAAACCCCTGGAGTGCCCCTCATGCTTCGTTCAGTCATCCCACCCCCAAAGTAACCACTATCCCAACTTCTAACTTTGCCCACTACATTCATTTTGCCCTTTTTTAGAAAGCATCATAGTTGTAGGCATGCATATAGACATCAGTGCATAAACTCTTCATAACCTGGCTTCTTATGTTTGTGACACCTATATTATGTGTAGTAACAGATCATTTATTCCTATTGCTGTTTTGGATTCCATTTTTCCATTGGACATTTAAGTCTTTTGGGTTCTTACAAATAGTGCTGCTGGGAACATCTTAACCAGTGGCTTTTGATGCATGCATGTATATATTTCTGTTGGGTATGCCTAGGAGCAGGATTAATGGGTCATACTGCCTGCACACTTCTGGTTCATTAGACACTTCAGGACTTATCTTTGATTTGCATCAGCAAACCTACCATCTGCTCGAAGTATCCAGCTTATGTTCATCAAAATTGAATAGTCCTCTGTTGCAGCACTGGTTTTAGCAAGTTCCACACGGAGGTCCCTCAAGTCCCCTGGGGTCAGATTGTGTTGGACCATCCACTCTGGAGACGGCCCTGGGAAAAGGCAAGATTTCCCATTGACACTCCTCTTCCCTGCTGAGTCTGATATTATCTCCTGTAACCAAATCACCCTGCTCCATCCCCCATTCACAATTCATTAATTCTTCCTGCTAATCAGGCCAAACATTTCTGGGTGCTGGCCAATTTATAGCTGACGTGATGCTGAACTGAGATTAATGCTTTCAGCCTTCTGGCCTCAAACTACACATCCCCTCAAACTACTTTAGGTGCCCCTCTCCATGTGTGGACATGCTTAGTGTATTGCCGTGTTCATTAGGGTCAGTCCTGCCATCCCTGTGCTTCAGCATAGGACTTCAGCCAGTTGGCATATACCACCACATGTACCCACCTCCTAGCCTTTGCTGCTGCAGCTGCTCTCTCTCCTCCAGTTTATTCTCCCTATTCACATTTCCTGGGCAGAAGCCCACCCATTCTTCAGCGTTATACTCTCAAGCATTTATTCTACAAATATTTGCTACCTGGTCCTAGTTATAAGTGATCTCCCTCTCCAGCACTTGATCTCTCTTTGCAGGGAAGCAGGCATTGCTTTCTGTCTTGCATACTGTGCCCCCTGACTGGTCAGGAGGCCAACCCATCTCAAACACCTCAGTATTCCCCCAGAGTTCTATCTTAAGAACTTCAAACACATCAGCTAACAGGCTCATCCTTTACCTGATCTCCAAAGACCCACTGCCTGAATTCAGGCCTTCTTTGAGTATAATGTCCCAAATAACCATTCCTAAGGCACCTACCAGTTTCAGAGCCACACTGAATAGTCTGCAAGAGAAAAAGAAACCAAGTGTCATGTTGAAGCCAGTAAACCACAAGCCTTCCTTTACCAAACCAGACAACACACTATCTTTTTTTGTTAAATACCTACATAAGTGACAAACTTTCAAAGTAAAAATGAGCTGCTTGTGCTTCACAGCTAGGGGAAACTAAGCTATGATTGGACCATGGATTTGGCCATCAGTATGCCTGCTCCTCAAGCTGACCCATCAGTTCACTTGAAGACCAGGAGTGAGTCTCTGGGCATTAGCCTTCTCTGCCTCTAGCCAGGGATGACTCTGGACCATTATCATGAGGTCCCTTCACACTCCAATGCTTAACTCCCAGTTTTCAGGATGGTCTGGAGTATATGAGTTTCATGGTCAGGATTGGCTGCACTAAGAAGATGAGCAGAAGAAAGCATTGAATGCAGTCCACAATACCTTCCTCAGGTTTTTTTCACATATTTCTCTTCTAATACAGAAGGACTTACTAGAGCTATAAATAAAAAGAAAACCATAAACAACTAAAGAAAACCATAAACAACTGTCACTTCATCCTGTTGTCTTTTTAAAAGAGCTTTCAAAATAGCAAATATGTATCATCAATGTCCAAGAAAGATCGGTGAGAAACCCTTTGAAGTTAACTGTTTTTTTCTTAAGAAATATTTAAAAATTTGGTTTTGGCATTACATACTCAACCTAAAACATTTAACTCTCAGATGGGAGCAAGTTCCAATGATGAAACTCAATGTGATAAATTCACCAGGTCTGGAATCCAATCCCTCTAAACCACATTTCCAACACCTTGTAAAACAGAAGACAAGAAGACTTTTGAGGGTTTGAGTAATTTGGGTTTAGGTGAAGTTGTCAATCATCCCTTTGTCTTTGTGAAACTGAACTCTGGAAGGATATCATCAGACATTCTTTTTAAACAAATAAGCCACCATACTGGAAACTGAAGTCTTGTCAGACAAAAGAGCTGGTGATGCAAGTGTTAGGAAGAAGCAAAGCAATAGCTCTAAACTTGACAGAGTTAATACTGTAGACCTTACAGTAACTGCCACAAAGGCAATGAATTCTTGCTGCAGCGGAGAATGTCAAGAGGACCTCAGAACAAAGAGGTAGTAGCAGAAGGCATCAGGACACAATGGATGGGTGTCCATAACCATGAATAAGTAACAACCATACTTTTAGGCTATTTGCTATGCTAATAGTCCAGAGATTGGTTTTGAATATATGTTGGGGGCTTTAGTAACCCAGAAGATTCCTTCAATCATTCAAGACACTGGGGAAAGGGAATCACAAGTCAACAAGGGGAAAATAATGAAAGAAAGGAAAAAAGAAAAAGCTAGTAGCAGGGTGTGGTGGTTTATGCTTGTAATCCCAGAGACTTAGGAGGCTGATGTAGGAGGATCACAACTTCCAGGCCAGTCTCCGTAACTTAGCCAGACCCTGTCTCAAAATATTTTTTTTTTCCAAAGGGAGGAACTGGGGATGCTGGGGATGTAGCTCAACATCCCTGGGTTCAATTCCCAGTATCAAGAAAATGGGGGGCGGGGGAGCAGGCCGGTGGTAATGGAGAAGCAGTTCTTGTGCCCCCACAGGTGAGCAGATGGCCAACACAAATGGGCGCCTACTCATCAGCAGAGAGGCTCTTTGCTGCTGCTCTGCAGGTTATGCATGTTAGGCGACCAGGATGAGTTAGGTACTTACTCCTGCACGCCCCCTCCCCCCTTTTAACCAATGAGGATAACGGAGGCTAGGTGAGCATAAAAAACTGAATTAAGAACCCATGATGGCATTTGTGACCTGGTCGGTCTGGATTCCCACGCCCCTGACCCAAGCAGCCTGACACCCAGCGCTGGCGGGGCTAAAAACAGCCGGCTGATGGGGGTCTGAGGCTCATCGAGGCTACTCCAGGTAGTGCAGACCTGTCCACCCCACAGAGTGGTCATCTTTAGCAGCGTGGGCTAGCAGCCCCGACGCCGTCAGGGTCCAGGCTCAAGAGACAGTCTAGGGAAAGGGATGTGGGCAGGGGCTTACCGGCTCTCCGGGCATGGCGCTCCAGCATAGCGCGGCCAGGCTCAGCAGCACTAGCAACATAGCCTGGCCACCGCCCACCACCACGCGGGACGCGGGACAGCCTCCAGCGGCGCTCTTATCCCGGCGCCCAGGACAGCCCTCTTGGGCTCCGCCTCTCCCTGCGCCCTCCCTCGGGCCTCCCGGCCGCCCAGCAGCCCAGGGTGGCTGAAGGCGCAGCGACCTCACCTGTGGGGCTCGTGCGGATGGGTGGGGTCCGAGCCGCTCCGGCCCCTTTAAGGGCAGAGCCGAGCAGTGGAGGCTGCACCACCCCAGCGCACTTGTGCGCGCACTGAGCCGATGCTGCGACCCCACACGTCTGCAACCTATGCGCTCCACGCGTCCGCGAGTTCCAGTCCCGGAGCACAGCCGGCCGAGCGGCCCACGAGACCCTTACAGAAGCCAAGAGCGCGAGCTGGGCGGGTGCCGCCAGTTAAAGCGTAGCTGAGCAGTGGTCTGGAGGTAGCAGTGGTCTGGCGGCCGCCGACTGTCCCGGCACTGGGACCCACCTTCCCAGGGTAAGTAGTGGGCAACTCGCTCTGGCCCTCCGCCTACCCAACGCACGAAGCCTCCCGGAGGAGGCGTGGTGGATCAGGAGGACCCTGATGGGGACCCTGATGGACGCGGAGACTCGGGCTCCCTTTACCCAGCGGCAGAGCCTCAGAAGGAAAAGTAGTGGGACACGGTCCCTGAAGCCCCATTAAAGAGCTAGTGCTCAGCAGGAACTTAGCGATAAAAGTGATAGGAATCTCTACTCCAGCCCCTCCGGTTTTCTGGTAACTGTGTAACTCCATAAAATGAGGTCTGACTGTAACACTTGAGGCTCCAGAAGCTGAAGTGAAGCCTCCGCATTGTGGGTTTAGAGATGTGGTTCCCAAATTTGTGGTCAGGATCTCCCAGTGCTGCCTAAATGAGACTGGGACTGCCGGGCTCAGCTAGCCCAAGGTCTAGATTTAGCAGCAGCTTCACTCCCCCTAATTCTAGGGTGGGTGGTCCAGGGACTACCGTCCTTTGAGATATAGTGGTTTGGGGGACGGTTGAAAAACAGTTGGGCTAACAACAGTACTGAGCCTGGAAATCTCATGCCACAGCCCCCTCATTTGTAAAAAGATTGGGTTTAACTCAGGGTCTCAGGCTCATGGGCTGAATTTGCTCCATTTTGCACGTGGAAGCCAAGACTTGTGGAAGAGTTGTCAGCTGGTGAGAGGTTATATTGAATCAACCTGTGTTTACTGAGGCCCTACTTTGAGCTAGTCCTGACCTGCCAGGCTCAGTTGAAGATTCCTTCTGCTTGCACAGAATAGAGCCCAGACTCCAGCCTCAAGATCAGCTGGGGGCTCTGGCATGTGTGTACACAGGATTGCAAGAAATGTTTCCAGAGGATTGTTCTGATTCCTAATCAGTTGTGGCCTCACTCATGCCTGGGGCTGAACCACCCTCAGCCACTCATTGAACCTTTCTAAGTAACTTTGGGCACCTGTGGTCTCTGAGATTGTTTCTCTAACAGTCTTTCTGTTTAGCAAACACCTGCCAGGTACCAGGGTGCAAAGGTGAACAGTGCATGAGTGCTCTCAGACTGAGGATGAGTACAGGGAGAGCTATGTTCAAGGGCAGCTGCAGAAGCCAGTGGACTTCGTCCCATGGTGCCAGGGAACCACAGCAGGCTTTTATATGGTGGTCAGTCTTCCGTTTGTGAGAAGCCACCTGGGAGTCTGTGCAGAGCAGGCAGAAACTAGCCCCTCTGAGACCAGGGAGGCGGTAGAGCTTCAAGGTGCTCACTCTGTGAATAGCCCAGCCCCTGCGCCCCTGGCCAGGTTCTGAGCGGTGCTGCCCTTAAGCAGGCCCTGCTGTGGTGAGCTTGGGGATACCAAGGCCAGGCCTGGAAGTTGGTCTCAAATCAGCCATTTCCAGGGGCCGTGAGGAGGACAGCCCCTCCTCCACTGGAGTAGGAAGTGAGGACTAGGAAGCGCTGTCCTAAGAAAACCCCACTTGAGGCCAGAGCTCTTGGGGTCACATGGGCACAGAGTTCAGGGTCACCTGGCCTGACCTTGGCAAGAACCAGTGGATCAGGCACAGGAGGAAGTAGGCTCAAAATGGGAGTGGGCAAGAGGGATGGTTTTGTTTTGAGAAAGGGGTGGGAGAGGTTCCTTCTCCAGGGAAGAAACTAGAGGGCAAAGGAGAAGAGTAGGATGTGGGTAGGGTGGGAAGGAGTTCCAGGCAGGGTGCTGGGTGGGCTCCAGCTACAGCTTGAGTGGTTCCCTCTCATCCCAGGTCCATGATGGTAAGCCTACAGCTCTGTGGGCAGGGCTGTAGAGTGGAGAGTGGAAGGAGAAATGAAGAGGGTCCTCCAACAGGATGTGCCTGCCTGCCTCTTCAGACATGTTCACACTGGCTTTGCCATAAGTGTCCCTCTGTGAGAGGTCCTTGCTGGTTAAACACACAGCTTCCTAGGTGTCCTGCTGGAAGGGACAAAGCTTGCTTGGATGCCTAAGTCTCAACAGTATGGGTTGATAATCTGGAGGTGGGGCCATCCAGGTCAGGGCTGGGCTCAGCTTCTTTCTCCCCACCTCTGACAAGCCATTGCTCTTCAGAGAGCCTCAGTTTCCCTTTTGTAAAGTGTGGTGGGTAAGACAGAATAATGTCAGGGAGGTGATTCAAATCTGAAAGAAGCAATCTATAAAGACTGATCTCTGCCTTGGCCCCTACCATCATGTTCTTTTAGGTTTGGGTTTCTTTTTCTTTTTTTTTTTTTTTTTTTTTTTAAGAGAGAGTGAGAGAGCGGGGGGGGGGGGGAGAGAGAGAGAATTTTTAATATTTATTTTTTAGTTCTCGGCGGACACAACATCTTTGTTGGTATGTGGTGCTGAGGCTCGAACCTGGGCCGCACGCATGCCAGGCGAGCGCGCTACCGCTTGAGCCACATCCCCAGCCCAGAGGTTTGGGTTTCTGAAAGAGCCACCTGGCACAGCATGCCTTCATGTCCTGGGCTTAGTAGGCACTCATTTAAAATGTCCAAATGAATGAATGAATGAATGAACACTTGTCTTCCTCCAAGGCTGTGCCTAAGCCTGCTGCCTAGGAGAGCTGGTTTGAACTTTCTCCTGTTCCTCCAGGCAAGCAAAGGTCAGGGTCTCGGCCCAGCCTGGAGGACTGCTGTGTGCCTGTGCCCTACCCACCCAGACCCCAGGAGGTGCCTTGTTCCCACTAGAGTCAGGAATCCTGGCCTACACACTGCCTAACTCTACTCGCTCACCATTGTTGCCTTGACTGAGGCTTTTTAGACTCTTGAAGCCTCAGTTTCCGGATCCATCCATATCATGGGGCTGATACCAGCTTTGCCTGCCTACCAGGAGGACTTTAGGAAACTCTGAAGAAATAAGAGACAGGAAAGCAAGTCAGAGAGGTTAAAATTATTTTGTAGCTTTTCAGGCAGATATGTGGGACACTTTTTAAAAGTTCCTAATATCTCTGACTCAAATAGGGAAATTCCCTTGGACTCTAGAGGAACAACAATTCCCAGATTTTATCACTGCTACTCAGACCTTTGTTGCTGGGCTGGATCCATCCCTAAGAGGACAAGGCCATGTGGGCTGTTGACATGTCCTGAGTCCAGTCTCCACCCACACAGGTGGAATTTTCCACTTCATTCTTTTGCAAATATTAAGGCCCTGGGAAGTCAACAGTGGATTCTTTGTCTCCTGAAGAGGAAGCCTTTACGGGCAAATGCCAGTTGTCTCCCAGGGGCCCCTGGAGCTGGCTGAAGCTGGGAAAGGAGTCCTTAGAGCACTCTGGCCCTTGGTGTCCCCTTGCTCCCTGTTCTGCTCCAGCTGCTTGAACTTGGCAGAGTCAACTTTAATGCCTGCTTTGAGCCACGGACCCTGAAGCCACACCCAGGTCTGGAACCCACTGTTTCTAGCAGGGTCACAAACTGCAAACATTCTGTCTGCTCCAGTAGGAGGGGCCAGCCCAGGAAAGCACACAGACTGTGGTCACGGTGGTAACCAAGTATTAATGCCAATTCTGCCAGTTTCTAGGACCAAGCCCTGTGAAGTCACAACCTATGTGTCTTGTTCCCTGGGTATTTACATGGATCTTCACCTTCATTGTTCTCACATTGGGGCTTCAAAGAATATCCAGAAACACAGGGAGGCAGGTACCATTGTTGTTCTGTCAAAACCCCATCAATAAACTGGTGACAGGTCAGCTTCGGGCTGTTGGGGAATCACCTGAGGTTTCAGGGAGCTCTGTATTAGGTCAGTGGTGTTTTTGATCAGTGATTCTTGAATGAATCTGTTTTTGTTGCTCTGATTGTTCTTGTTATTATTTGTAACTGCAGCATCACATTCTGGGGAATGATTTTTGGCCAAATTATATTGTTATATTGTGTATTGCTTGCATGTTTGAATATGTAACAATAAATCCTGCCGCAGTCTGGCTGGGCACAAAATCATGAGCCATTCAAACAGGAACAAAGTTTATTTTTAAACTCCCGCCAGTGCCCTGTATGCTCTGGGGAAATATGCCCACCCCCACAATGAGGGGTTCTCCCAGGCACACACTCCAACAGGAAATCCCTCCTCCGGAATTCCCTCCTACCACACTTCCCCAGCCAATGGGAACTCTCCAGGAGTCCCTTAGCAGGCCCAGGTGGACAGCAGGGGTCTAATATCCATATGAATGCAGATCTTAACATAATCATATCATCTCAATGGCTTGCTGGCGACACCTTTCAACCAAAAATGCCATGCATCATACTACTTGGCTATGGCTCTTAGCAAAATCCCTCAGTAGGTACAACTGTAATACACCAACAAATATGTGGGGAAAAAATTGTGCACTTTATGGAGGAGGAAATGGAGAAGTAAGGCTGAGTGAGGAAGGATGGAACTCAGGCCATGCTATGAACTTGATAAAATCACCAAGTTCTTTTAATTTTTAATTTTTCAAAGTATGCTATTTCCTTTTGCCCTCATTTAAAAACAAAACAAAAACAACAACAAATGACTGAAATGGGTTCTTGTGTTCCCATTTTATGAATGAGGAAGTAGGCCTGGTTGCAATGTCTCTACCCTGACTTTTCTGCAATCCAGAGATCTTGACCATCATCAACTTTCACTTCTCTTCTAAGCGGTGGAACACGACTTGTTGATGTCGTGCATGATCCCCAGCTCCTGATTTATTTCTGCCCTTTAATGCTTGAGTAATTTCTAGTTGATACAGGGAAGCAGTGAGAGTTTTGTAAGTGGCCCACCGTGTGGTCTTAGGACTCTCTGTGGTTAAAGGGATCCAGAAGTTTGAAAGGGAAATGGCAGTGAGCATGCGTGTGAAAGTTGGCAGGCTGGCTGGCTGGTTGGCCATGGATGCAAAGGCCCTTCACCAGAGCGGGCAGTTGGCCCACTTCCTGGGCTTTGCTGGTGTTCTTGGAGGTGGCTAGCAAGTGTATTTGGATTTTCAAATCAGCTGAGCTTTGCAGGGAGCTCCTCCCCTCTTACCTGCAGGAAGTAACTCATGCTACAAGTAGTGACAGGAAAGCTTTGTCCTGAACTTTCTGGCAAGCCACCAAAGCTGACAGGTTTGGGGTCTCCTGGAGATTAATGTCTTGGCTGCAATATTCTTAGACTCTTTGTGGTGAGAAGCTAGATGTTTGTTTTAAAAATTTTAATCTCACATAGGCTGAAATTCACTAAAAAATAATGATAATAAAAATGAAAATATGGAAAATGGAAGCCCATTCTTTTGTTAGGCTCCTCAGACTTTGGTCACTGATCCAGTGCCTTGAAAAGTTTCTAAACTCTGACTTGCATTCTGTACTTATCTTTTACAGACAATCACAGATTGTGTGTGGCTGGGTGGCTCTGGTTGCAGACTGCACTGTATCCTGTCACTTCTGGGCATAAGGTGAGTATGTTTTCACTAAGATTTAGAAAACCAGTTAAAAGTGCATTTGAAACAAAAAGTTGTGACAGAGTGTTTGCAGATGGCCCCAAGCTCCTGTGGAAAAGCTAGAATCCCTCACCCTGGACTAGCCCCTCTGCCTCCATCTGGTTCTTTCCCTTCCTCCTTTAACAGGGATATTTGCGATTCCAAACAAACAAAATATACTACAGAAAAAATTCTAGTCAGGTGTGGTAGTACACGCCCAGTGGCTCAGGAGCCTGAGGCTGGAGGATCACAAGTTCAAAGCCAGCCTCAGCAACAGTGAGACCCTGTCTCTAAGTAAAATAGGGCTGGGGATGTGACTCAGTGGTCGAGTGCCCCTGAGTTCAGTCCCCAGTATCTACCCCCCCCAAAAAAACCTCTTTATTATGGAAAATTTGAAACATGCACAAAATTAGCCAGAAGAGATTATTGAATTTTTTTTTAAAGCCTTGATTTTTTTAAAGGGGGGGGGGAGAGAGAATTTTTTTAATATTTATTTTTTAGTTTTCAGCAGACACAACATCTTTGTTTGTATGTGGTGCTGAGGATCCGAACCCAGGCCGCACGCATGCCAGGCGAGCGCGCTACCGCTTGAGCCACATCCCCAGCCCGAGATTGTTGAATCTTAAATGTCTCTAATTGTTGAATCTTAAAATGTCTCTAATTGTTGAATCTTAAATATCTCTAATTCATTGCTATCATAATAACAAAGCTATACAAAATGAAAGCAAACTGTCTTATGAGACAGTGTCCCCAGTGTCCCTTTCACATGTTACTCTGCATTTCCTTTGAGTTGGTGGATGGATCTAGAAATATGGTCAGATTCAGACACAGACTTCATGGCAAGAATATTTTATATGTGACATGACTTCTCTTGTTCATATTCCTGCTGCTACTGTAAAGAGCAGGTCTTTGGTCTTAGTTGTCTCCTATGAGTGACGTCTCCTGAAATCACTTTGGTGTAGTCCAAGCAGACACTCACCCATATCTTTTCCTGCTGGTTCCTGGTGCACCTTGTCCTGAGATCACCATGGTTGCTATGGAGAGTTGGTTGTGGGCTGGCATAGCAGCATCAGGGACCCTGGAGAGGGTCCTGGGGAGACAAATGATGGAGCCCAGTCCAGCTGGTGTCCATGGGGTAGACAGAAATGGGAGAATTCAGTAGCGCTTTTGTGACCTTATAAGAGAAGTCACTGTGCCTCTCTGCCTCACATTCCAAGTCTCTCTCCCCTATCTGGGAATGGGCAGTGCATTTTTATGCACCACTCATGTGGCATGTGTTTATTGAGTGCCTGCTGTGTGCCTCACTCTGGGAGTTGCACTGTACGCCAAATAATGTATGTAAGGAAAGGAACCTGGCTGGAAGGGCAACTCTAGATGGTTCCTGCTGAGCAGGAATTTGGTGACTTATGGCCACCAGGATGCCTATTTTAGTCAGCTTTTGTTTTGTGTGTTGCTGTGACCAAAAGACCTGACAAGAACAATTTTAGAGGAAGAAAAGTTTATTTAGGGTTCATGATCTCAGAGGTCTCAGTTTGTAGATGGCCAACATCATTGCTCTGGTCTTGAGTGAGGCCTGACATCATGGTGGAAGGGTGTGGTGGAGGAAAGCGGCTCAGGACTTGGCAACAAGGAAACAGAAAGAGAGCTCCACTCACAAGACAGAATATATGCCCCCATGGCACAGCCCCAATGACCGACCTCTTTCAGCCACATCCTACGTGCCTACAGTTACCACCCAGTTAATCTTTATTGGTATTAATGCACTGGTTAAGTTACAGCTCTCATAACCCAGTCACACAAGATCTTTTGGGGGATACCTCATATCTAAACCATCACACAATCTTATGGTGACCTCTGGCTCCTGTGCTGAACCTGGTGTAGGGAGGGTGTTCAGCACCCTTGACGGAGGAAAAGAGGTTGGTTTTCCTCTCATCTTCACCTTACTCTTGTGTTACTGCATACCAGCCAGGACACTGTATTCAACTGACTTCCCCTCAACTGGCTCTAGTGAAAGCTCTGTGTCCCCACTTTCATCCAAGGCCCTCTGCTGTGTGGCCCACGTATCCAGGAAGCCCAGAGCAAGGGCACATCTGAAGGACCCTATCCTTGGGGGCCAGCCTGAGTCTCCTATTTCATCTATCAGAATCATGACTCTTTGAGGGGACCTGAGGAAATTGAGTCACCCTAACAGCAACCTCAGCTGTGCCCGGCCTCCTAAACACACCTGGGATGCTCATTTTGAAGCTACAGATGTGTCCATGAGGGGAAAAACTACAGGTGACCCAAGAAACTGTCCCTGTGATAGGGCAGCCCAGGCTCCACTCTGGTGTTGGGACTTTAGGTTTTCTCACCTTGCTGTCTGCTTTTGATAGAGCTCACTACAGAGGTTTGAGAAAGGGATGAGACCAGCTGGAGAATAGGGGTGTTACAGAGGACGCTTTCTGGAATGCAGAATACAAGGACCCATGGTCCAGGGAGGCACTGAGTGGCAGCAGAGGGGAGGAGGGGAGGGGGGGAGGGCTGCCTCAAGTCTCAGGAGTCACAAGCATTGGCATTGCCCTGCGAGGCTGTCGGCCACATGTTACCAATGGGAAATCCTGCTCTGGTCACACCACAAGGCCCCACAGAGCTGGGAGGACAGCCTGGCCTTCCATGTGGCATCAGACTAGAGGGCTTGCAGTGGTGAGGGGTTTCCTCAGCAGCCTGTGTCCTGCCCTGTCCCACCTCAGCAGCTTCACCAAATGCCCTCTGTGTAATTATCAGGGATGAGAAGCTGGGTACTGGGGAAGAGCAGGGTGGCCTGGTCTTCACGGCTCAGAAGTCTTCTCTGAAGAGCAAGCAATTAGCTCTTTCGGGAGAAGAGGAGAATTTCCAATGGGGTTGTTTTTATATATCAATATGTGGGAAATGAAATCCCTAGGGAAAAAAGCCTGCTTTTTGAAGAAGAGATGACTCTACTAAAAAAAAAAATATTTTAAATTGAAGTACAGTAGTCGTACAGTAAAGTGTGTGTTATGGTACTTTTCATCTGTGTATGTGTCCAGATAGCTTCCATCATGTCAGCATCCAGAACATTCCCTGTGCCCCCCTCCCTGGTGCTCCTGTCCATCTTGGCACACACCTATGGGCTCAGCATCCCATCTTGGACTCCCCAGGACATTTGGTTACAGGCCTTAGGCAGGCCTGTCCCCCACCTGTGTCCCTTCAGACAGCATTAGAATACAGCCTTAGGCCAGGCCCAGCAAACAGTGGGAGGCCAGGCCGCAGTACCCTGTCAGAGAGATGAAACTTCCACAGGTCACCTCACTGCTAATTAATTGAGGTTCCAGTAATTACAAAGCAGCTCCAGGAAGGAGGACAGCTTCCCAGGAATAGAGGCCTTAGAGGGTCCTGAGGGAAGGGGTGAGTCAGGTGCGCACCAGTCCAGACATTGCCTGGAGAAGGGAGCAGTATGTGCCAACGCCCCAGTGGGGAAAGGGGTTTGAGCACCTGAGCTCAGAGAGCAAGCTGCCAGCGAGTGACGTGAGAGGTGGCAGGCTGAGCAGGAACCAGGCCAGGTGGGGTCTTAGAACCATAAGGACCTGGGGTCATGAGGAAGCTCATTCTGGCATCTTGGTGGGGGTGTTGGGTGGCCTTGGTTGGGGATGGCAATGAGGTTTCTATGGGAGAAGGAGCAATGCCCTGTATCATTTACTGGACTGTCACTAGCTCTGAGCTCAGGATTGATCTCAATAATCCTTCCTACCCTGGGCCACCATCCTACCACAGGGCTGGGCAGTAAGATGGTGGTGTCCTTGGGTAGGCCCTCTGAGGCTGCAGGAAAGCAGCCAACCCTCTGCTACCTCCTCAGTGCCCAAGCTCTGGTGTGGATACTTGGTGGCTTGAACCCTTTCCATATGCTGACCACAGCTTTTTGGCTTCCCTAATGTGGCTTCATTGGTCAGGCCTGTGGTGGGGTGGCTCCACTGTGACTTGACAGGGGGTGTAGATAGGGACTTGACCTTTGGGGCTTGTTTCCTATCAGTTATGGGCTGATGGTGATGGCATGGGATGGAGACCCCAGCCAACACCTGTGTCTTTGGGGGTTCGAATGGGATAAACCACCTGACACACTCAGCAGGACAGTTGCTCCAACTGTTCTGAGTTAGTCTGGTTTGATTCTGAGTCTATACCATGGTTTTCTTGGTGCAGTGGCACTCCATGATCAGATAGGTTCACTTACCTGAATGAGGCCCAGCCTAGTGTGGGAACCTCATCTGCCATCTCTTGGTACCTAGTGGTGAACAGTTAGGTTATGTATAATTTTTTGTGGTATAGACTATGCTGGATGGACCCCTTGTGCTTGTTTTTCAGTTTTGCAGTGTTCTTTTCTGGTTAAACTCCTGAAAGTGGGAGTGTTGAGACAAAGGGGTGCATCTTTAAAAATCCAACATGTTCATTACCTTCTGGAAAGGTTTACATGCTCCCCAGTTGTGTCCAAAGCAGGATCATTATTTATCATTCAGCCTGAGCATCTCAAAGGCCAAAATAGATTCAGGCATCACTGGGCATGAAGACCCTGGCTGGAACTGCTCAGCCCATCTGAGTTCATTGTCTCTTCTTGGGTGACTGCCCAAAGCAAGGCAGGACTTTACTGACCCAAAAGATGTAACCCTCACATAGTACACTGCACTAGGCAGAAGCTAGGCAGGAAACATGCTCATGTGTGCACCCAAGAAATGGGTGGGAAGGAAGTGCTGTTAGGAGCCCTGTTCAGAATGTTCTTTCAGAAAGTTCCATCAGCACTGAAGCTGCACAATTCTGCAGACAGATTGTGCTCTGAGTGTGGAGCTCCTGAAACAGTGGGCAAGCATTTTATTCTGATTGTGGTTCTTTTGCATCTTAACTCCATCAAAATTATAAAAACTTATGCAACTGGTCACATGTTCAGAATTGCAGGAAATGTCTTGTCATATAAGATAATCAGTGTTCTGACCACAACATTGGGCAGATTTTTCAAACCTGTTTTTATCTATTGATTTGAGAACTGGAAATGAGAATTCTTAGTTGAAACTACAAAGGACTATTTTGATGAAAGTTAACAGTAAAAAGAGCAGGGTGGGAAGCCTGTATTTGTTACTTCTCATTGTTTCTTCTCTGTACTTGACCCATACCATATCCATCACTGGCCTTGGGCTGGCAGTCTAAACTTGAAAAGTCTCACTTCCCAAACAGCCCATGCCACAGCAACAGGGGCTAGCACCCAGGCTGACCTGCCAGATGGGTGGTAGAGCTTGGGGGGCTGCCCTGTGCTCCAGGAGGTGGGCGTATGTGGCATGAAAGTCTTCTCTCCTGGACTGTGAGGTAGAACAGGTAGAAATCTCTCCCTCAGGCAAGGTGGGTGGACCAGGTCGCATCCTCTCCTCTTGGCAGGAGCCCTAGATCAGGCTTAGCCAAAGTTGGTACCAGAAAATAGGGTAGGTCCAGAGTCAGAAGGAAGACTTGGATTCCACCACATGCTTCAAATCCTGCCCACTGTAGACAGAACCCCTCCTTTTGCTCCAGCACCAACCTAGATGAACACGCTTGCCTTCCTCCTCTCTCTGATCCTGTTCCCACCCATCTCCCATACTGTTAATTCCAGGGGGTTCCTTCCCTGTCTGGATAGCTCTGGGAAGTGGGAAGGGTTTCTTCCCTGTAGCTCTTGCCCTCGGTCACTAGTATGTCCATCCATCCAGTCTGGGAGCCTGATAGGGCACTGTCCTGGGGGTTCAGGGGTCCTTGCCCTCCAAGAATTCCCTTTGGGTAGCAGCCCCCATTTTGGCCCCATTCTCCTGCCCCCTTATTCCCATTACAGTGATGAGCCTTGCCCCAGGCTGCAGACCCACTGAGAGTAGAGCCTGAGTGACAGGTGCCTGTTTCCCCCAGCCCAAGGCCTATCTTCTGAGGGGCTTGGTAAGTCTCGGGGGCAGGAAGTTCTCCCAGGCCTGGGCACCAGCACTGCTGGGGGAGAAGAGGAAAGCTCACCCCAGCCCCTGCCTTGGTATGGGGAGGCGAGTGGGCAGGGGCTAGGTGCTACGTACCTCAGGGAGGTTGAGAGCCAGCGAGGGCCCTGGGGCTGCCATCTCCTTCCTTTAGCAGATCCCAGTCTGCGTTTCTGAGCAAAGAGGCTGAGGCACCTAAGGGGATTTCCTCTAGCAGGAGTACAGACAGATATGCCCCAATTTACTCCCAATCTGGCTCATCCCATCCCTGCCCAAGGGCCGGAGAGATCTGTGGCTAGTCCCAAGCCAGACCTCAAACTCTCAGAACAATTAAAGTTCCCCTTCATGTTAGAGGCTACTGCAGACTGTGGCATTTAGGAAGGTGTTGGAGGCAGAGCTGTGACAGGAGGTGGGGTCCTGGAATGCCAGCGGCAAAGGAGAGGAAACAACTGCTGCCACCCCCACCCCACAGGGAAGGGTCTGTCTTCACTTCTCCACAGTTGGCTCAGCGCCTCTTGGGGAAGCTGCCCGTGTTGCTCTTAATCTTGTCAACTTTGATTATTACCCCATTTCAGACCTCTGTGCCTGTCACCTAGATTGAGACAGATGTCACCTGAGTAACAGGTGCAAGTGGAAGCCCCTGGGTACATCTCCCTACTCCAGAAACTACTGTCCTCCAGTCTTAGTGCTTTTCTCTCTCATAATATGGAGGCACTTAACAATATCCAGGATTGAATTCCATGCTTTGGAGATTTTTTTGTTGTTGTTGTTTGCTTGTTTGTTAAAACATATGTAACATAAAATTTACCATTTAAAAAATTTTAAAGCATATACTTCAGTAGCATTAAGTGTAGTCACACTAGCATACCCACTATCTATTTCCAATTAAAAAAAAAATCTGGTGGTGGGGGGGTTTGCTGTGCTGAGGATCATACCCAGGACCTCACAATGTGCCAGGCAAGTGTTCTACTACTGAGCTACACTCCCAGCCCTCTAAAATGTTTTTGTCACTTTCCAAACAGAAGCACTGTTTCCATCAAACAGTATCTCCCTGTGCCTCTTTCCCCAGCTCCTACTAATCTCTAGTCCATTTGCTGTCTTTGAATTTGCTTTTGCTAGGCACCTTAAGTGAGTAGAATCCTATCACATAACCTGATGCTGGATGCCAAAGGGTTTTTCAAGCTTCATCTATGCTGTGGCTTGTATCAGAACTGCCTTCTCTTTTAAGGCTGAATAATATTCCATTGTATGTATATGCCATGTCTTGCCTATCCACTCATCTGTTATGAGACAGTCTAGTTCTTTCTACCTTTTGGCCATTGTGATGAACACTGCTACAACATTGATACAGAAGTATCTGTTTGAGGCTTCTCTTTCAGTTCTTTGGTATATACATAGGAGTGGAATTGCTGGACCATGTGGTAATACTGTTTAATTTTTTGAGAAACTGCTAACTTGTCTTCCACATTGTCTGCTACATTTTACTCCTCAGCAGCTGCTACCTCGCTCTAGTTCCTCCACCCCCTCGCCAGCCTCTGTTTTCCATTTTGCTTTTGTTTTTTGCCACACATAAATGGATGTGAAGAGGTATCCCATCATGGTTTGGATTCATATTTCTGCAGAGACTGGTGGCACCGAACATCTTGACATGTGCTCATTGACCATTTATGATCTTCTTTGGAGAAAGGTCTATTCAAGTCCTTTTCTATGTGAGTTGGTTGGTGGTGGTTGTTGGATTGTATGCATACTGGATCTTGGTACATTATCAGGCATATATGATTTGAAAATATTTTTTCCTATTAGGTGTACTGTTGATGGTGTCCCTTGATGCACAAGTTTTTAACTTTGAGGAAGTACAGTTTATTTTTTCTTTTTCTTTTCTTTTTTTTTAATTGTTTTTTTTTAACTTTGAGGAAGTATGGGGGTTTTTTTCCTATAATTTCAATCTTACATCCAGGAAAGCAGCACCAATCCAATGTCACAAAGAGTTTCTCTATTTTGTTTTTCACCTGGCTTCCATAATTTGAGATCTACTTTTAGGTATTTGATCTCTTTTGAGTTAATATTTGTATATGGTAAAGGCAAGAGTTCAACTTCATGCTTTATCATGTGGCATTCTAGTTTTCCCAACACCATTTGTTGAAAAGACTCTCCCTTCCCCATGGAAAGATACTTTTGTGCTGTACCACATTCCCAGCCCCTTTTTATACTTTAGAGGCAGGTCTTGCTAAGTTACTTAGGGCTTCTCTAAGTTGCTGAGCTGGCCTTGAACTCATGATCCTCCTTCCCTGGCCTCCTAAACCACTGGGATTCCAGGCATATACCATGGCTCCCAAGTAAAAATTTGTATTTTTAAAGTCCAACATTTTCTTTTTTTTTTTATTCTTTTTTTTTAGAGAGAGAGAGAGAGAGAGAGAAGAGAATGAATGAGAATTTTTGATATTTACTTTTTAGTTTTCAGCAGACACAACATCTTTGTATGTGGTGCTGAGGATCGAACCCAGGCTGCACGCATGCCAGGCAAGTGTGCTACCTCTTGAGCCACATCCCCAGCCCTAAAGTCCAACATTTTCTGATCACACATCTGACCACAGTGTTCTTGAGAATTGAAGTAAGTCTGATCACTGTGGTTGGTGAGGATTTTAAGTTCCAGCTCATGCTGTCCTGGGTGCATTCTGCCTGATGGAGCACTGCATCAAGATGCTTACTGTGGCCTAATTTTGCCTCACAGCCAGATGATTGCCACATCTCCTCTTGCACCTGCGTGTACAAAGGCACCAACAGAGTTGACTGGCAATGAGCAGCACAGGCTGTGTCCTAGGGTTTCATGGGTTTTAATTAGATGTCTTAGAAACAACAACAACAAAAAATGTACATAGATAACTAAATCAAATTTAAGATGCAGGTCTTTGCCAGATGAAAAAGGTTAAAGCCTTTAAAAGCATATGTCAATAATGACCGTTTAGTTCTATGCAAATCAGTGACCTTCACTGCTAGTAGCTGCTCACTTCTTGGTAGCTAGAGGGGCCTGCCTCTGTCACCAGAAACAAGGCTCTTCACTCATTATCAGGAAGGTGGATGACCCTAATTGTGCTTGAGCAGAGTTCTCAGGAACAGGATGTGACTTAGTGTTAACTACTGTGTCATCTTCTACAGTGATCTTACCCCACTGCTGCTGTGGCCACAGTGGTCTTATTTTCAAGGGGCTGGGGGGAGTTCACACATGTATGTGTGCATATGGCTAAGATTAAGTCGGGATCAGCCATAGGTGTTCTCATTTGAAATAGCGTTTGGAAATAGGAATACTGTTATGTGCAGACATGTCTAGGTTTTCATTTAATAAATAAGAAAAACATGTGGTCACTAAAAAAAGTGTGTTATAAAAATATAAGAGATTTGATGTTGGACAAAGCAACATTCTTTTTCTCAATCACCGCACATCAGTTTCTTTAGAATCAAAAGTTCTGGACATATTTTGCAATCTGAAGACTATAATGTCATTTGTTACTTAGGTGTGTGAAAACAAGTTTCTTTGGAGGAAAAAGTTTGCATTTGCAAGTGTTCTATGGAATTGGTTATTTTTTAAAACATATATACTTATTTTTTAGTTGCAATACCTTTATTTTATTTTTGTAAATAAGGATCAAAGGATCAAACCCAGGTCCTCGAATGTGCTAGACAAGTGCTCTACCAATGAGCCACAACCTCGCACCGAGGAATTGGTTATTTTTATTGTTATCAATGTAATTGTTTTTAAGTGTTCAGTGTCTTCGTTGCAGTATGAAACATATTAAAACATCCATGTTCTATTAAAAAACAATCAGTTGACCATCTATGCAAGGATTTAATTCTGGCTCTCTATTCCATTAGTCTGAATGTCTGTCTTTATGTCGCTAGCATGCTGTTTTGGTTACTGTAGCTTTGTGGTAATTTGGGAAGTCAGGAATTGTGAATCCTTTAGCTTTTTCTATTTCAAGGTTTCCTGTTTGTTTGTTTTGCTGTTGGGGGTTTCTTGAGATTCCATAAAAATTTAGGATGAGCTTTTCTACTGCAAAAATGCTACTGGAATTTTGATAGAAATTGTGTTAAATCTGTGTGTCATGTCACCTTGGGTTGTATTGGCATCGTGAGCATATTAACTCTTCCAGTCCACAATCATAGAATGTCTTGCTTTTTTTATGTTGTCCTTAAATTTTTCAGCAACATTTTGTAGTTTTCAATGTAGAAGTCTTTTAACACCTTGGTTAAGTTTATTCTCTATTCCTACTATTTTTTTCTTTTTGATGCTATTATAAATGGCATTTCTTTTCAGATTTTTCATTGTTAGTATAGAAATTTTTGTATACTACAACTTTGCTGAACTTCTCTAATAGCTCTAATGAATTTATTTTGTTTTCTGTGTATAATTTTTCTGTTTTCTACATAGAAGATCATGTCATTTGCAAACAGATACAATTTTACATCTTTCTTTTCAACTTGATTTCCCTCCCCCCCCCCTTAATTGCTGTGGCTGGAACTTCCAATATTATATTGAATACAAATGGCAAAAACAAGCATCCTTGTCTGGTTCCTGATCTTAGAGGAAAATCTTTCCCTCTTTCACCATTGAGTATGATGTTAGCTGTGTGTTTTTTCCATATATGACCTCTGTTGTGTTGAGGAAGTTTCCCCTTATTCCTTCTTTGGTTGTTTTAATTATTCAAGGGTGTTAAATTTTATTGCATGATTTTTCTTTCATTCAGTTAATGTGTATTACATGGAATAATTTTCATATATTGAAGCATCTTTGCACTCTAGGAACAAAACCCACTTGGTCATGGTGTAGAATCCTTTTAACATATTGCTGAAATTAATTTGCTAGTGTTTTGTTGAGACTCTTTACTCTTCATAAGAGAGATTGGCTTGTAGTTTTCTTGCAGTGTCTGCCTGATAGCTTAGTACTGCTGGCTTCAGAATTAGGAAGTTTCCCCTCCTCTTCAATATTTTGGAAGTGTTAGATAGGGGTTGTTGTTAATTCTTTAAATGTTTGGTAGAGTTCACCATGAAGATATCTGGTCCAGAGCTTTTCTTTGATGGGAGGTTTTGGTTACTGACTCTATCTCCTTACTGATTATAAGTTTTTTCAGATATTCTGTTTCTTCATGATTCAGTTTTGGTAGGTTGTTTCTGGAAATTAGTCTATTTCTTCTAGATTATCCAATTTATTGGTATACTATTGATTATAATACTCTTATAATCTTTTTTATAAAACCTAAACCTGCATTTAGTAAAGTCAGTAGTCATATCCATACTGTCATTTCTGAGTTTGCTGATTTTGAATGCACTACTAATGTGAATCTCCAAGACTTTTTTCTTAAACTTGTACCTAAGGAAGAAAAGACTATCAATTTTGTTGTTTTCTGAAGAACTGACTTTTGTCTTAATTGATTTTATTTATTGTTTTTCTACTTTTATTTATCTCTAATCTATATTTCCTTCCTGCTGCTAGCTTTTGGTTGTTTTTTTTTCTGTTTCTTTGAAGTATAAAGTTAAGCTTTTATTTCAGATCTTTCTCTATTTTAATGTATGCAATTACAGCTATAAATTTCCCTCAGTGCTGTTTCCATTGTATATCTTAAGTTTTGGTATTTTGTGTTTTTCATTTGTCTTGGCATGTTTCTAATTCTTGTGATTTCTTCTTTGACTCATAAATTGCTTTAAAACTTTAAAAAATTTCTACCTGTTTGTGAATTTTCCTTCTGTTATCGATTTCTAGTTTCATTCTACTGTGATCTAAAAAGATTCTTGGTAGATTTGTCTTTTTAAATTTATTAAGACTTGTTTTACTGCCTAACATGTAATCTTCTAGGAGATTCTTCCTTGCGCCCTTGAGGGAAAATGTGTATTCTGTTGTTGGTTTGGGTGTTCTGTAATTATCTGTTAGGTTCCATTGGTTTATGGTGTTATTTACATCTTCTATTTCCTTTTTGATGCATCATTATTGAAATCTGAGTATTGGAAACATTATTATTATAGAACTGTCTGTTTCTCCTTTCAACATCTCAGTGTTTGCTTTATATATTTTGGGGCTCTGATATGTGGTTCATATGTTAATTTCATGCTTTAAATTTTCTTACATCAATTCAGGCCACAACCTTCTTTATATTCTGAGTATATTTTTAGATTTCCACAATGTTGACGTGAGATGCTGTGGTTCCTTCCCTGCTGTGGTATTTCTTTGTACAACTATATAACTGCAACTGTTTCATTGTGCTGTGTCTCTCCATAAACTTCTTTTTGCTTTGGTTGTTGTTGTTGTTGTTTTTTTTTTTTTTTTTTTTTAAACTGATGCTGGAGATTGAACTCAGGGCCTTATGCATGCTGAGCAAGCACTCTACCATTGAGCTACACGCCCCTAGATGTCCATATACCTTTTGAAATCAGCATGTCAGGTTACACACACACACACACACACACACACACCCCCTACTAAGATTTGATTTGCATTGTATTGGGTCTAATTGACATAATAACAATATTGGGTCTTCCCATTCGTGGGATCTCATTCTGTTTATTTAAGTCATCTTTAATTTTTCTCAGTGTTTTGCAGTTTTCTCTGTATAAGTCTTGCACCAATTTTGTTAAATTTACTTCTAATTGTTTCATATTTCTGGATGCTCTTCTAAGTGTGTTTGTCTCTTTGATCCCTCCCTCCATGAACAACCAATCTCCCAATCAAACCAAAATTGGTTTGCTGTTGATTCTGATGATGCCACATTCATACAGCAAAAGGATGTGAGGAGGTTCGTGCTCATACAGTGGGCTTCATGAGGCAAGTAGTACAGGCACCCAGGTCAGAGCAGTTGGCTTGAGCAAAGGGAGGAGCAAGTGTTCCTGGATTCTATGGTAGCCACAGTGTGGGGCCAAGGTAAAGACACCTGTATACAGAAGGAATGGGGTAATTTGAACTTCCACACTCATACATGGGGCAGGAATGCCAGGCGAGAATTGGAGGGGTGCATAGGTGTAGGAGCTGTCAGTGGTCAGACATCAAATATGGGGTCAGACTCTTTATTATAGTTTTTAGAAGAGTTAAATTTTTTAGAGCAGTTTCATAGCAAAATCAAAAGGAAGACACAGAGTTCCCATAGAGCCCTCACACATGAATAACCCCTCCCCCATTTTCACCTTTCCTCTCCAGAATGGTGCATTCATTACAGGTGACAGATCAGGACTGATGTGCATGATCATAGAGATGTACATGATTTATACTAGGGTCCCTGGTAGTGGTGTGCATCCTATGTCACTATGTATAGTGATATCTCTGTGTATGGGATAGAGCAGTTTCACTGCCCTAAATCTTCTCTCTGCCCTCCCCCTCATCTCTACCTTTCTCCCTCAAACCCCTGGCAACCACCCATCTTTTTACTGTCCCCATGTTTTTGCCTTTGCTAGAATGTCGTATTGTCAGAATCATACATCATAATTTACTGATTGCATTTAGGTAACCTGCATTTAAGTTTTCTTTGTGCCCTCTCATGACTTCAGGGATCATTTCTTTTTAGCAGTGAGTAATTTGCCATTGTCTGGATGCACCAGTGTGTTTATCCATTCACCTGCTGAAGGACATCCTGAGTGCTTCCAAGTTTGGACAATTATTAATAAAGCTGCTGTAAATGTCCATGTGTAGGTTTGTGTGTGAATGTGTGTTCAGCTCCTGTGTGTAAATACCAAGGAACGCAATTGCTGGGTTATTTAAAAAAAAAAAAAATTTAGTTTTATAAGAAATCGCCAAGCTATCTTCCAAAGTGGGTATTACATTTTGTATTTTCTCCAGCAATGAGTGAGAATTTCTATTGCTTGCATATATTTGCCAGAAGTTGATGGCATTGGGGTTCTAGATTTTGACCATTCTAATAGGTATGTAGTGGTACTACTTTTCTTTTTCTTCTTTTTTTTTTTTCACTCGGGACTGAACCCACGGGTGCTTAACCACTGAGCCACATCTTCAGCCCTTTTTATTTTTTGAGACAGGGTCTCCCTAAATTTCTGAGGATGGCCTTGAACTTGCGATGCTCCCATCTTGGCCCCCTGAGTCTCTGGGATTATAGGCATGTGTCACCACACCCAGTGTTAGTGGTATTTTATTCTTGTTTTAATTTTCATTTCCCTGATGACCTATGATGTTAAAGCATCTTTTCTTATGCTTGTTTGCCACCTGTATATCATCTTTGGTGGGGTATCTATCAAGGTCTTTGGCTTGCTTTTAATAGGGTTTTTATTAAAAGGCTGGGGAATGTGGCTCAGTGGTAAAACACCCCTGCATTCAATTCCCAGTATCTCCTGAGAAAAAAATATATTTGTATATTTTGGATAATAGTTCTCTATCCCATAGGAATTCTGCAAATATTTTAGTCCAGTCATTGACTTGTCTTCTCAATTCTTGACAGTATATCTGCCGAGTACAATATTTTTATTTTAATGAAGTTGAGTTTATCAGTTTTTCTGTAATGGATTTTGCCTTTGGTGTCCTATCTGAAAAGCCCTTGTGAAACACAAGGAAATCTAGATTTTCTTCTGTTATCTTCTAGGGGTTTTATGTTTTGTATTTTATGTTGTACATTTAGATCTGTGATCCATTTTGAATTAATTGCTGTAAAGGAAGAAGAAGATCCACATCTAGATTGATGTGTGGGGCCTTGGCTGTCCAAGGCCAACTGACTGTATTTTTGTAGTGTACACAGAATATATACCTCATAGCCACACCCCAGTTCCCACCTCTTCCAGCCACATCCTACCACTTCAATTAATCCCATCAGGGATCAATTCACTGATTGATTGGGTTAAGACAACCCAATCATTTCTCCTCTGAATCTTGTTGCATTGTCTCACATGTGACCTTAAGGGGGATACCTCACATCCAAACCATAACAGCAATAAAGTATGATATTCATTTTATTTATGGGGTTTTTGTAGATATTCTTTATCATGTTGAAGCTCCCTGCCCATTCCTACTTCACTGAGCTTTTTTTGGATTGGTTTTGTTCTCATGAACAAGTATTTGATTTTGTCAGATGCTTTTTCTGCATCTATGGTTATGATGTGAATTTTCTTCTTTAGCCTCTTGGTGTCATAGGTTACTTTAATTGCTTTTCAAATAGTGAGCCAGCCTTATGTACATAGGACAAATCCCCACTTGACTATGATGTTTAGTTCTTTTTATGTATATTTTGTTGAGGTTTTTTAAATTTATGTTCATGAGAGATACTGGTCTATAGTTATATTTTTGTCTGGTTTTGGTAGTAGGGTGATGCTGGCTTCGTAGAATGAATTAGGAAATGAAAGCAGAATGACTATCTTATGAAGAATGATGGAGAATTGGTCTGCTTTTACCCTTAAGTGTTTGGTAGAAGTCGCCTGAGAGCCCCTGCGGGTGTGATACTTTCTGTGTTGAAATGTTAACTATTGATTCCATTTCTTTAATAGACATTGTCTTATTCAAAGCATATTTGTTTGCCTTCCAAGAAATTGGCCATTTGATCTAGATTATCTCCTTTATGTTAAAAGATGTATTCACTAGGGGTACACAGAATCTTTTAGGTGTATTTTTCAATTTAGTAAGCTAGAGTTTTGGTGGGGGAAGTTGTTTTTCCTTTTAGCGCTTGGCTAGTGTTCCATTGCCTTCTGGATTGCATGTTTTCTGACAAGAAGCTTGCTGTCATTCTTACATAAAGTCCTCTGTTTTCATCTGGCTACTTTGATGGGTTCTCTCTTTATCTTGGAGTTTTAGCAGTTCAACTCTGACGTCCTTGGAGGCATTTTTTCTTTATGTTAATCCTGCTTGGGATGCTTAAAGAATCTGGAATCTATGATGTTTGTCTTGCACTCATTTTGAAAAAGTCTCATCAGTTTCTTCAAATATTTTATTTGTTCTGGTTAGATGTACATGACAGTAGAGTGTATTTTGACATGTTATACATACATGGAGTATAACTTATTCTGATTATGTATAACCACAAGAATGGGATTCTGATGTGGCATTTCAAAGGTCATGTATTCATCTATGAACATGAAAGTTATGTCCAATTCATTCTACTGTCTTTCCTATTCCCATCCCCACTTCCCTTTGTCTAATCCAATGAACCTCTATTCTTCCCTCTCCCTCCTTCATTGTGTGTTAGCATCCGCATATCAGAACATTCTGCCTTTGGTTTTTTGGGATTGGAAAATATCACTTAGCATGATAGTCTCCAGATCCATCCATTTACTGGCAAAAGTCATAAAGCAGTCATTCTTTTTTTATGGCTAATTTTCCAGTGTGTGCATGTATGTGTATACATATATACATACCACATATGTGTGTGTATATGTATGTGTGCATGCGAATATATTCCACATTTTATTATCCATTTGTCTGTTGAAGGACACCTAGGTTGGTTCCATAGCTTAGCTATTGTGAATTGAGCTGCTATAAACATTGATGTGGCTGTGTCACTGTAGTATACTGATTTCATAAGTCCTTTGGTTATATACCAAGGGATGGGGTAACTGGGTCAAATTGTGGTTCCATTTCAAGTTTTCTGAGGAATCTCTATACTGCTTTCCAGAGTGGTTGCAACAATTTGCAATCCCACCAGAAATACTATGAGTGTACTTCTCCCCACATCCTCGCCAACATTTATTGTTACTTGTATTCTGACTGGAGCGAGATGGAATCTCAGTGTAGTTTTAATTTGCATTTCTGTAATTGCTTGAGATTTTGAACATTTTTCATATATTGACCCATTTGTATTTCTTCTGTGAAGTGGCTGTTCAGTTCCTGTTTTCTATTATCTTCCATTTGTCTGTATATCATTTTTCAAATATTTTGTCTCCCTTTTGTGGTGCTGGGTAAGCACTCTACCACTGAGCTACACCTGCAGCCCCCTTGTTTTCCCTCCTCTCCTTCTACCCCTCTTGGATCCCAGTTATCCATACTTCAGATGGTTTGATATTGACCTTAAGCTTCAGCTGTTCTGCTCTCCCCCTTTCCCTCTTCTGTTTACCTTCAGATTCACTATTTATCTCCAGTATTATATTTTTTCTTGAATTTCTGTTGCCAATGTTTTGCTCGATTCTGTTCAATATGTTGCCCACCCTTTTTACTAATCTTTTATAATGTTCATCTTGGTTCTTTTAATGTCTGAAGGTTGTAATATCCAGTGGGTCATCCTTTGGTCTGGTTCTGTTGACTGTTTTCTCTCTTGACAGGGAGTCATTTATCTTTTAAAAACTTTGTATGGAATACTAGCCTCACATGTTCAGGACAGTGGAGGCCGAGATGGTTTTCCTACTTTTTATTCCATCAGGTTGTTAGTTGGGAGTTGAGCGGTGGGGGGCTCTGAGGGGGCCTAGAGGCTCTTCTCAGTGTGTCTGCTTCAGACAGGACTGTGGGGAGCCCCTGCCTTCTTCCTCCTGTGCCTTGGCACAGAGAAGAGAAAGGAGTCGTCTTCTCTGTATTCTTACCCTGCCTCTAGTGCTAGGCTGTATTTATGAGGTACAAGATTCAAGGTAGGGCTTATCAGAATTTTCTTGGGGGTTCCTAGTTCTCGTAACTAGGTCAACTTCTGTATTGGGAAGACACATTGGGCCTGTACCTTATGGGTGGGCTTTCTCCAGTATTGTTACTGGAGGTTGTGAAGGCATACCCTGATTCTTTTCTACTGAGTATGTTGGGTTTGAGTTTAACATTGTTGTGGAAGAGACCCTGCAAATACTACTGCATTTTCCCTGTCAAAATTCTAGTAGTATGCTACAAAGTGATCTTTTAAGAGTGTCTCTCTGACCCTGTCCCCTTCTTAAAACCTCTCTGCTGCTCCTGTGGTCCCTCAAGTCAAAGGCTATGAGCTCCACAGTCTGGGGACCCTTCCTTCCATTACTTATGCCTTTTTCTCCTCCCTGGCTCCAGAATATCAGTTTTGGAAGCAGATTTTTTTTTTCCTCTATCACTAGAGAAAAATACCATGCCTGGTAGGGGTTTGGCAACTGTCTCCAGTGAACGAGTGTAGGTGCCTTTGCTTTCCCACCCTGGAAAGCTCACTCTTCTGCCTTCCAGTAGACAGACTTTCGGCCTCCTGGTTCATGCACAATGTCACAGGAAAATCTTTTCAGGGTACCCCTGCTGCTACCCAAGCCCTGTGATAGTGGGTCCTGGCTGGCCTACTTCGATATGGAATTTTTTGCTCCTTCTCAGTTGCCGTTAGAAGTGACTGTGGGTGACTGCTGGCCCCAACCAATGCAGAGCAGGCCCTTGGTGACCTTCCAGTGGACTTTTGCTGTCCCAGTATGGCCACCCCAGCTTTGGTCTGATTTTTGCACATGCTCGCAGATTAGGATGCTTAAAGCCCCTTTTCTTGTCCTAGGAAAAGTGGATTGTCCCATTCCCCTCCGTGGACAGGAAGACTTGAGCTGAAATATGTGGCGTATCCTTCAAGGCTGGAGCCAAGGGTGCTTGGGCCGTCGGGGAGTCCTGGCATGGGCAACCCTGGGGCAGCCAGGGCCTCCGGGTAGCAGAGCCCGGACTAGCACTGGCTCGCAGATCGGGGATGAGCACAGCTACGTGGTGGTGGGCGCAGGCTCGGCGGGCTGTGTGCTGGCCAATCGGCTCACCGAGGACCCTGCAGAGCGGGTGCTGCTGCTGGAGGCAGGGCCCAAGGACGTGCTGGCTGGGAGCAAGCGGCTCCTATGGAAGATCCACATGCCCGCAGCCCTCGTGGACAACCTGTGTGATGACAAGTATAACTGGTACTATCACACAGAGCCGCAGCCGGCCATGGACAGGCGTGCACTGTACTGGCCGCGTGGCCGCGTCTGGGGTGGCTCATCATCCCTCAATGCCATGGTCTACATCCGTGGGCACGCTAAGGACTACGACCGCTGGCAGAGCCAAGGCGCTGAAGGTTGGGACTATGAACACTGCCTGCCCTACTTCCGCAGGGCACAGGGCCACGAGCTGGGTGCCAGCCAGTACCGTGGCGGCGATGGCCCACTGCGTGTGTCCAGAGGCAAGACAGGCCACCCGCTGCACCTGGCATTCCTGCAGGCGGCACAGCAGGCTGGCTACCCTCTCACCGACGACATGAACGGCTTCCAGCAGGAGGGCTTTGGCTGGATGGATATGACCATCCACGAAGGTAGCGTGGGTCCCCGCTGTCCTCACCTCCTAAACTGTACTCTATCATGGCCCATTCTCTCTAGCCCTATTGGGATCAGTAAGTGTGGTAAAATGGTATTGGGGGAAAGTAGGTGATACATTGGCCCCCAGATGCTACAGAATGTACCCTAATACCAGAGACATGGCATCACTTTGGCCCTGGTGGTGTGGACAAGGGATAATGGGCTTCTTGGACCAAGAGCTCAGAGTTTTCTAGAAGAGGAAATTGAGGTACAGAGAGGCATCAGGAGCACATGGCCCTCTTCAGTGGCACCCTCTTTCATAAACTGGGATACTGACGCAGAAGCGTGTAGGACAGAAGCAAGGCCAGGGCTCAACTCGGGGTCCTGACCCCTCTGTCATCCTGTTAGGGTAAAAGATGGTTTTCCACCTGTGCCCAGGGGATCTCGGGTAATTGTCGACTTGGGCAGGGTTTCAGGGCTCAACCTTACTTTGAAGACAGGCCTTGCACAGGCAGAGGCAGGACATATTCATCATTTCCCCAGCCTTCCAACAGTGTCAGGGAAAGAGCAGGGGCTATACTTGATCTTGCTCTGTCCTGCAGGCAAGCGCTGGAGTGCAGCCTCTGCCTATCTGCACCCGGCACTGAACCGCCCCAACCTCAGGGCTGAAGTCCAGACGCTTGTGAGCAGGGTGCTGTTTGAAGGCAACCGTGCTGTGGGTGTGGAATACATCAAGAATGGCCAGAGCCACCGGGTGAGTGAACTACAGCAGGGCCCCTGTTAGCTCAGAGCACAGGAAGGGAATGTGCAGTGACCTGGCAGCCTGGGCAGAAGTCATGCCCTCCTCCCCAGCCACATGCTCTTGTCCCTCTGATGAGTGACAGAAGAGATGGATTTCCTCTGCCTCATAGGGAGGCTGTGGCTGGTAGAGAGGAGGAAGATTCTCTGGTACCAGTATGCCATGCCCACCTCAGGTTTATGCTAGATGTCTTAAAACCCATAAATGAGATTGAATGCTGTGCTGCTGCAGTGTGCTTTTCTCTACTTACCAGGTTGGTTTGGCTCCATGCATGCATGCTTTTACTACTTGAGTGACTGTTTTCATTCACCTCATTTAAATGCCCCCGTCTGCTTTATTTTTTTGCTACTTGGGATGGAACCCAAAGAGTTGGGCACACTAGTTGCTATATCAGAGCCCTTGAGATAGGATCAGAGTTGTGGAGGCTGGGTTCTAAGCTGTGATTGTCAGCCTCCTCTGTTTTTAAGGCCACTGTTACAGAATGTTCTAGAGCTAGGTCCATGATTTGAACATACCCTGAATGCACTTGCAGGTTACTTTCAAATGGTGACACAGTGCACTCCCCCTTTATTCCTGGGCCTGTGAGCAGGATCTCTAGGGTGGTGACTGCAGCATCCTCATGCCCAACATGAGTACATCCCAAGGCCATGTTCTTGTGGCTCTGGAGTGGGGTGCTGGTCGGTGAGCTGTGAGAATAGCTGGCTCTCAGGAGATATGACTGGGTGGTTCTTTGCCTCTTCCAGGCTTATGCCAGCAAGGAGGTGATCCTGAGCGGGGGTGCCATCAACTCTCCACAGCTGCTCATGCTTTCAGGCATTGGGAATGCAGATGACCTCAAGAGACTGGGCATCCCTGTGGTGTGCCACCTGCCTGGTGAGCCTCCCCCCTTACTACTTCCAGAAACTGACACATCTTTCCCATGAACCCAAGGGTCTCCAGATTGCCCTGGACATTCCTGACCCTGGGCATGGATCTGTAGCCAGCCCCTCCCACTTGGACAAGGCAGGCAGCTTCAAGAGAGGGCTGGAGTTGCAGGAAGGGTGGCTGAGACACAGGGGCCAGACAGGAGCTGGCTTAGAAGATAAGTGAAAGGGGGACAGGGTTCGAAGCCAGCTAAGCCTCCATGGTAGCCATTTTCCCTAACCACTCCCTCCCGTTCCAGGAGTTGGCCAGAACCTGCAGGACCACCTGGAGATATACATCCAACAGGCCTGCAGCCACCCCATCACCCTCCACTCAGCCCAGAAGCCCTTGAGGAAGATCTGCATTGGACTGGAATGGCTGTGGAGATTCACAGGTAGGCAGGTTCCTCTGTGACCTTGGTAGCTGTGGGCATTGTGCTCTCCTTCCCGAGGAGCTAAGCAAGGACTCGAGGGGCTTCAGGTTTCCATTTGAAGCTGAATTAGGCCCTTTACCTGAGCCCTAAGCTCCTGCCTGACAGACTGGTATGAGGGCCTGAAGCCCTTAGCACAGTGCCCACTCAAGCAGAATGCTCAGGTGCTGCCCTTCTTATAGGCAGGTGGGGATGGACCCCCACGTGGAACAAGGCAGAGAGAAGACCTTGGTACTGGGCTGCAGAATCGGCACTGCCTCAACCAGGGGACCTTTCTTGGAAATCCTCCCCAGCTCAGACTGTTTCCCACTCCTTTGCTATACCCTGAACCAGGTGGGAGGGGCCAATAGGCAGCTGAAGCCCCCATTAGGCACATGGTTGATATTTAAAGCTGTGGTGTGGGTGACCCCACCTGCGGCAGCTATGGATAGAGCTTAGGGCCAGGAGGAGGGGGGGAAGGTACCAGGAACAATTGTTCTGCCTGCCTTATCCTCTTCTGATACTCAGGGTACGGAGCCACATCCCATCTGGAAACGGGTGGGTTTATCCGCAGCCAGCCTGGGGTCTCCCACCCAGATATTCAGTTCCATTTCCTGCCATCCCAAGTGATTGATCATGGCCGGGTCCCCACCAAGCAGGAGGCTTACCAGGTGAGCTCAGGAGCCACTGCTAGGCAGATTCCTCCTCCCCAGTATGGGGCTTTCAGACCCTTGCCCTCCAGTGGCTCAGTGTGTCAATGGGGAGAGAAAAGTGGCAGCCCAGAATCTTTGTATGGAAGGGAGGAGTTGATCAGTGTGAGGAGGGGGCTCTGGGGTCCCATCACCATTCATGGGCAAGACAGGCTGTGTACCAAGGAGTGTAAAGCTGGGAGGGAACAGGGATTCCTGGAGGTAGGGCGAGATGCAGGCCAGATATGTGTCAGACTGTATCTGTTCTTAATTGATGCTGGCTTACCCCACAGGAAACCAAGGACTGCTCCAAGCTACTGCGTTGGGTTGAGGGAGGTCAATGTCTCCTCTGAACTCTCCTAGGTACACGTGGGGCCTATGCGGAGCCCAAGTGTGGGCTGGCTCAAACTGAGAAGTAAAAATCCCCAGGACCACCCAATAATCCAACCCAACTACTTGTCCACAGGTAATTCAGGAGCTACTGGTATCTCCCCTCGACTTAGGCTGGATAAATGCCTTTATAGGATCCTCATTTGTCCCTGCCCTATCACCCTAGGCCATAAGCTTGGAGGCACAATGTCCTGGGCCAGGTGAAGTAACCCCAGCACCTCACTTGGCAGGTGAGAGGTGCAGGGACACCTGGCAGTGTGTGAGCAGCTCACCATACCAGGCCTGCCTATTTGCCAAAATGAGCGCCTCTGTTGGACAGAGCCTGCCTCTGCTACCATGTGGCTGTGAAAGCCCCCATGCCAACTCTGGGGCAGAAGCTGCCCATCTAGAATGGTTGTGGGCAGGTGATACACACCTGGTGACTTGGTCTTCCTTCCATGTCTGTGAACTTTGTCCCCTGTGGCTGGTTGAGCCTCTGCATACCTGGAATTTTCCAGGAAGGCCAGCATGGTAAGAGGGAGGGCCTCATTTTGTCTTTTCTCTACAGAAACAGATATCAAAGAATTCCGTCAGTGTGTGAGGCTGTCCAGGGAAATTTTTGCACAGGAAGCCCTGGCTCCCTTTCGGGGGGAGGAACTCCAGCCAGGAAGCCACGTTCAGTCGGATAAGGAGATAGATGCCTTTGTGCGGAGAAAAGCTGACAGTGCTTACCACCCCTCATGCACCTGTAAGATGGGCCAGCCCTCCGATCCCATGGCCGTGGTGGACCCAAAGACCAGGGTCCTGGGGGTAGAAAACCTCAGGGTCGTTGATGCCTCCATCATGCCCAGCATAGTCAGTGGCAACCTGAACGCCCCCACAATCATGATTGCAGAAAAAGCAGCCGACATCATTAAGGGGCAGCCTGCACTCTGGGACAGGGATGTTCCTGTCTACAAGCCTAAGACCTTGGACACCCAGCGTTAAGACAGCCACTGCCTCAGGATGACCAGAGAGGCCCCCAGCACGCTGACAGGACCAATCAGCCGCCCTTCCTCCAAATGTTGCCAGAAGCTACCTGGAACACTGGGACCTAGGTAGCCCTACTCGGTGGCTGAGAACTGGATAATGTCGCAGGAAATGAGACTAGTTCTAGTCAGTATGTCAAGTTGTTCTCCTCCAGCATTTTGATATAGTCCTTTGGGGGAAGGCCACTGTGCAGCCTGAGACCCTGCCTCCTGGAGGATAGCGGAGGTGATAGGGAAACGTGAACTGCCACATTCTCGTTCTTTATCCATGTGGTCTTCTCCAACGCGGGGTCCTGCTGCCTCGAGCAGAATGCTTTCTTCCAGGCTTCCCCCTAAGAGGACAGGGTGGTTTGCCCAGATGTGGTAAGCTTGCACCGAGCCCCCCAAGGAAGGGTATCATCCTGTGTCTTGAGCTTTACCCGAGGCTGCAAGTCATAGGTGTTAGCTCAGCCCAGGCTGGCACCGAATCCTGAGGATCCCTGGGCAGAGGGAAAGTTGCCATCTGACTTTTGTCTTTCCCTAATCCTGATTTTACTGTCAGTGAGAGGGCCCCCCTCCATAGTGTTCTGATTCTTATTAAACAGTCCCGATGAAAGGCTTTCTGGACCTCATTCAAGGAGGGAAAGGCACTTTGGTCTTATTACCAAGAAACACAGACTCCTAGGGCCAACCCCACATACCAGGTCACCTCTTTTGTCAGGAAAGCTCTGGCTGCTTCCCAGGGCTCTAGTACAGAGACAGGGCAAATTCTTATTCTCTGGACGTTCATGGGAACAGATCAGAATGGTGCTGAGAGTGATAGAAAAGCAGCTAAGTACAAGAAACAGTAATTGAAGATTTGAGTTTTTGGAGGGAGGGGGATAGCTACAAGGAGCATTTACAAAAGCTCTTTGATATTTAATATATATAGTAACTTATTTTTGAACTGTGACACCCCATAGGCTTGCGAATGAAAAGAAAAATCAATTCAAAATGCTTTTAGTTAAACCGTGCAAATCTTCCATGGATAGGAGGGAAGAAAAGTGATGTGGAAACCTGCAGTGCTGGGCCCAGAATAAGGAGGGGGAAACCCAGGGGTTCCAGGCAGCTCACAGATCTTGGAGGCCCAATAACTGCAACTTAACATTTCTGAGAAAAACCTTCCAGAAAGGTGGACAGAAAGAAACCATCATACATATTCCTTTTAAAACTTTAGGCAGTTCTTGTTTAATCTTACCTGTATTTTTTTCTCTGTTCCAAGAGAAGATCAAGAAAGAAAATTCTAGATCTGCTAAGAGATTTCTCTTCAAAAGTTAGAGGGTCCTCTCAGCAGCCATCCATCCTCTGGTGACTCAGATGGCAGCTAGGCCACGTGCTACCATCCGGTCAGAGAGGTCGTGTTGATTCAGGGAAGGGTACGTTTTGGTTGCAGGGCTGACTGTGAATTTACTGACGTAGATAGGGCAGCTGACAAGTCATTTAGTTCCAACATCTCTGCATCCCATGGTGTCTCAGTCTCTGAGACAAAAGCAGCTGTATCTTGAGATAAAGCAGAGTGACATGTGATAAGAGCCCATCAGGCCCCTCTCCTCCTTTCACATGGTGAGGCGGTTTCCACATAATCGCACAAGGAAACACATTTCAAGAGATAAGACAGCAAGTGTCATGTGTCCAGAACCCACAGAAGTCAAACCAGGAAACTGCTGTTGGGGTTCAGGCACAAGGTTGACTTGAAGAGTTCCTCACATGAGCCCTGACAAACAGATGTGGCTGCTGCCACAGCACTGGCCCACATCCAAACAACAGGCTGTCTGGAAATTCCACTGCCATGAGGAAGAGAGGGCTGAGGGAGCCCAAGTAGGTAGGACAGTGCTCACTTGTGGGGAACCAGGCCAACTTCGATGGCTGAGCCTCTTGTCAAAAAGCTTATCATACCTAACAGCAGAAGACTGCTCAAAGAGTCAGAAGGGTATCCATGGCCAGAGCTCTGAGGAGCCTCACCTCGTGGAAGATGACCGTACTCACACCACGGGAAGAATTTGATAGGAGGGACAGATCGAGGAAGGGCCAGGAGCCTCAGCCAGCATGACTAGAAATGGTGAGTGCCAGGAGTGGAAGTTGAGGTGCCCCAACGCACAGCCTTTCCGCTTCCACTGCAGGCTGCAGGATAATGATTTCCATAAATTCAAATAGATTCTTCACTCCAGCCAAACCCTAACCCTCAGCCCAAAAGTTGTTTTCATATTTCCACTTATAAACTAACATGACATCAGCGCTGAGACAATTTTTGTTTCTTCCCCCTTGAAAATCAGAAAAAAAGATACCTCTCGTTCATGCGTCCAGATATTCTCCAGCCACCCTCCTCACCCCATTCTGATGGCAGAAGCCAACACCCAAACCTGTTCCTCCTTCCACACTGCCCTCCCAGGCCCTGGAGGGAAGAAAGAACCTTTCAATAAGCCACAGCTGGGCCTTAAGTTGTAGGTCAGGCACTGGTGTTCCGCATGTGCTATCAGCTCTGTGGCTAGCCTTTTTTTTTTAACAAATAGTCCACCCTATAAATAAAAGCCTGTGGGAAAATGCAATTGGCACAGACGTTTTAGACTGTGAAATAAACATCTCTGGCTTCTTTGAAGAGTGGGGTCCCCTAGTAAAGTGGGTGAGCATCTAGCTGCCATTGCCCCAGGTAGGCAGAGCCACAGCTTGCAATGAGTGGTTTTCAGTCCCCCCAAATCCACCCCTCCTGGCCTTCACTCAATTCTGCAACACACCAGAGCTAGGACCTGTCACCTGGCCAAACGGGAATCCAGCTGTTTGGGAATTAGAGTCCACATGCTGAACAAGAACAAGATGGTTCTCACTGTTGATTTACAGTTGAATCAAAATCGCCATTTCTACACAAGGTTAAAGAAATATACTATTCCTGAGAATACAAAACCGTTTAGGGGAGGGTCCAGAAAGTAGAGATATTAAATCTTAAAACTCTCCTAAAACAAAGGGAAAAAACCATGCTCTACAACTTCAGATTTTTCTTAAAAAGAGAAATTTAATATTAGATGAGAGGTTGGACCAGGCAGACAGATACCAGGAAGTGGTGCAGCCTTTATCAACGCCAGCATTTAAGTACTGACTTCAGAAAACACTTGTCACCTGTTCCAGAACATGCAGTCCTGGGAGGTGATTTTGACCTGATGATGTGCAGCCCCACAGTAATACCAAAGCCCAGTGGAGACAGTCCAGATAATGTTGACAGTGGTGTAGCCCTTTGGGAGAAGTGGCGCTCTCTGTGGCTGGTGTTACCATGGGCATCGAAGGAGCTGAGGACGAGGAAAAATCTACCTGTGTGCAGAGCTGCCCAGAGAGCGCCTGCCCCGCAGCTCTCACTGGCCAGGAGAGCTCCCGAAGACAATGAAATTATTACGCAGTTTCATTCTGAAGAACAGTTTGCATTTTAATAAAAAAGGCTTTCTGTCAGGAAATAGTCATTTACAAACCTTGAAGTGTTTTTGCCCAGATCTGGAGTAAGAATGTCTTAAGAAGAGGTTTGTGAGGTCTTTATAACAAAGTGTTATTTACAAAAAAAAAAAAAAAAAAAAAAAAAATTCTGACAGTTTGTCTACGTACTAGTTAAAAAAGTTTGAACCAAAATTGCTACCTGTCTTTGTGATTGCAGGGAATCCCTGCCAAGGTCACGTAATGACGTTGGAGTGATTCTGTTAACAGAAAAGGAAGCCTTGACAGTTCTAATGATCCAAAACTGGCTTTTTCCAGGACATACAGTCGGAGTACATTCTCATGAAAACTTCAGCCCTCATTCAATTGCATATAAAAGCCCTCAAAGAGAACACAGCACAGCAACATTTTGTAAAAGGCAACAGCATAATCTGTACAGACCCCGACATTCTGACCCTAAGGGTCACCACAGTGCTCCTCCGTCCCCCACCCCAGCACCACCAGTCCCCAGGGCACTGGAGCAGACATACTACTTTCACCTGTGCAATTATTTCTGCAGCAGAGTTGCAGAAATGGCCTGTGTGGGCAGCTGAGGCAATAAACCTACGCCTGCACCAGGGCAGAGTAGCCCAGCTTGACCTACTCTGTAATAGACTTATCAGAGGGTTATTAAAGTAAAACCAAACAGATAATTGCAACCCCTGGTGGATAAAAGTACCCTATCAAAATCATAGAATTCTTGCCCAAAGAAAAAAACTGCAAGTAGTCATCTTGTATACTTATGTAAAGACAGGTTTATAGTGACTCAAAATATTTTAGAAAAATTTCTGTAGTGTCAAGTTCTTTCGAACTCAAAATTTTACCCCCAAAGGATTTTCACTGAATATGTGAGAATTGGCTCTATTTTGTCTACCTTTCTATAGCCCAAGTAAAAATACTAGTAATTTCTAGATTTCAGTGGGGAACTATAATTGTTAGGACCCATGGATATTGCTGCAGTTCAAATACGGTACAATAATTACAAAATATAGACCATCTCTTTACAAATACAAATTGTAATATATTACAAGTCATGTACAGTAAATCTATAATTTTTAAACAAACTAGTGTATCTAAGTTTACCTGGTTGCAAGTGCATTATTATTTCCAGTTTACAGTTGCCCTTAAGCACGACAGTCGGAACTGACCATCCGAGTGACGTTCTCTTATGTAAACTGGCGTCATATAGCAGAAAACCTTGTCTATGAGGTCCCACTCCCCTCTCATGATGATCGCTGGTAGCGGGGTTCTGACACTGTCCTCCAGAACAGCTAAACAGGAACCAGGAAGCAGTGTGTTTGGGGTATAAAAATGGATATGCTGGGCCCAGTGAGTGTCTGATATGCTAGACTGATGGCTGAGGTAATGACAAGGTGTGGTGATCGTCATCACCTTTAACCTTCCCCACCGCTCCTTCGGGCACCCTGGGTGCGGTGAGACTTGGACTCCCCTGGCAGCACCCATCTGGGTGGTCAGGAGGAACTGCTCTGGCCTTACCCGCCCTCGCAAGAGGACCAGATCTGCCTTCTGCTGCTGAGCTCAGCGCCTGGCGCGCTGCTGAGCTTGCCGCTTGGAACCTGTACCTACCAGGTTTATGGCTTCCTTGAGGCATGACATCACTTGTACAAAAGTCTAATTGAATATTTACTCCCAACTAGTGCCTAAACTTTCTAACTACGAGGCACTTTTCCCCCACAAAGGCTGGAGCTGCTCTGCCCCTGCTGAGGCTACAAGGTGGTGATGCAGATCATCTCATCTGCCAGGTCTTCCTCATCTCGTCCAAGGTCTGGCTCTTCGTCACTATAGCCTGGACCGAAGTCCTGGAACTCATAGTCCTGCCGGTGTGAGGCAGGACCCAGATCCCCATTGGCCCGAGGACACACGTTCCCGTTGAGCAGGGTGCTGGCTGCACTTTCCATCTCATCAATGGTTAAGTCACAAGCATCGGCGATTTCATGTTTTGTAGCCGACACAAATTTTGGATCTCTTGCGTAGCGTCCTAAGCCTTCAGATATCAGGACCTGTACAAGATACAAGGTGGCATCAACATGTCATGGCTTTGCTGAGGGGGAGAGGTGGCAGAAAAAGCCACTCAAGTGCTAACTGCATGATGTGCCATGGGGACCTCGCCCAACCACGTTTCCCAGACCTCACAAGTGACGACTAAGTGTGAATGGCTTTAGCTTTGAAAACATCAGGAAGCTGAAAAGCCCCACACGGCTCCAGAGTGAACCCGCTGGGGGAGAATAGGGTACAGCCTGGCAGCGCCGGGAGAAACGCTCGCAGGGAGCTCAGTGTAGCTCATCTATGAGATCTAGCCGTTTCTGCTCAGGCTTTGCACACCATTCCTCCTGCTGAGGAGTATCAGGACTGGGTGGACAGGCTCTGGCCCCCTCCTGTGGAGTGTGGCTGGTTGGCTCTCCTGGCTCTGCCTCTGCTCTCAGGCCCCAGTGGCTAAAGTCCATACTCACTGCCTCCACCAAGCTGTCTGCGCTCCTCTGCTTGTCACTGTTTTTGTTCCGAAAGCTGCTGGGGACAGTCAGGCTGGCTGGTGTGAATGTCCTATAGGAGATGTCAGGCTCATCTGTGTACCAGGAGCTGCGGTGCAGGGATGGCAGGCTGCCATTGACCTGGTCCAGGGACTCTGACCTTTCCACCTGGATCAGGGGGGTGTAGCACGGTGTCCAGTCCCGGTATGGAGGGGTTGCTGGAGGGGTGGCCCATGACCGGGTTGAGTGGCTTGGTGAGTACTTCTGGGCTTTACTCGAATCCAGGCCTGCAACTGCCATGATCTGAGGAGAGACAGGAGAGTGGGGAGGAGGAGGCCCTGAGAGGCTGGGTGCTGCTTCATAGGCAGCCTCTCCCAAGGACACAAGAAAATTAAGTGAGCTGTCAAAAGAACTGTGGGTTCCTAACAGATGTGTTTTCTCTTACACCAAGTCATTCCTAATGTGTTTCCTATTACTGCACAAGGAGTTTTGTTATTATCATGCAGTTGCTTCAGAATGACGACAAATCAGGAAGTTGAGGTGTGTGGACATACCACCTGGTCTCTCTGGGTTTAAATACTGGAGGATGTTCAGGAAAAAGCAAGGAGTCCAGCTCACAGAGGAAAATAGCTGGCTCGCTCCTCTCCAGTACAGCTCACCCTGTGCCCAGCAGTCCTCTGTCCTGTGGCACTGAGCACAAACCCTGCTTCCTACAGATTCACCACAGTAGATCCGCCTTGGGATTCCCACAGTGCAGAGGGACCTGAGCCTGTGGGTAAACAGCACAGGTTCACCCAATGGAGGCAGCTGAGACAAGACCAGGGCCTGGTTCACATGAAGCACATGCCCTTAGAGACCTCCATGCCTACTAGAATCATAACATCTGGTGGCTTGGATCTTCTAAAGGTTTGTTCTTTGTCCTTGATGACACAGAACAATTAAAAATTAGCATTAAAAGTGCAAGTAGAGGGCTGGGTGTGCTGGTGCACTCCTGTAATCCCAGTGGCTACGGAGGTTGAGGCAGGAGGATCCCAAGTTCAAAGCCAGCCTTAGCATCTTAGTGAGGCCCTCAGTAACTCAGCAAGACTCTCCCTCAAAAAATTAAAAAAGGGCTGGGGATGTGGTATAGTAGATATGCACCCCTGGGTTCAATCCCCAGTATTCACCCTGCTCCCAAAAACATGCAAGCAGAGAAGTGAAAAGCTGGCAGAGACTGGACTAGAAAATCTGAACTGGCCTCACTGAGTGTTCATGTGCTCAGGACCCTGGGTTAAGAACCCTGCAAAGACCTGTCTCTACCAATGGACTGGCTGAGTGCTAGAAAGTCCCTTGACCACCCTGTGCCCCACAATCCATGAACAGACATATGATGAACCATACTCTTGTCATTGAGGCAGAGCACCAGTGAGTGGGTGCCACAGGCTGCCTTGTGCCCAGCTACCTTCCCTGTGGGCAGGGAGTTCCCTGGGCCATCCCTGTGACCACAGAACTCCATGAATGTGTCTTAACAGAGGAACTACCTCTCAGAGCAGATAAAGAACAGCGGCAATTTGGGGGAATCTGGCAAGAGGCTATGGCTCCTTGAGACAGGGATTATCCCAGCCTTGCCTTCAGTGCCAGGAAGCTGGCACTGGATCAGACAGGGCCCAGCTTCCCCTCCCGTGGCGCTCCTGTGGAGTGGGCTGGAAGATCTATCGGGCAGGGCTGCTCTCAGGACTAGACCAGATTGTATGTGTAGGTTCTCTCCCTCCCTCCCTCCCTCTGGGTGCTGGCAGCCAAGGGAAGGGTGCATCCAATGGGACCCAGGCAGAGGAAGGCCAGGTGGGTGGCTCACCTGCTGCTGCATCAGGTGCAGAGGCAGGGCCGCTCGGTGTGGCAGGGCAGGTGACGGTGGGACCTCCTCCTGGCTGCTCTGCCGGCGCAGGCACTCAAAGTTGAAGGAGGATCTCCGGTGAGCTGGGAAGTCAAAGCACATCATGCATGGTGAAGCGGGTTCTGCCAGGACAGCATCTCTTTGCAATAGGGGTGGCCCCGGATGTTGAACCCGGGAAGCAGCACACCATCTACTTGGAAGAGAGGTGTAGTGAGGTCTCAGTGATGGGAGGGGAAGATGAAGGAAGCAGCCCGACTAAGTTTTGTTGTATTTTTAAAAATAAAAATGTAGTAAGTGTTCATCTGTTCTAGGCAGGCCAAAGGATATCCAGGTTGGGTCAGCAGCCCCGGTCACACATTATCATGGAGAACAAGCTCATGGAGTCATTCTAGAATTCCAGACCTCTCCTCACTGTCCCTGTTTCACCTTCAGACACAAGGCCTCATGTTTGTGCCTCTCAAGGAAGGGATTCTGCCTGCCCCATCAGCTCAACCACGCAGTGAGCACACATTATCACTGGACGTGGACCCAGCCTCCCAAGAGCCAAAGAACACCTCTGAGAATGTGGCCATCCTATTAAGGAGCTATTTTGAAGGGAGGTTCACTCATAGGTTGAATGATGACAAGGCGACTTGTAACTTTTAGCTTCATAGAGCCCAGGAGATCAGGCTGAATCAGAGGCCCTTTCACTGAGCAAAAGGCCTTTGTTCCACCCTCATGGGGCTGCTGCAGGGAGCCCACCCGTGGTCCTCCAGGCAGCAGCTGCATCATTTCAAGTGCTCCCTCTGCTTTCCAAGCTCACAGGGAATTTCTTGGCCCCAGTAAAACTCCACATGCTCTTAATTCCTGTACTGAAAAACCTCAGGGTCTGGCCTTGAGAGGCCTGGACTGTACGTGAAGCTCTAGAAACTGGAGTCTGTCATGAAAGAGGCTGAACCCTTGTCTGGCCACTGCCCAGGGGAGAGGAATCAAACAGAAGGCCACAATGGGCCAAGCTCAACACCCTCTGAGGGCTTGCTGGGACCTCCTGCCTTTGAAAGCCTTCCCTCCACGCACCACCCAGGGGATGGGCCTGTTAGTACAACCTCTAGGACCCATGATCTGGTGGCAGGCCCAGAAGTTCAGGTGGGACAGGAAAGTAATAATCCCTCTCATGCATATGGTACATTTCCATGTCTAAAACCGGTCCCCAGATCCTCTCATCTGGTGTGCTCTGCATAACAATCTCTTGAGGAAGGAGTCATCCCATGGTGGCTGAGAACACAGGCCAGAGGAGCTCAATTTTCTCCCTGCCCAAGGTCTGAGCTGAGGGACAGCAAAACCAAGCCCCCTTATAGGTGAGGAGGGCAGCTGCTCCTGCCTGCCCGGCCCTTCTCCGTGGCTGCGGATGGGGTGGTGGGCATCCGTGCACATGTCCATGGGCCATCTGTGTGGGTGAATAAGCAAAGGCTGAGGTCAAAGGAAGGCAGAAGAAACCACAGACACAGGGGACCCTCCACCCAAGCTCACCTGTACACACTTCATCTAGTATTTATGAGAAACAGAATGGCTCCTTTGAGCAGCATGTGTTTGTTGCTGAACAATTAAATATTAACCATGGAAATGGGCCTGATTAACGGCCCAGCAGGCTGTGACAGCTGGAATGAGGCACAGAGTCCCATGCACCACCCAATCACGCTCTTCGCTGTGGGGGCAGCAGGCAGAGTCAGGAGCTGCTGTCTCAGTTATTTCTGGTTACTGATTAGAGTCCTGTTCAAAATTAAGCTTCATTCCCCAGAGACACCAGAAATGGACATTCTTTTACCCATCAAAACACCCACATGTCCAAAATGAAACTGCCCCACCAAAAACTAGCAGGGCCACGGCTGCAGTTCTTTCCCTAGCCTGAGATCTTTGCTTGGGGTGACCCACATCTGACAGTGCTAGTCATGGCACTTGCTGCAGGAGGAAAGCAAGGAAGTCCCCCCTCATCGGGACAGGCTCTCTGACCCCAGAATAGGAACATTTATCCTGGAGGTGACTACCAAGGCCATTACCTGCCCCTCCCTGAGAGGGAGGGAGGGAAAGGAGATTAAGCCCTGGAGGGACCAGAAGAGGGACTGGAGGAGAAACGGACACCAAGAATCCTCAGGTGCTCCTCAGAGGCAGGGCTTGTAGACAGGCTCTGTACTGAGCCAATCCTTCCCTCTCAGAGACAGCTCCTCAGGGTGGAATGGGGCAGAGCTGATGACAACAAAGGCACACATCTGTCTTGCCCAGCTCTCAGGACAGACCCCAGGCTCAAGGGCAATGCGGCGCCCACAAGAGCCCCTTCTCCAGCATCGGTGTGCAATTTTAGGGCAACAGCCTGCCTCTGTCCTCAAGAAGAGCCATGGGCAATGCTGAGCAGCATAAGCTCCATCAAGGGTGCGGTGACAGGAAGGCCAAGGCCCTTAGCATCTGAGGCACTGGCCTCGAGGACCATCGGACCCTGATGTGGCAAGACTAGTCTGAGGGTGAGGGGACAGGCACACCATTCTCTGGGAGGCTTCACCAAAAACAAGAAACGTGGCCTCACATGTTGGGGTGGGAGGTAGCAGGCGTCTCCGGGGAGATCTCCGTGAGTCATAGCCAACAGGGGAGTCATCGTCCTCCCAGAAGCCCTGGGGAGGGTGGTAGCCTCGGGGCCACTCGAAGTCCATACTGCTGCCTGGGCACCTGCTGTAGTAGCTGTAGTTTCGCCTAGCAGTCAGAAGAGTCAAGAGGGAAGGTGCACATGAGATTCTAGCTCTGACAGACTCCCCACCCCCACCTCCCTTGCACTCAGCAGGACGAGTGGAGAACAGGCTGCCCTCAGTTTCATGGAAGATTCTGAATAGGGAGAGCAAGGGCCATTGCAGAAGGGCCCCAGCACTGGAGGCTTATGGTAAGACATATGCTGGTAGTTTCCACCCCTGGGCCAGCCTCAGGTCCAGGGCAGATGCCCCGTCAGCTTGACATGACCTGGGATGGGCACAGGGATACCAGGATGCATGAAGCCTGTTCTCCACCCACAAGGAGCTTAGAAAAGGCCGTAAGCACCCTACTCAGTGCAAGCTGAGGAGGAGAGAGGAACTGGGCTAGAAGACAGCAGCATGTGGCAGATTCTGTGAGAAGGTGTTGGTTTTGGTGGGGTGTTGGTATGTGTGGGGGAAAGGGGTACATTTCCATTCCAAGCAGGGAAATGAAAAGCAAGGCCCTGGTGCATACCCTTGAAGAGAGGGTGGAATGAGGCCTGTAGAGATGACTAACTGTCTATGCACTGGACATGGTATGAATAAGACCCCAAAGACAAGGATCCTGAAGGAAACCTGAGGTCCATCTGGCTCAGAATCAGTGGTTGTGGAATTTGGGCATTGGAAGAAGATGGTGGAGGTACCATGTGGAGAAGAGAAAGGGTCAGCCTGTGGCCAGGGACAGATGTGACCTTACAGCAGCACCACTTTTACTCTGGTGATCCTTTGGCCATGGTCAAATAGGGAAACGCAGTTCAGAGAAGGGGTGGCAGGTGACCTTTGTCCCCCTGGGTGTGTCCTGAAGCACAGTGCCTATTCCAGCCACCCTAAATAAGAGCTGTTCATCCACAACATGGTCAAGCTTCAGGTTGGCTTCAACTACCTGAGCTCCCCCAGGTTGGAGCTCCCATGGTAGTTAAATAAAACCTCTTCTCTCAGAACATGGGGATCTGACAGAAAGGCCCATCTCAGGTGTCTGGAAATCCTACTGAAAGGCTTCAGAGGTACCTGGAGGAATAGCAGGTAGCAGGTGTGAAATGCCTGTCCTCCCTCTTCTCCAAGTCTGGAGCTGTTGCCCTGGCTTTGCTTTTCTGGGGAACCCTGAGTGCAGCTGCAGGGTGCATCCTGCTAATCTCAGCACCAGGCAGAGCGCCTCACCTGCTCCAGGTGGGAGAGCTGTCATCCTCATAACACTCCTCACTGCTGAAATACTCGGGATCCCCCAAGCGGGGGTCCCTGAAGTAGCCATGTATGTCTGCTTCTTCCCGGCAAATAGTTGGGAGCTGCTCATCTCCTGAGTCAGACCTGCAGTCGGGAGAGAGGTCTAAGAGCCTGAGGAGGCACAGTGCCTACAGCCGCAGAGCTCCTCTGGCTTCTCCCCAGGGCACCTGCCTCAGGTCCCTGGCAAGGATGCTGTGCATGTAGTCTCAGGACCCTGTACAATACTGGGAACAAACTGCTGTGCCCAGAGGCTTTGGGACCAAAGACACAGACATAATTTGGAGAACAAAGCAAGAAGATGAGCCCAGGGTACTGCACACAGTGGTCAGTGGTCCTGTGGGAAAGACCCAGGGTTCCCAGGCCATCTGTGCTCACCCTACTGCCCCAGCTCCAGCCCAATGTGATTTCAGAACCTGGAACAGAGAGGCCTCTGCACCACTGACCTCCCACCATAGCAAACCAGGAAGGCCAAAGAGTTTTTGACCCAGCATCACAAGGAAGGCTGTCCTGATCTAAGGCTGTCATACCATCTTCCTGACACATGGATCCTCCTGGCCTTAAGGTTCAGGAGCACGAGCCAGGCTCAGTGACCACCCTCTCTCCAAAGGAAGAGCTGTGCTTCCTCACTCTCACCCTACTGAGGCCCTGTGGCTCCCAAACTTACTGGGAATAGAAAAACCAGAAGACTCATTTCCTCCTGCCCCTGACAACACAACTGTCCTACCCACAATTCAACTCAGCTCAACAGGTGGAACCCAGGCGTGAAGGTTGAGGGCTACAGGAGAAATGCCCAGGGAGATCTTTCTTGTGCCTGATCTTCAGGTCTGGGTCATGCTTTCCCTAAGACTCCTGACTTCTAAGAACATCCAGAGTTGCCCAGCTCCCCAGGGCTCTATAGGGGCACAACTGGCATGTGACCATGAGTCCTTGGTGGCAACAAGTCTATGCTGCTACAGATCTGAAAGCTTTTTTGCTAAGAGGAAGAAAAATCTCTGACCCTCCCCAAGGCCACAGCTCTGAATTATGAAAACCTATTAGGCTACTTAATAGCTCAAAGAAATGCTTCTCAATCCTTAGCATTCAGAGTGGCCAACTGGTAACACAACAGCACAGCATTTAACACAAAAACACAGGCAAGGAACACATACCTAATGTAAGTTTCATAATAGCGAGTTCTATCCAGGAAAGGCGTGACAGTGGAAGGGAGGGAGAAGACAAAAGTTAAACATTTCCAATGACATTTATAGTGCAGCTACTAAGCTACCTCCTAGCAGGGGTGGGCAAACTGTACTCAAGGGGCCAAATGTGGGCTTCTACCCCTTTTTGCATGACCCATGAGCTAGAACTTCTTATATTTATAAAGAGCTGAGAAAATCAAAACAAAATTATTTTATCATAAGTGAATATATGAAGTCCAAATTTCAGTGTCCACGCACCAAGTTTTATAAGGACTCAATCATCCCCTCCACTTAAAATCCAGTTTCTGGCTGCTTTCAATCAGCTGAGTGGTTGCAAGAGATCAAATAGTCCTCAAAGCCTAAAATATTTACTCTCTGGGCCCTTTCCAGGAGAAATCCACCAACCCCTGGCCCAGGGTACATTGATACAACTAGGGAGCATGGATTTTGCAGCTTCTTCTTTGAGGGGCACCCCATACAGCAGGATGCAGGACACGAGGTGGCCCCTGGTCTGTTGGGTCCCACATATATGGTGGGTGGAATAGCCATGAGCTTGTCAGTACTCCCAGGTTTTAATGCAAGTGTCTACAGGGAGTCTCCTCCGTGTGCCAGAGCACAGAAGACTCGCCTTGCTCCATAGGACGGACTCGACACAGGCAGACATTTTTACCAGTGCAAATGCATTTTAAAGGTTACCTTTTAATACTGGACCTTCTTTGAGGCTCCCGGTCATGCTTGTGGGAGGAATGATGCCCATTTTCAGATACATGCTCAAGGTTCCCAAGGCTGGGCCGCTTTCCATGGGCAGCTTTGGACATATTGGCATTATTGAGATTGGCATTTGTTGAGGTGGGAACTTGCTTTCCTATGGAATTATGGTTATGATGGTTATGACACACCGAATTTCCTGCTGGAGGAAACAGCGGTTTCTCAGTGTCACTTGCAGGTGGAATTGAAGGCCTTTGGACATGCAGGGGACGGTGGGTGGTATTGGTCTGCTGAAGGGAATCTCTCCTATCACTATTAACATGATTGACATGGTTTCCAAGCAGGGCACCATTTCTCTGCAAAATAATGGGAGACAACACCAGGTAATTTAACAAGTATTTGATGCAGGCTAGCTATGTCAGGTAATTTTTTCTACATGAAAAATAAATTCTAGGCAAGCTCCATAGGGTCCCTGTAAAACAATCTGAGTGTCTCAGTGGTCAGGGTGAATGTATTCACGTGGCAGTTGGTCCCCCTGAAATGAGGAAGGTTACCAATTCCTGAGCTGGGGAGCAGTCTCTCGGCTGTCACTCAACTGTGCTCTTCCGGTCACTCCAAGTTGAGGGGACTTATGTCCAGCTGGGCTGGTGGGCAGGCCCAAGGTGGGGGGGTAGTGGGCATACCCTCTGGCCTGGGGGACTGAGGGCCAAAGGCAGATCAAGGAGCTGGCCCAGGGAGGTAGGGTAATGAGTGTGTAGCTGCTGAAGAACCCAGAATGTTCCTCCACACTGGCCAGTGGCCATGGCCAAGCTCCTTGAAAGCTGACTGTTGGGGGCAGGGGTAAACTCAAGAGAAAGAGCTGGCCTGGCCTAGAAGAGGTGCTGGTGAATGGAGAGGGCCTTGGGGATGGGGAGGGTATAATCTCCAGCCCCTCTAGACCCTGCAACTGGTTTGCATTCTCCAGACTCTTCTGTGGATCATAACTGTCCCGACCGGAATCCTGCCCCACTATTTCCAAGTGGCCAGTATGGAGCTAGATGTGTTATAATTACTTTGAATACATCTTCTTCTTCTCGTTTAATTTCCTCCGGCTCGTCATCTTGTAAATCACAGGATATAGCACGCCGGATTTCTGGCCCAATGTCATGCAGTGTCCTTAATCCCGCCTAGATCAATAAAAATGGCAGAACAGGTTAGACAACATGGGGTCTTGGGTCCAGCCTGGGGTTTTGCTTCTGCCTGATTCAGTGGTTGGAGGGAAGCCTTCTCCAAAGGCTAGTCCGAGAAATGGACAGATGGACTGTAACTGAAGGCACTCTAAGGGTTGCTGGGTATGGTCAGGAGGTCATGATGGCTGGGATGCTGAAGTCTGCAATCCCCCCACCTGCAGGGAAGCATTGGCTGGCTGTAATAACTAGGGTCTGCCAAGCCGAGAGCACATTCCCATCAGTCAGTCTCTGGAAGGATGGCCTGCAGAGCACCATCTCCCAAGCCCTGAACAGGGAAGGGAATGAAGCTTAGCTGTTCTACATGGAGGGCGACAAGAACCCTCTGGCTGTATCCAGGATGAGGTGGCCTAGGTGCAGGCACCAGAGGAGCAAGCAGACCAAGCAGCTACCAGGACAAGTGGCTTTGCAGAAAAGCCATGGAACAGTGAGTGACACACATACTGCAATCACTAGCACACTCGACTGTGACAGAGCAGACAGTCAAGCACACAGACCTGGGCCGCTGTGCAGTGGGCCGCTGTGGCCATCCATGGTGCCCTGGCCTGTAGCCGGAGAGCAAGCTGAGAACTGGTCAACAGAGGGGTTTCTGAAGACCGGGACACCAGCATCTGTGGGCAATGCAAGACCACTGGGAGACCCCACCCCGAACCACCCTGGGAGCCCACAGAAGTTCTGCATTTCCCCTGAGGTCTCTGGTCTTCCTCCTCCAGTTCCCAGTCTACTAGGACAGAGCCTGGGAGAAGCCCATCCATTGTTCACGGAAAAACGTTCTGAAATATGATGGACTATATGAATGAGGAAGGGGCAGTCTGGCTCTGAGGCAGTTTTGACCATCAGTTTGGAGAAAAACAGCATGTTGACTTAATGACAAACAGGGGCCATGCAGTTTCTCCATCCTTTCCCACCAAAGGACTTGCCTCTGAAAGAGGCATTTCCCCTCCGTCGCCAGGTCCTGGGTGCTGTATCCAGGCAGCACCTCCCCAAGGCAGTTGCCTGCACCCCAGCAACCACTGAAAGCTAACAGAGCACCAAGATGCCTTGGACAGGCCTCCTGCTGCTTGGACTCCAAGCTCAAAGTGGTTCGTGAAGGAGAGTTGGCCGAGTGCTAGGGCCCCAGGGGAGGGGCTGCTTTCCTGTCCTTCCTCCTCAATACCAAGTGAGGGGTAGGTGGCTGTGGCAAGGTCATAGAAAACTATGACCACATCCGATACATGCAAGTGGTGGCAGGGGGGACACCTGGCAGTGGTTCTGGGGAGGGAAGCAGTCATGCTAGGCCTGGCAGGACTGGGCCCCCCTGGGGTAGAAATGCTCAAAACTGGTCTTCTGCCAGTGGTGGTGACATCCATTTAGAATGTAAAGTTGCCCAGGAAAGTCCCAAGAAGCCCCTTATAAACAACCTTGCCCATAAGCTCACCCAGCCTGTGAGATGATTCTGTTAAAAAGGACACAGCAGGCTGGGTTGGGTCTGAACTCTCCTCAGATGGAGGGCAGAAGGTCCTTCCCTTTTCATGGATTGTGGGGATAAAGGAGGTGCCAGAGTGAAAGCTTTAAGGTCCCTGGCTGTGAGTGCTGTGGTCGTGCAGGGGGATGACAGACGTGTGCCGGGTCAAACCCAGAACAGTTCTTGGTGTGGTCGGCGAAGCTGCTTCTTGCTCTCCCATCCCTCTGGTCACAAGCACAAGAGCACACATGCACACACGCACACTCATGCTTTCTGTCTCCCAGGATCCCCAAGGCCAGCTCATCTGAGCCTGGGGAGTCGTCTGGTTCTCAGCAGGCCCGCCTGCCTCGCTAGGGCAACATGGCAAGGGCAACGCTAACGTTGTGTTGGCAGAAGCTCATACTCAGCACAGCTGCAGGCATAGAAGACAGGAGGCATCCAGCAGCTCCGAGCAGCCTGCAAGCCACTCACTTGTACCCAGAGTTCTCTAGGGTACAATTATCATGGCTAAGCAAGGGTCTCTGTCTGATTTTGGATCAACTGGGGAGAAAAAGGTCTGTTATACAGCTGATTCACAAACAAGGAGCCAGGGCTGGAGCCACCTGCTCCTGTCTCCATAAAACAAACAGGGTTACAATGACTAAGCCGGCACCCCCAGTGCGTGCCTGTCAGCCCATGTTATAGCCGGGGAAGCTCCGAGTATGAAAAACAGACAGTCCTACTTGTCATTCAACTGAGTGGACTAGGTCTGATTAAAAGAAATAGAAAACTATTTATTCAGATAATTTTTAACATCATCCTCTGTTGACGGGTTGACATTTCACTGAAATACACATATAACATAATTGCATAATAAAAGCAAAAACCGTCTCCAGCACGTCTTCAGTGATACACAAGATTAGGATTTAGTTGACAAGATAGTGCAGCAAACAGACACAGGACAGAGAATTTGTTCAACATAAATAAAATAAATCATGGAGAAGGTAGAGAGGTGACCCAAGGTGCCACCTCCCAAAGACAAATAATGATAACATATTTATTAAAAAGACATTAAAAGAGGAAAGCATCATTCTTCCCAGACATGAAAGCAGCAGTTTAGAAATCACTATTCTAGTTTGCTTGTTCCACATAGGACAAAACATACCTGGTCAGAGTCAGGACTGACTTTGTTCTTTCACATGGGACCTGGGGCGGTGGGGGGTGGGGAGGGGGGACAGAAGTCCCCAAAACTAGAATTGAAATGAAGCTTAAGCACAGCACCCTGAATTTATTACATATCACAAAACATGATAATGAAAATTTTCTAGCACACATATCAAGCTAAAAGGTAGCTTCGGCTGCTCCAAAAATTCCATAGGCACAAATTCCAGTTTTAAAAAGTACAGACAACTATCTTAAACCCTTGAAAAAGTTTTTCTTTCACAACCCTAAAAAGAACATTTTTTTCTTGAAATAAACACTTTACAATCAATAAAATTATCTATCCTGTCATATTTCATGTCTGTGTCTACCTCTGCAAAATACTGTTTTAATTTGAAATGTGGTCATTAGCACTTAAACCAACATAAAGCCATAGAAAGTCATTTCATTCACATCACAGTAGAATTATGGTTTCGAATAAACACAGAATTGCTATAAAATATAAACATTATTGACTTGTTTTAAGATGTCCAATCTTATAAAATATTAAACAGAATCAAGCCTAGTTTCTGGTTGATTTTAAAATGCTAGATGTTATCATAAATATTTTTTTTTTAAAAAAGAAATGTTGGCGCCTTGCCTGTAGTCTGCTGCTTTAAAATTTAGACACCATTTAATTGGAATTTTATAGATATTTACTCTACTCAATGATTAAGTCACCAAAAAATAAATCTATAAAATCTCTTTTCTAAACATTTCTAAAGCAACAGCATAAAATTATGACATTTTGACATCAAGTACACACATTCATTCTCTTCCTCTCTCTTGCTTACTTTTAGAGCTAAGTTTCTCCTATCTGGGTGCATGTGAAAGGCTTTCTCTGCCCTCTCCCCCTAAACTAGCTCCCACAGACACACCAGCCCTCTGCCGGCCTGCACAGCACCACAGCATGCACACACCCACACCGAAGTCCGGCCATGGCCCTGTACCTACGCTGTAGCAGTGCAGAAAAGACAGGAAAGTCTCCAGTCGGGACGGGGCCTGGCTGTCCATCTTCAGGATGTGGGTGCCGGGTGTGCAGTCCCCAGACTGATCCCACCACGAGCAGGCTTCACTCAGCCGAGTCTGGCCCTGCACACTGTCATCTCCCTAATGACAAGTTCTGGTTAACTCTTTTGCAAGACTGACCCACACTGGATTGGAAGGGACGATTTTAGACTAGCTCCATTAGGAAAAAAAAGAGCTGGAGATTCAATTCTTATGGAATAAACCTGCTCATCTACAGGCGTCCTCCGCCTCCTCCTCCGCATGCTCGGGCACACCCCTTATTTTTGTCGTTGCTTTTCTCCAGGGAAAATGTCACGGTGTGGCCTTTGTGTCCATTGTGACTAGTCAGATATAAAAGGTTAGACTCATGGGCATGACAGTCTGTTAGTCATCCACAGCGATTGGTACTCTCATTGAAAAGTCATCGATAACAGTCCCCTCCCCCCAGTCCCCCCCAGGGGCAGTGCCAGACCGTATAAACCAGGTTAGACATCGTCACTCTGAAAGCCAAAGGAAACTTTAAACGGATTACCTAAAGTAATTCACGACTATCGCAGTAAAGAATCTAAGATACCTATCTGTTTCAGTGCCACCTTGATTTTTTTCTTCTTCTTTCCAGTACGGGGAACCAAACCCAGGGCCTCACACATGCTAGGAAAGCCCTCTACAGCTGAGCTCCATCCCTGGCCCCTTCTACCTTGATTCCTGGTTATAGTTTTAACACCACCATCAGAAAGACTGTTAGTTTCCTGAAAAACAAAGAGCACTATGTAAAATGGAGGCTCAGCAGAAGCTGCAAAATCATAACTTCCTTCCCACAGATGTACTCCCATCCTGGAGAGCCACGTACTGGTATTCCATCAGATTCTGAGGAAAAGGGCAAGCCAAGAGGATGCCCATTTTGCTAAATTATACACTCAAACTAGTGTTAGGTCTCAGCGAGGACTCTTGGTCCCTAGGCTGGTTCTTCCCATGATCCTACACTGGCCCTACCTCTCCCAAACTCTCACATGGACCCTCAGCAAGACAGTCTTTGCATCTACTGGGAAAGCCTGGGAATCGAGTCTCAGTTGCACACAGAGAGCAATCCTCTTTTGACTAATTTAGCAGAGCTCTCGCATCCCTGTGTCAGTACAGGGATGACAGGTGGTCACAGGTCATCTCTGCAGCTGGGCCTGTCTGGCACATAACCCGGGTCTCAGTTCTGCTGCTTAGAGGAGCCGAGATCTTGAAACACACTGTCTATCACGCACTAGTTCAAACCACTGTTGCTCCAGATCAGCACAGATAGTGAGACTTGGCCATACCACAGGCCTGAGCTCAGCTGGATACACTGGCACAGGTGACCCCAGGTCTTGGTGAGTGGGCTAAAGAGGAGAGGGTTGTGGTATGTAGAAGCTTTGTGAACATGGGTGACATAGAAGGCTCTGGAACTCTCTGCCTTTAAGGGAGGTTTTGGATCATCTCCCCTGAGCCATGGTTCTCAAGGTGTGGTCCAAGGGCCTTGGGTATCCCCAGATACCCTAGGGGTCCATGAGGTCACTGTGACTTTCTTTACACACTCACATTGTCTCACGAGAGGGTGGTGAGGTTTCTAAAGGCTGCAGGATGTGGTGCTGGCCTTGCCCAGTACCTCTGTACTTGCATATTCTTGTGTTTTTAAAGTTTCTCAGTTTTCATTTCTAAGACAGTCAATATTGCTACATGGAGATCCTCAATTTTTCAGAATGAGAAAAGGGTCCTGAGATCAAAAAGTTTGAGAACTGCCACCCAATCCATCCTCTGACAGGCAATGCTACCTTTGCCTCAGGGGTCAGACCTTCTGCCTCATCTAGGTTTCTGTGATTCTGCAGACCTTCCTCCCCTCTGCCCTTCCAGTGGCTTCTCGGAGCTAGACCTTGCTTGCCACTTCTTTTGGGTTGTTTTTACTATACCTTAGAAACACAGGCCCTCCCACTATCCCAAAGAGACACCTCTATCTACTGAGGTCTAAGATGTGCTGAGGAGAACAAATTCACCCAGGTACCGACCCACCTTGGGACTCTAAGTTTAACAGGCTCCTTCCTATCCATAATTGAACCCTGATAACCTGGGCTACTGAGTGCCTCTGGGTGCATGTTATAACATGACAGTAACTGAGATTTTTATCACTCCATAACTTGCCTTAACTTTTTTTCCCCCAAAGATTTTTGAGCATTTCCTAATCTCAGATGGATCAGTCCCCCTTCCAGAAAGCATATGAAATGCAGTACCATAGTCCTGTGGGTTAATTTTTAGTTGAGTCAAACCATAGTACTGGTACTGTCTGAGAAGGGCCTGTGACTCAATCTTACCTCTGCTTTCCTGTGATGGTTTCTGATGTGTGAGACCCCTTTTATCCAGGAGCTTAAGAGTTTAGCACTATGGATTCTGGTGCTGGATACCAAGTTTGCTCTGTGTGTCTGTGAAGACTCTGAATAAACTCAAGTAGTCACCGACAACTTCCTCTATATGGGACGGCTGTACTCTGTGGGAGAGGTTTTTTTGAGAAATGACAGAGGTCTCTCTGCTGCCTTACTGTGAACCAAGTTTCAGGAAGCCCGACTCCCCCTGTGAGTGGAAGTTGGAGGCAGCCCTCACAGTTGCTGGTCGTCTTTCCTAAAGTGGCCTTGGCTACTATCATCCAATGCCACATAGCCAAGCCCAAGTGAGGCAAGATTCCCTTGGTTCCTTCCAACCTTGTCTATGTCCTGCCTAGAAAGTCGCTGTTCTCCAGCTTTTACTTATTTGCAAGGTGTGGGGAGAGAGGCCTGCATACCCACAACCATCAGAACTGCTCTGGGCCTTTCTGCCAGACATGATCTAGATATAGTTGCTCACACTGACCCTGGAGACAGGGTGATGCAGATGGCAGTGAGCATGTGCCGTGCTCAACATCAGCGTGGGTCAGAGACAAGCAGAGGGGTCACCTGTCTGAGGTGGGTAGGCCTTTCAGGTGATGCGTTAATTCTCAGTAGATTCTTATACCTTAACACACCCCAAGCAGAACAGAAGCAGGACTTCAGGCTAGGGCAGGATCCCAGAGGCCCTCTGCTAGGCTAGGCATCAGCCCTTTGGCTAACAGACTGCAAAGGAGCATGGGAGAGAGGCCATGTTGCTGGCAGGGGGTGGGAAACCGAGGTGCTAGGAGCAACAGCTGTGGGTACAGTGTCGAGACCAGAGGCAGGCATGCGTCTTCCAAGTGGTCAGCTGTACTGGTAGCGCTGCCTGGCTTTGAACCCTTCTTCCACGTCCCCGTCCTCGGGGCCCTGTCAAGCAGCAGAACTGCTCTGTAAGAGTCCATCAAACCCAGCGACTCCTAGACTTGGTCCAGCCTGCACAGTGGGAGCAGAGCTGGAGCTGGGCCCATCTTTATAGTGAGGCCAGGAGGTCCACTGATGTCCAGGAAGGACGAACCACATAGTATGGTGACCCACTATGGTCAAGGGACACTGTCATAGGCACAAAGGCTTCCCTGGAGATGGCCAGGAGACTGGCAGGGCCCTTGCCAATCTTGCCTAGGCCAGGCCAGGCCATAAGGAAGCACGCTCCCCCGCCCCGGGCCTCTATTCTCAGACTCTGCCTGGCCGTGAGGGCTCCTGCATTGCCAGGGCGCCCGGAGAATGGTCCACTTCAGTCAGGAACAGGGCTGCCCACAAACTGCATTCTCCCCTCCCCACCGCTCCACCTCAGGGTCCACCCCCTCACACGCACACGCACACGCACACACGCACACGCACACACTCCAGTCTGCACACCAGGGCGAGTGGAAGGGGATCATAAAGCCCTTCTTTTCTCTACACAGTTCAGATACTTCGATATTTTTAGAATCTTCCCCATGACCTTTGCACTAAGGTCACTTTTGAATATTAATTTTAAAACTCTGCTTGGCCACTCTGGGCATCAGCATAAGAGGTGCACACTCCTCGACCTATACTTGGAAACCGCTGAGAACTTGAACCAGATGCCTCTTGGGCAAAAAAAATCTCCTATTCTTACCATACAAAAAAACGCAACCTGTGGAGTCACCTTCGTTTACGTCTTTGTGCATTTCCTAGATAACTGAAAAAGGGGAGAATTCTCTTTCTCGGTGGATAACTACAGTACAGAAAAGAGATGAAAGGAAAACAAGGATTTCTTAAAGTTCTGGTAGTAAACAGGCATATGATATTATTATTGTTGAAGTCTTAATAATAAGCAATTATACGTTCAAAGTGCTTTACAATCACTTAGCTATTCCTCACAACAGCCCTGTGAGGTAGGTCGACATTATTACCCCCATTTTACAGATGGGGAAACTGAGGCACAGAGAGGTTAAGTGTCTTGCCCAAGGTCACGCAGCAAGTGAACGCTGGAGCTGGGACTAGAACCCAGGTTCCCTGACTCCCGGTGTCCTTGAAACTAGACCACACTGCTTCCAAAGAGGCATCCCCAGACTGGCTCTGAGCGCGAATTAAAGACGGACAATGTTAGATGAGGTTGGGTGTGGTGGCATTTCCCGCGGACACGTTAGATGGACCCTGAGGTGTTGCCTGGATTGGTTTGGGCATGCGGGTGTATGTGTTAGTTTCAATGGGTGTCTCTGAGCTTCCTGGCCTGTCCACTTCTCACTGCATTCTGGGTTGGGTCACCGCAGCGAGCAGGGTTGGGTGGTCAGGAGGTCATGACGTACTGGCAATAGAAAAGGAACTCTGTCAGCTCAGCGCCAAGGGGCCTGCCAGTCTTTGGGAGTTCGGGCAAACTAGGGATGCAGGACTTTGGAACAGAGTCAGCTGCCCACCTTAGGCAGGTCTGCTTAATCGTTTTATTATAATTTTTTTTTTTTTTTTTACTGGCCAGCATCAGGAAGTTGTGTTCATTTCATTTCTCTGTGGGGCGGCTGCCCCTGTCCTTTGCTCTCTCTTTCTCTCTCTTTCCCTTTCTCTGAGTCTCTGCTTGGAAGGGCAACTGTTAAAACTTGTACGTTCCCTTCCATGAAAAGGAGCCACCGTGAGCAGCGTCCGCGACAGGCAGCCGTGGCCCCGCAGATGAGCCAGGGCCCCGCTTCTGCCTTTTGGAGGAGTGCCTTGCTTGGAAGGGGTCTCCCCGGGGCCTTGGGGTTGCGCTCGCCTGCATTTCTCCCGAAATGCTGTGTCAGTAGAAATTAGCCCACGTGAGAGTCTGCCCTTTCAAGGCCTTAGCCACCACGCCTTCCGACTAACCAGCTTGGTGCCGTAGCTCAGGCAGAAAACGCTAAAGCATCCGTTCAAGCATCTGAAACAAACGAATCAGCCAGTGAAATCTCATCTGTTAGCATCTCTTCTCCTCTTATATTAAAAAAAGGAAAAAAATGAAAAAAGAGCCCACTTATGGCTTTAGGTAGAATCATGCTCTTAAAAAAGAATCTCACTACTTTTCAGACTAGAGGGGTGTGTGGCCACAGCGTCCTCCACAGATTGAACCTCTGGGGGGACCCCCTGTCTATGCACCAAAGCTCCCCAAGGCCGCATCAAGGCACAGCAGGGACCATTTGCTGCTGTCACACCACCCACATCTCCCCTGACCACCTGCGGCCCCATCTGGTGGCCTGGCCACAGGCTGTCAAAGCTCTCCAACCTAACTACCTAGTTCTGCATGGCTAGAAACAAGCAGTCTCGTCTTGAAACCCAACTTCCAAACAGGTAAAAAGACTCTCCCTCCAGAGTTTTCCTGTCACTCAGATAGATGGGCAGGCTACCACTTGGGATGAGGGTGGGACACAGTCTCTGCAGATCCCCCCAGAGTAAAGGAGGTGTTCAAGTGTTGGGAAGAAAGAGAAATGAACAAAACTGTCCCCACTTTGGGTTCTTTTCTTTTTCTTATTCAAGGGACCCTGGACTCATCGGTGCCTGTTAAGTTGCACAGGTCCTCATCCAGAAGGTCCCCAGGGGACAGTCCAGGCACACTGCTGCTGGCGGGAAGGAGACTGAGAGTTTCCCTGGCTGCAGGGCTGGGTTCCTTTATTTCTTGGCTCCTCGTGGGAACTCGCGAACCCCTTGGATGTAGCAACGATGAATGAAGAGCGAATGCCAGAGTGAAACTAAAGGGAATGTGGTGTGGGAAGATGAGTGAGAAAATTAAAAGGCCTGGCGCAGCTTCTCTCGGGCTCCCTCGGGAGAGGGGCTGGAGAGAAGGCTGGTTTTCATGATGGAGATGGGGGGGATGAATGGATGGAAACCGCACACTCATTCAGATCACAGAGGCCAGAGGACACGGGATGCCGAGCCCCTCCCCGGAGGTGGGAGCGCCTGGAGGTGGGAGCACCTCGAGCCGAGCCCTCGAGCGGGGAAGGCAAGTCTGCAGTTGGTCTGAACAGAGGGAGATCAGACGGAGCCCACGGGGTTCAAGATCACGCGCTTCTGTGTGCCCAGGGGTGCCCAGTTCTCAAAGCTCAGTGACCGCACTCTCCACAGCACCAGCATGCACGCTGCTCACACAGATGCCACACTCCCACCAGCATTCAGTCCGTGAGCCATGGTGCCCCAACACTGGAGCAGCAGGTGGCCCCCTCCCCACAGGCATGCCCACCCTCAGGGACTTTCCCAGAGACGGGTGTCCTCATCCTAGTGGAGCAGTCAGCAACACTCCTCCCACGCTGACCCCCTCTCCCCCACTGCTTCATTGTCAAGGAGTAGCTCTTCATGAGGAAGGAAAGCCCCCTCATGCTAATTAACCGTGGAGTAACAATTCACATTTAGAGCCCTTTCTACAGCAGAGGAAGCCAAAAATGTAATTAGAATTATCCTTCAAGGGGACAAAAAAAACTATTTTAATGTTTGCTTCAGAGTCAAATGCATTTCAGAATTTATCTGTTAAGATTATGAACACAACTTAATTGTCTACGCTGTGTACTCAACATAAATTATAGACTTAGCCTCCAATCCCAAAGGAGCCGTATGAAAATGTGTTGGTAGCGTCTAGCTTGCAATACTGAATAACTTCAAGTTCTAATTTGAATTTCACTCAAGAAATGAAACTTCCTAGAAAATGAAAAACATTTAGGAGATTAAAAACTCTGGACATTATGTGAACACCATGTCATAGAATCTTTAACCCAGAATCCTGGGTTAAGATGGTGCTGTGTCAGCACCATCTGGACCTTTAGCTCAAGACTCAGTAAATCCCGTAGGTGAGATGTGATTACTCAGCCATGTGCTGTTGATGCATGTTTTAGAACAGCAAACACTACATCTAGCCCCGGAGCAAGTGCTGAAACCGTCTAACTGGAAACTCTTGGGGGTTCGGAATATTAATAACCTTGCACCCAAGTGTTTGTCCTCCACGCCCTTCACAGAAAATTGAAGTTCCATGACAGAGCTAAGCTGATAACCATAAATTCTGACACATGTCATGGATGAAAGATGTACTTCTCCTCTAGAAAGTCAAGTTCTGACCCCACCATCTAAATTTCAAGAACAACCGGCAATTCCCTCTAAGCAGAAGGTACCCACTGATCTCAGAAATCTAGCCAGCCTCCTCTTCTGGGTAAGGGCTACCAAGGGAAGAGTCTTCCAAAAGCATATTAATCTCTCCTTCTGAGGGAGGCTGACATAGCCATTCTGCCTCCCAAAATGTATGAACCAGAGACCTGTTTCAATTTGAAAACACCATCTTTTCAGTTTGCTTTGCCTAAAGGCTAGCTGTGAATTACAATCCAGGAGAAGGGCCAACCAGATCAGCAGAACACAGGTAAAATGGCTTAACTCAGATCCTCTGACCTGAGACAGCAAGAAGCCATGTGACTGAACCTGCGCTCGCTGAGCTACCAAAAGGATACATGATCAGAGCAAGAAGATCAGAGACTGTCTTCAGTAGGATTCAGCATCCACCTGCCCCACCAGTATGCCCAGCATATGGCTGGCTGAGCCAAACAGATTTCAGGAATCAGCCGTCACTGTCATGCAAGGTCATCGCTAGCCTACCACATACACATGCTCCCCATGTTCCTCATTCACCACCATTCTCATTCACAGTTTTTCTCACAATATCACAGACAAGCCTTCACTTCCATAATTACCATCACTTAGAACACAGAACAAGGCTGGGTGAACCTTATCAACACCTGTGAGGTCACATTTGAGACATGTGACAATAGGGCCATAAAAGTAATTTTGGCATAAACTAAAAAAAAAAAAAAAAAAGGAGAAATTCATCTTACTCACAATGTACTTAAAGCACTCCAGGTAGCAGAGATGACGGGGCTTGGTTGCTGACCGCTTGCTGACCTTTGCAGTTTCCCATCCCTCTTTGCCCTGCTTTCCCCATCACTGGCCACAGACCACTCTTCCCAGGCCCCCTTCCTGCAAGTCTCCATTTTAACTCCTTTCCCATCTGCACACCGGCTTCCCACCCAGAGCTCTGGGCTTCCCAAGGATTCTATAACCCTTAGGTGCATGGATGCTGAGGTTCCTTATACCACATTCACATGTCTAGGGGCCTAAGGCAGGACCTAGGGTGGGGCCTGGGCTGGAGGAGGGGAGAGGGGCCCAAGGCTGGCCTGGATGCAAGAGCAGCATTTGCACAGCAAGCCTCACGGCCATCAGAAGACAACACACAGAGACAGACACACCATATGCATGCACTCACGCGAGCGCGCACACACACGCACAGTACACACTAGGAAGTGATGGATGTTACTGAAATGGACCAAAAACCAACAAGCAGTGGGGTAAGAAACAAACAGAAACAAAACAAAGCACTTGCGTTCAGATGGAAAGCTGTTCACTAGGCAGCCGGACCCTGAGCTGAGCGCAGGGCTGTCGGGAAGGTGTGCCTGCCTGGAGGACACTGCCTTTGGAGAAGACTGGAGGGGGCCAGGTGTGAGGGCAGCACTCACTCCTCTCCTGCCATGACCATCCTGGGGGCCCTGCACATGGGCCAGCGGTGGCAGGTGCAAGGCACAGTGGAGAAGGCAAGGGGAGGAAGCACTTACCTTGTGGCCCAGAAATGGCCAGTCCACATTTGGGGGAGTGTGCAGTATCCCAGTTTAAACAAAATCCTTGTGGTACTGCTCAACCATGAATTGTCAGCTCTCTAGTGTTTCAAATAAGCTTGTAACATTGTTAGTGAAAAGAGAGAACAAAACAAGAGGACAATTCACCTGTAGGGCAATTGTGGTGTTCTTCGCAGGGTACTTTCCCACCAATCCTTGTTCTTTCCGTTTCTTGAATTTCCTAAAGTAGTCCTGTATCAGGAAAGTGGCATAGAACTTCCCCACGGTTACCTCATCATCTAAACGGAGAGACCAGACATAGCTCTCCCGAATCAGCACATTTGGACCAAGAGCCTAAACACTTGCTTCTGGCTGGGGCAGGGGTGGTGGGGCGGGATGGTGCAGAAGGCACCGAGCTCTCAGCCTACAACAGGGGACGCTCAATCTAGCAAAAAGCAAGGCTTTGCAAAGCAGGTAAGGCTCAAAACTGTGTCTGTTAATGAATTGAGACTCAAAAGTTGCAGAAAGTAATATATTCATTATGAGTTTAATAGCGCAGCATATTAGTAACACTGTGAAATGCCATCTTGGTTATTTGCTTAAAATAAAAGATACAAAACAAAAAAGGCTTAGTGGGGCCATGTTTTCACCCCGTGCATAGGGATTTGCATGTGTAATTACCATAAACATCAATGGCAATTAACCACCCAAATCCCTATGCCTTAAAATAGAGGCCTAGAAAGATGACATAGAAAAGCCTGGAAGGAGAGGAAGGTTCAGGAAAGCGACTGCAGATCTAGATTTTCACACGCTCCCCCACCCTCTGTTCAGAATTGCCAGTTTTCTGCAGTGACAGCTCCAACTAGCCTCAGAGTGGAGCTGGGCTTATTTCTGCTTTATTCAAAAACAACCTCCAACATGTTTCACTGGGGAATCAGAACCCTGCTGACAATTTAAAAGGTGATGCATGAGGCAGAATAGAGGCTCTGGCTGTCTCAAGGTAAACCACCCTGCACATGTCCACGTGCCCCCAGGTCTCCCAGGAGTGCCTGCCACCAGCTTCTGAGGTGCTGATGTCTCCTGGGTGGAAAGCCAAAGGCCACCTTTTGGTGGAGTGGCGCGTAATGGGGGACTGAAGACCACAGAATATGACTCTCAGAGGCTAGGAGGGGGAATGGCTGCAGGTCCTCAGGCTTTAGGCCAGGCTGTCCTTGCAAGAGTTACCTACTGATGGGGATAATGGGCTCGACCTGTCCGAGCTTGTGTTCTCATCTATAAGAGATAAGTCTCCTACAGGAGAGGACTGCTGAGGCAGACACAAGGCACTTAGGCCCCAGGCTTGAGTCAAACTCGGGTCTGAGCACTGTGTAACACCACCAGCAGACCCACTGAAGTGCATCCTAGAGCAGGACAACGTGGCGGTCACTGGGACCCCCACATCAACTAATGTATTCTGGGTGGGCTTCCTTCAGTGCCCACGGGGAGGTCCCACCCCTGATCATTTCCATCTCTTTTGGTTGGCTGCTCCAGCCCTCCTTGCCAGAGGCTGCTCTGGCTTTGAGAAGTGATATGTTCCTCCTAAACCTCACGAGGGAAGTCCTGGAGTGGTGCAGGGGCCGCCAACATAAACCCCGGGCTCTGCATTGCCCGTAAGAACATGGGCCATACGGGTCTTGGGTTTGTCTACACTGTCTCATGAGGCACCATCCATAGTCAAGAGGCAAGCAGAGGCCATTCAGGGCTCACAGCTCACTCCCTGCTCTGCTTTCCACTCTCCGCCCATTTGGTGCAGGGTGCATTTAGAATATGAGCTTTAGCTGGTCCCTGTGGCCAGGCACCTACAGGTGCCACACCACTTGTCTGGGGAGTTCCACATGGGTCTCCAGTCCTTTTTATGACAACTCTGGCACAGTGGATGTGCTCACCTCCAGCCCCTGACAGCTAGAGACAGGTTAAATGACTTGCTCAGGTCAGTCTAGCCAGAACCCGAATCCAGGGCAATGGTTCTCCTTGAGCCTAGGTCCTCTCCTCTACGCCATCTCCCTCCAGACAGCCCAGGTCTGGCCACCTGCTTCTTTGGAGCTGCCTCTCCTAAAGTACAAGTTTATCCCTTTCTTGGGCTGCCCAACTAGTTCATCCAGGGGGCCCCGGGGGATTCTCCTGCTGCCATGCCACAGCTGTCCTTTACTCCAGGCTTCCGAGTCCTCTCTGTGGGTCCCCAGGAATAATAGTGGCTCTGCCTACATTCCACACCAGGATGCTTCCTGCAAACACAGGCCTAAACCTTATCTCTCTTCAGCCTGCAGAGCAGAGGCAGGCCCTCTTAAGGCTCTGCAGGGCAGGATTCGAGGGCCATTTGGTCATCTCCACTGAGGTGCTGAGGTAATTGGGGGACTGGACCCATAGAAGAGTTTTTAAGCACAAGTAATGTCACTGTTTAGGAAGACAGAGACAGAAAGAACAGAAAGAAAGAATGCAGCGAGACTTTCTCGGCCCAGGACTGGAGAGAGATGGGGTCAGCTCAGGGTGCTCTTTGCCACCAAGGAGCCAAAGATATAGCTCAAGGAATGAAGGTTCAAGGCAGGAGGGTCTTTGGGGAGGAGAGAAAGCTTCTCAAGAGAAAGCAGGCAGTCCATGGGATGGCAGAGGAGACTGAAGAGGGAAGGTGAGAATCTCAGCCAAGATTCCAAGCTGAGGTAGCTCAGCACTGATGACCAGGGAGTGGTCAGGCTGTCGCTGGAGACCACTGGGTTCCAAGAGTGGGAAAGGAAGGTCCCAACATGTACTTCATAGCTCATTCCTGACATCACCTTTTTATGAAGCTCCTGATAACCTAGTGATGTCTCACATTACCTTCCCACCAGAAAAGACTTCTAAGACAAACATCCCACTCTGCTGTGTCACCAGGGTCATGAGGGGCGCCCTGACACTCCACATTAGCCAGTCTCAGGCACTTAGGGGCAGAGGCTGACCTTGCTCACTCTGGTGCTCTCTGATCAGGGTATGGCATGGGGGATAGCAACATCCTTACCCTCTGGAGCTACTCATCTGTTTTGCCTGGAGCAATGTATACATGATCACTCTCTAAGCATGTCACAACACAGGAAAGGGTGGTAAGCACTGGTCTATTGGAAGATAAAAGGAAATACAAACAAATGACAAAGATAATAAAGTCCTATCCAGAACTTTCCACTGATGCCTGAGAGTCCCTGCAATCTCTGGTGGCAAAAGTGCTTATATGAGATTAAGCCTTGATAAGCACTATAGTAGGCACGAGATTCAACACTGCATGGACTCTCAGGAGCATTCTGTTTCCTTTCAGGCATCACAATCCTTCCTTCTCAGGCATCACAGTGCTTTTTGCTACCACTGTGGAACAGAATAACACCTGACAGCCTAAACCTGATCCAAATAGAGAAATAGAGAAATCCAGGCCCAGCTATGGACAAAGAAAGGGGAAGAATATTTAGCCTCAATGGGAAGCTTAGTGGGACTAAAAGCTGATCAGCTTTTCCAAGCAAGACTGAACCAAATTCTGGACTTTTTTCCGATGGAAAGAAATGAAGTTTCTCCAAGTGTGTCTCGTGGGGGATGGATGGGCATTAATTCGGGAGTAAGACTGGTCTTAATGAAAATGGCATTTCAAGAGATGTGAGGTAGAAGGAGAGAGGAGCGAGTCCTCGGGCTCCCATGGGGAACATGTACATAGACAGGTGTGGCCTGCTGTTCTGAAGCATGCATCAGTATTTCAAGAAATATCGTAGGGGAATACAGTTGGCAAGAGATAACTCTGATTCCATGCCACCACCCTAAAACAGAATTGCTTCAGAATATTCTGAAAGACTGAGAGTTGAAAGGAATGGAGGCTGCAGAGAAAGCTCAAGCACATTGTTACAACAGTTCAAAAAAGCACTTCATCTAAGCCATGCGAGCACTTGGAAATGCAGCTGAAAGGAAAAGAACAAAAACCAAAGAGGAGTTTTAAATGTGCAGCATCCGTTTCCCCCGCGGGCAGGGGTTCTCGGGGTGGGAGCTTTGTTTCATTTCCTTTTATCATTTCTTTCGGGCCCATTCTCCCCATCTCTGAGCCAGTGGCCATTCCAGCTGCGGGCGGCTCTCTTCAGTAATGAAAGTTCATACTGCTTCCACGAGAAGCAAGTTAGGGAGCAGAACTGGCCAACATGTGCTCTCTGTCCCCCCGAAGAGCCACAGGCTGTCACCCTCTCAGAGGGAGCGGCCCAGGCTACAATCCTGGCCCAGGTTCTGGAGTCAGATTCCACACCTGAGCCAGACCAGCCTCGAAAGCGGCTGGGGCAGTGATACCATAAAGGTTCTCTGGTTATAACCCCACCCAAGATGATGACTGCCCAGGCCAGGGGTGGCTAAAATGCTGGCGGGATGGCACTGGGTAAGCAGATCCTGCACCTTTAAAACTCGAAAACAAAACGGTCTGAAAACAACCACCTCAATTTCTAAGTCCACGTGTACTTAAATGAAAATGGAAAAACAGTACACATATATATGTATATATATATATATAATAGGTAGACGTTTTATATATATATAAATTCAAAAAAGTTTAGTCAGTTAATTTGTGATAAATAACAAAAGAAAAATAAGCATGCTTGTTAGTTCTGTCTCTAATTATTTGTAGTGCTGGGGATAAATTCTACTTTATTGGTAATTATGATGGTAAATTCAGTCTTGATAAGAACATTTCAAAATTACCATTTCCTGAAAACTACCCATTTTTTTAATGAGTTTTCAACAAAATACTGATGGATAATTGGAAACTTATTTTGACTATTTCTTTTTGGACAAAAGAAATATATATATATTTTAGGATTTTCATTTGTAACAGCAATCTTATTCTCTAACATTATCTCTTCCACCAATGAGCAAACCCCTGCTCCAGCCACATGAGTCTTGGTTTCCTCCCCACTGAAGGCTCCCACTGAATCGTCTTTGTATTGCCCCCAAATAATCATACCAGATGGCCAAGGATTCTCTAGTGTTGGCCTAATGTTGAGACCTAAAGCATTCTGTGAACACGGTCTGGGCTTTCTGGAGATGCTATCACTAAACCAAAGCCCTGGCTGAGAACTACTTAGGAAATAGATTACACTGACCACCGGCTGGAGGGACCACTTGGTCAAGCAGTTTCATGCTGGTTTTCTTCCATATTTTCTTTATCACAGCTCGAAGTTCTTCATTAGCTTGTTCCAAGTTCCCTAAATCCAAAAAGCAAAAGAGGAATGCGATGGACATCATTATTCCAAAGTACATGTATGAAGACGCGAATTGGGTGTCAACATACTTTATATACAGAGATATGAAAAATTGTGGTATATACATATAATAAGAATTGTAATGCAAAAAAAGTACATGTATAAAGGCAAAAAAAAAAAAAAAAAAAGAAAAAGAGGGAAACAAGCCTTGTTTGTTTCCCAACTCCCCTCCCTGTCCTTGCCACTCTGCCCAGTCCCAGCGTGGCTGGAAGAACACACTGCCTCTGCAGAGGCTCCCTGCCACAGGCTCTCCCCAGCCAGGGTCAAATGTTCTTCCTACATTAAAGGAGCCTACCCAGGGGGAAGTCCCTCCACGGTGGGGACATTCCTGTTTTACGCTGGAATTCAGGATTTCTGGACTCTGATCCCTCACAGCCCAGACCTACTCTCCTCCCACTGCTTCTAGCTCAGAGGCCTTTCCCTCTTCACTGGCTGCCCCCAGTCCACTTCCATCCAAGGTGAGAGCCCAGCTGGGAAGTCACTGAGCCTAAACTTTCAGTTCCTACTGCATATACCCAGAGATGCCATATAATCTTGTCCTGTTCCTATATATGTTCCTATATATGGATCATCTTCCCATCTAATGTGCTGGCATGCAAGACCATCCTGCCTCCTGGAACCCTTAGAGAGGCTGGACTGTGGCTAAGTAGACAAGTCAGCCACAGGAGGCACACCTTAGACTAGAAGATAGAACCCTGGGGTTGTACACAACATCTGTCCCCTCACTTGGCACATGCTCCTTGCTGCCTCCTTTCCCCTCTCCTCCATCCAGTGCCTCCGTCAAGGTCTCCACTTCCTCCCTTCCTCTCGCTCACTGCTGAGCAGGCTGCCATCTGCCTTCCAGTCCACCCCTGATGTGGCTACTGTGCCACCCTCCAGGGTCTGTTTTGCCAGATCTGAACAGAGTTCAGTGTGGGAGGGCTGAGGGTCCAGCTAGGAAGATGCTGGTCCTACTAGTATTCCCCAAGCGCTGACTGTGCGCTATGGGTACAGAGGGGCTTCCTCAGACAGTGCCTCAGTCTCCTTGAGGACTGTCCCTGGAATAGGTGCATTTAGTTTCTTTTTAGAGAGAAAGAAGCTATAGCTCAGAATTGCAGATTTCCTCACTGCAGACCACACAATATTAAGGGACAGTTGGAGTGAGCCCACTTGAAATGGCTGTCTCTGTCCCTGGACCTTGCCTACTTTTCCTGCTATGGTAGTAAGCAGAATAAATTGACTCAAAACACTCTGGGACAAAGTGAAACCGATAGGAAGGACAGGGAGGACTGAGGGAGGGCAGGGTGGCCTCCTGCTCATAGGCACTCCCACTCTTCTTCCTGATCCTTCCTGGGGCTCTCTTTACCTAGAAAAAGCCTAGTTGAGAAAGTCAAGATCAGAGGTGGCCACTCCTTCCCCTTCTGCCACCTGTCCTGCTCCCAGGGAATGCTCACCTTCAGTCTTGATCTTGAGAGCCGTTCGGACCAAAGCAAACAGGGTTGCGTTAAACATGACTGTCCCATCACTGTTGAGAGGCATGTTCATGGCCACTAATCTCTGTAAGTGGAATGAAAAGTTCCTCAGGAGAAAGCCAATGCTGGGTGACAATCGCGTCCCTTTGGGGTGTTTATTCTGTTTATCCCTCATTCCTTCTCTTGTTAGCCCTCAAGTTCAACTCAGCAGGTATTTGGGAGCACCTTTATGATGGTTAATTCTGTGTGCCAACAGCCTTCTGCCCTCAGACTGAACGTTACATCGTCAGCTCCCTTGTTCTCAGGCCTCTGAACTCGGGCAGAACTATACCACTAGCTCTCCTGGGTCTCCAGCTTGCTGATGAGACTGTGGGATTCTCAGCTTCCAAATTATATGACTCTGGTATACATACATAGGTACGTATCATCACACAAACACATGTATACATATATATAAGTCTATATTGATCCCATGGGTTCTAATTGTCCAGAGAATCTTGGAATTCTGTGTCCCCAGCACCTCACACAGGCCTGGCTGAGTGTCACTGAGTGTTTACGGACTGAAATCGTGAGCCCCACAAGAGAAGCTGTCAGACACACAAACAGAATGTGCTCACCTTGCACGCTACTCTGTGTGGACATAATTTCCCAAACCCCAGAGGAGGTTGGATACGCCGGAGCAGAGTGACCACATCAAGGTGTTTTATCCTTCCCCTGAAAGCAAAGGACAATGAGGTCGGGGGATAGTGGAAGCTGACCTGAGATTTCAGCCCACTCCACCTTCCACAAAAGTCACAGCTGACATTCCAAAATAGCCCATCCAAGCCAGACAGACTTTTTTCCAACCTACTTTGCCTCAGGGTCATATTCTGACCATATTCGTTTGAATTCATCTAAATGGTGAGGCCCCAGAATAGACCAGTCCCGTGTCAGATAGTCAAAATTGTCCATGATGACAGCCACAAACAGATTGATGATCTGAAAAAGGAAATCAGAGGGGGGAACTTCAGCTGTAGTGGGATGCACTGTTAGACTCTGCTACATGCCTCCTAATTACATGGACATGAGATATTTGAACCCACATCTCCAAGTACCCAAAAGGGGCTATTAACCCTTTTCCTTGGTGTGATGTTTAAAAGGGAAGGCTTTTAGCTTTCTTGGATGGCTTGGAATCATCCCAGGAGGGGTGGGTGGATGCATTAGCTGGTGTTCTGAAGCTCACTGCAAGCTCATAATTTCATTGCCACCAGATAACTCATACTCTGAAGTCACTTAAAGCCATGTGCAGAAGCTTTGAAATTTTAGAAAGGAACCAGAAGCCCCAAGAAGCTGGGATGGTTGGTAACTGTGCCCAGCTTATTAGTGAGCACCCAAACCCTGCTCACAACCAAGGTGGTAGTGGCATGTGCCTGATTAAATGAGATCTCCCCTGCCAAAGGAGCCCAGGCACGTCAACTTTCCTGCAGAGTTTGACAGGGCAATGTCACTAGTCTGAACCCCAAATGCTACACAGGCACTGTAAATGGAGGAGAGCTGTGGTGACTGCTTACCAGAAACGCACAGAGCATATAAAAACTGATGAAATAAACAATGGCAAAGTTGCTCCCACACGTGTATTCCTCTCCAGGGTTGTAATCGGACTCAGGGTCACAGAGCTTCCCCGGGAGGCAGGCCAGCATGATCTCCTGCCAGGCCTCCCCTGTTGCACACCTTTTTAGACCGAGAAAGGGTTTTAGTAGGGGAAGGAGAGATTTAAGGCTTAGACTGTTGAGGGGGGGTTCCTAATTAGAACAAACTTTAAGTAAAAGTTTGAATTACTGAGAATCTGAAATTTCTACTTACTTTCAAATGCACCTTCCCACACAGAGGTCCTGATATTGGCCTCTTGGATTTATAATAATCATTTGATATAAGCATACCAATTTTTCTTTTTATAAGTGAATATCTATTTTTCTGTGTCTTCTCTACTTTAAACATTCATATTGTAGTTTTTAAAAGATCGTTCCTGATTAATTTTGTTTCAAAGAAAGAACCACCCAGTTTGCAAATGACTTGCTGGAGACACGAGAAATTGCTTCTATAATTTCTAGGAAGTTCTCCCTGTAAGATAGTTGGTTTCCAAAGTTAACTGGGGCCAAAAACAATTCCATAAAATTTGAAACTGTACATCTTAGTATGTTCCCTATTGGCTGTGCAAAAGGCCCCTGTGTTTCTGCTCGTTTCTGTCATCCCTGTTGTGTTTTGGTAAACGCTTTCATGCATAAACAGGTATTCCACAATTTTCTTGGTGGTGTAAGTAAACTTCCAACTCCCAGCCACAACCTATATGGCCCCAGCAGTTTTAATAATACAACAAAATCCTTCTGTGGTTGAAATGCTAGTTCTCTCGAGAATATAAAGCAAAGGCAAAAAGCCATCATGATTATTGGGAAAGGTACACTGCTCTAATATGACACATGTCCTGTGTCACTTTGAGCCCAGGGAAAGACAGAGACTGGCACTACCTGCCCAGGAACACCACCCACAGACTCTGTCACCTGAAGAGCAGCAGCACCGCCTGGGGAAACGTCTGGAAGTTGTTGTTCCTATTGATCTGGTTATTATCTCTCATGGCAACTTTCCCGAACATCTAGGTGGAGATGTTATTAGGAAAAAAAATAGAGTTTGTCATTGCTGCAGTTTGAGTCTTTAATGTCCACTAAAGATTGTGTTTCGAAGGCTTGGTCTCCAGGGTGACACTGGTGGGAAATGGTGGAATCTTTAAGGGGTGGAGCCTAGCAGAAGGCCAGTGGATCACTGGGAGTGTGCTCTCCAAGGGGACCCCATAGCCCTGGCCCCTCATCTGTTACTTCCTGGCCATGCTGTTATAGGCTTTTTCTCCACTTTCTCTCTCACTGCCACCATAATGTGCTGCCTCTCCACAGGCTCAAAACAGCGGGGCCAAATGGATCATGTTCTAGAATCTCCAAGACTATGAGCCAAAATAAACCTTCTCTAAGTTTCAGATATTTCATTATAGTGACAGAAAGCTGACTAATAGTCACATAAAAAAAAAAAACACTCATGAATTTAGGATGAAGACAGATTTGACCAACTGGGGCCTTCTCGGGATTTGGCACTTTGTTAATTCATCAAAGATCTTCTGGGCACACCCAGGTGCCAGGCACTAACTTAAACACTGAGCACATGGTGCTCCAGACAAGCAGACTCATCTTTAAGGAGTCCCTGCTCTGGGGAGAGACTACAAAGATAACCAGGCAATGACAACCTCACATGGTGAGTGTGGGACGGTCCAGACCCACAGGGAAGTAGGGAACAGGCTCATTTACCCAAATCCAGGGACTTGGGGTCAGGAAAGATCATGAGGGGTGGGGGTGACATTTACGCTTATAAATGAAGAATATGTAGAAGTCTGTCTACTTATTTCACAGAAGTCTGTGAAAGAAGCTGAAGAGTGCTCTAGGCACAGGGACCAGCACCTGCAAAGGGGCAAAGGTGACACAGCACAGGTGTCCTTGGGAATGAAAAGAAGAATGGCAAGTAGATAAATGAAATATCAGGCTGGGCACAAAGGGGGTGCCAGTGGGCAGGAGCCTGCAACCTTCCAGAAGGAGAGTGAGCTGCACCTCCAGGGCAGTGGCCAGTGAGCAAACAGCTTTTCTCCTGAGGCTTAGGAAGAGCCAGATGACTGGCCAAAGCCTGCTAGGAGAACCTGGGGTGGGGTGTGTGATGTAGTTTACAGGCCCTGAGGTACCTCTTTGTCTGTTACACAAGACCCTTCCTGGTGCATGGCATCCATCACACATGGCTCAATTACAAGGGCTTGAGTAGGACCAATCCTTTCCCAACTCCTGGTAAGATTCCTTGAGACCTGGAAATACTTCTGTGTCTCCGGGAAATAAATAAATAAATGCCACTATTTCTCTTTCCCTAGAATCACCTCAATTTCTCTTACTCACGCTCCTCCCTTATCAGAAAGACAGCATCTGTAAGGGGAGAATCAAGGAGGCCACATGGACATCTAGAGCCACATACCATTCTCCGTTTCCCTCCACCCATGGAGCCCCCCACCACAGCTGCACACTTGATGTTAGGACCTGGCTGTTAATAAGGCCCAATCCTTTTCTCAAGCCCAGGAGGAATGGGAAGCATGCTGCAGCTCAGTCCCTAGACCATGGTCACAGAAAAGAGTCTGGTACCATGACTCTCTGGAAAGTTGAGGTACCACAATGGTCCCAGTTCAGTCCCAACTGAAGAATCTGGAATAATTTTGTTTCAAATGAGAATCCCATTTATGATAAGGAATAGCATTTCAGGATATCATCAGACTTTCTGCATTACCAAGTCTCCTCTGAGTTACACAAGTACAGAAAACATGACTTCCACATTGACAATTATGGCTTCCTTCTTCTGTGGTCTCCTATCATCCACCACCACTGAAACGAGCCATGAATTTTCTCAACCAGCTAATTCTTCCAAGACACTGGGTGGGGGTAGGGATGCCACAATACACAGATTTACTTGTCACTTCTTCACCTCTCCACAATCTTTCATGTCCAATTTCCTCTGGCACAGCCTCCATCCTCAGGAGCTCCTTCCTGAGGGACCACATCTTTCTCATCTCCCTATCTCTTTTGAAGCCAATGCATTTGTCTCTCGACTTTTCCTGGCCATGGTACATTATACCACAGGTTTGGGGCTACCCTGAAAAAAGGGTTCCCAGGAAGCACCTGGCACTCACCTGCATGCCAATGACTGCGTAGATGAAGAACAGCATGGCGATGAGGAGGGCAACATATGGGAGTGCCTGTAAGAGAGGAACTGTGTGACTCAGTACCGGGCCACTGTGCCCATTCAGCACGACAAGAAGACCTACACAGTGGCCACATGGTATAGTGAAGGAACACAGAATGAGGAAGAAATATTAATCCCAGCCCAACTACTTCAGTCCCAAATACCCAACCCCCTACATGCCTGGTGTTACCACTCTCCATTATGGGAATCGTCTATGAAGTTACTAAAGATCAAGTCATTCTGAAGCCTGGACTTTCTCTTGTGGGCAGTCTGCACAGGGCAAAGATCAGGTTACAAAGAAACATTATTATACAAGGTGATTTTCCACCTTGCTTCTGCTGAAGCATTTCCTTGGGGTGAACTCTTAAAAGTAGAATTAGTCAGAGGGGAAGAGCCAATTTCTGATGGTAGCTACAGGATGCAAAATACCTTTCATAAAATGTACATCTCTGAAGGAACTACAAAGTCAGGGTGGGAAGAAAAGGAGATAGCTAGGTGATCGTCGAGCCTAGGCTCTCTTCAGGAACACCCAACACAAGTGTGTATGTCTGATCAGACCCCCATTCTTTAAACCAATGTTCTTCCATTGCTTTGCTCCCTCACCACATGTGATGGGCTTAATTCCAAGTATACACACTGAAAGCATCCTCTTTCTCTCCTATCTGAAAGAGCTCATCGATAAGTCAGGAACTAGTAGACTATCAGGCCAGCTTCAGACCTGCACCAGCTGTGGACCCCAACTGCCAGTCTACCCTGGCTTGCTTGATAGAGTCCCATGGAGTTAGTTGTGGGCTCTTCTCACCACACCAATCTGTATTTATCTTCTAGATTACCAGTTAACCATTTTGTTGGCACAGTCTTTCAGTGTGAATCAGTAATCTGTGATTATCTATCAAATCTCAAAAAAGTTTACTAATTTCTTTAAAAAGTAAGAGTGACATTATTGCCTGAGCTCATTCTATTCTATAGCAGTTAGTCCACACAGGAGTAAGTACAGCTGGAGAGGGTTTCAAGCGTTCCCTGGACAGAAGCTGGCTGTCTGGGTCCCCACTCTGCCCTGCCTCAGTGCCAAGAGCCGCACTTCTTAGTCCTCCAACCTCATTCTTTTCCAAAGGACCTGTGACATACCTTCTCTGAGTTTTAGCACCTTTCCTTTTCCCCAGGGGCCATCTCTTTTTCCCTTAACCGGTTAAGATCTTAAGTCAAAAAATGCTTACTGGGTTGTTAAAACTTGTCACCCCAGAGATGGGTGAGAGGCAAACTTCAGCTTTTTGATGTATCTCTGGAAAGCTTCATTTGTTCACATGAACTTATTTATGAGTTTTGGGTGAAATAGTTGACTAATAAAATGAAGAAGCAAGGTTCAATTTATAATGTTTCTATAAATCCAAAATTTCCCTACAATGGGTGCACCTTTTACCAGGAATATATTTATTTTCCTCTCCCCAACTGATTCAATCCAGAAGACTGGAATATCTGGGGTAGGATACTTGAAGGTAGAGGAGAAGCCAGTTATGCTCAGGAATAGACTAGAAGTGGGCTGCACCAGCCTAGGGAATCATAGGTAATCAAAGAGACCTGCCTTAGGCCTAAATGCCCTGAACTCGAATTGGATAACCAGAGACCTAACAGTGGCCTGGCCAGCTGGCATTATTTCTAGTTGTATCTAGACTGGCTGACAGGATCTTTGCAGCTACAGGAGGAGAAAGCATCTTTGAGTGAGGCTGTTGGCCTCCAGGAAGTCTGCAGAACCCACTCCTCTCTCTGACTACCACCACCACTGGGCCTCCTGGGGATACTGAGGAGCTCAGAGACTCAAATCTCTTTCCATCCTGGGAATGTTCCAGATCTCTGAGATACAGGGCCTTCCTGCTTTCTGTTCTGCTTCCTTTAAGGCAAGTGACCCGAGCAGTGCTGGGCTGGATCTCTCCAGCATTCCACCTAGGTCCACACAGTGTCAACGCGGGGAGAATGTGTCTGGGGCCCCCAGGACAAGGGACAACCACTGACCTATACGTGAACTTCCCAAAGAAACAGAAAGCCTGGGCTTTATCTTACCTGAAAGGACTTAATAAAAGTCCACAGCAATGTCCGGATGCCTTCCCCTCTGCTGAGGAGCTTCACCAATCGCATCACTCGGAAAAGACGGAAAAAGGTGATGGAGATTCTATTGCTCTCTTCAGAGTTCTGAAGGGTTATCATGGAGAGGTCAAACCCAATGGAAAGTAGAACATGCAACACTTTCAGAAAAACAGCAATAGATGCAAAGGTGACAGAGGTAAGAACTGAAGATGTGTTTATAGGGCCTTTTCACCTTAAAAAGCATGATATGAAAGGAAAAGTTACATGCTAACAACACAGGGTTTGAAAAAACTGTCCACACAGCACATGCATGTCCACGTGTTCTACTGTGTTAGAGGAGAACGCTGGGCTGGCCAAGAGTGCTGGACACTGATGATGAATGCAAACCACTGCAGACACTGTTCTGGAAGGACAATCATGGAGAATACAGAAAAAACCAGTGGAAAACTCGACATGGTCAAATAAACTCAAGGAAAAGGCCCAGCCCCTGGGGACTAGTCACTGATCTTACCCCAGGTGTAGCAGTTGGGACAGGGACATTTTCACTTTCAGTTGGCTTTAAGAAATCAAACATTAAAAAATGGATTAATCAGGTGGGAAGGAAGAAGGGATTCAGAACATTCCACCCTTTTAAAAATGTGTGGTTAATGTCTTTGGACAACACACCTGCTCCCTCCCTGAGAAAACGCCAGTGACTCTAACTGGATGGGGGCAGCCATCGGCAGGGTGCAAACTACTGTTTTTTAATTTATATCCAGGGACATGAGGTCCCGGCTGACAGACAACAGTAAAAGATAATGCTGCCAGACCTCAGCTGTCCCTAAAGTCAGAAGCACAGAGGGTGCCTCCGCTTCTCTTAGCTCAGAGAAGCCCACTGTTCTGCAGCCACCTTTAACTCTAAGCAACGGGACAACTCCAGCTGCATTGGCAAACAGTGGCCCTGCCTGGGGTCCACATGCCTTCCCACAGGACCAAATGCCTCCCACCATGGCCTCTGACAGGGCTGCTTAGGAGCAGGACCAGACTGGCCAGAACAAGACCAGACTGGTTCTAGAGGCTTGCACTGCCTGACTTATAGCTTACACTGCTCAGATGCAAGGAAGCATAGGCCTGCAGGACCCTGTGGAGGACCAGCTTGCCCTGAGCTCAGCCATTCCACCTTATCCCAGGGCTGGCTGGGCTCCTGTCACCAGGCCCCAGGATGCAGACTCTTACAGCTGATCCTCACCTGGTTTCCTCACCCAAAGGGAAGTCAGGGGCCTTGCCTCACTCCACTCAGTGCCTAGCAAGGCACCTATCAATTGTTAAGTGTTGAAAAGAATGTAAGACATTGGCAGAGGCAGACTCTCGCCTATCCCCGGAGGCATCTTTAAACAGTAATTCTAAACTGAAGCAGAACTGGGATGTGACAGTCTCTTTTCCCTGCAGCGCTGTCACCTCCACTGCAGCAGCAGGTCTACCCAGGAGTTGACAGAAAGGAAAGAGGTTCGTCTGGTTGGGGCTTCAAAAAAGGCTGTCCAGTATGCCTATCAACCTAAGGGATATGTGCATGCCGCTCAGATGGCTTCATCCCCTGGGGACAAAGGGAAGGATAGGCTTGGTTCTGAAGCCTCACTCTCATCAAGGGCTGCCTCCCAACACCAAACAGAAAGTTCTGTTAAACTCATGGAGAACAAGGGGTCTGAACCCAAGAACAGGTCTGATAGTCAGAAAGGGTCACTGGTCCATCTTGGGATGCTTAGGATGGGAAGCTGGTAATGGCTCGTCAAAATCCAGGGTCAATATTTTTATTTTCCTCTATTATCTACAAACATCCTTACAGTGACAGCTCATGTTTTCAAACTTAAGACTTTTTTAAAAACTCCAAAAAACCTGTTTTCCAAAGTTCTCATCGTCTCCCACATCATTCCCCGAGGGGGACGTCACTCTTGCCCACACAGCAGGGTGTGTACGTGAGTGTGTGAGCATACATACACACCTCTGCTCGCCTCTGCTCAGGGGACCAGTGTGCAGAAGACAGAATGCTACAGTGACAATAGTGAAATGCCCCACAATGTGTTGGACCCATAGACCATAAGGAGAGGTGTTGGTTGAGAAGACTCTTCTGGCCCCCGTCTTCTGCTTGCCGCTATCCTGCTTTGTGTAGGTGAAAGCTGGCAGCCAAAGTGACTTTCAAGGTGTATATTTTTTAACTGACATCTTTGAATTGTGACAAGTCAGGGACTGTGAAGTCTGAACTCTCATTTTAAAACACCAAGAGGAGGAAGAGATAGTGTTTGTTGAGGTCTGAGACAGCACAACATGCGAGAGAGGAAGGGCTGGACAAACAGCACACCAGGCTGCATGCACCCCCAGTGTGGCCTGCGACATCACCCCCTCCCACCACAGGCCAGTGGCAGACAGAACTGCTTCAAGGCGGGGGATACCTGGCGGCACTGGGAGGACAGTTCAAGTTGCCAAAATATCTTCCCAACTGGAATGCCACTGAGAAAAGCTTCTCCCAAACAACAAATGTCAGCCCAATGGAAAGGGCAGGCCAGCTCTCATCCTGGGCTGCACACCAACTACCTGGGACCTTTCACAAAATCTGATGCCCAGGTCCCACCCAAAGACTTTATTATTATTATTATTATTATTGGTCAAGGGGTCTACCTGCACTATGGAGATTTTAACAAGTACATCAGTGATTCTAATGTGCCCCCAGAGCTGAGAATTTCAGTACTGCTTAGCCCAGAGTAAGGGCTGGGCCAAGCATTTATGTCACAGCTCACATCAGTAGAGTGGTCATAGAGTGGGGCCACTAGAAAAGCCCAAACAGGCTGTTACAGCTGGGCAGAGGCTTCTTTTGGAGTTGATGGCGGCTTAGTACTTGGATGCAGACATTAGAAATTCTTCTCCACCTTCCTTGTGGAAGGGTTGGAGGAAGCCTGGGAATTATAGCAGCTGATGGAGATGGGACACAAGTAAGCTGACACTATGCTTTACTCCTAGGACTGTCCATGGGACATGAGATAGAAGGCCATTTTTGAAAAGCTACCCAGGGAACAGGTCCTCCTGCAGATGGGGTGATCAGTTTTTAATAGCAGGGATTTCACCATCATCTCAGGACTGGGACGAGACTACCTCAGGAGCTGAGAGGTTATGTTCTTTACCTGTTTCCTGGGACAGGGACAGTATATGGAGTTGGGGAGGTGAGCAGCCTAACTGTGGGGTCAAGACAAGAAGCTGAGTGAAGTTATAATGACCTAGTCCAAACTGAGCACCTGACAAGCCAGGGACAATCCTCGGGTCCTGAGAGCGAGCTCCTGCTCTTTACAGACCCTTTGATAAGCAAAGGCAGCTATGATTTCTAAACAAGCTGTTGCCTCCCATGCAGTAACAATGGAGAAAGACAGAATGTTGGTGACAACAATCTCTGGGTCAGAAAAATGGACTGCTGGGTCATTTTACCATTCAAGAAACAAGCAAGCATCCAGGAGGGAGCAGAAGTGAGCCTACCAGTTGTCGTCCAATATTTTAGCAGCTTGGTGATGTTATGATCAAATGTGAAGGAAACGAGACTATGAAAGCTATCAAACCATGAAAAGCAGGGTGTGTGTGTGTGTGTGTGTGTGTGTGTGTGTGTGTGTGTGTGGAGGGGACAGAACAGAGAGCACTGGGTGAGCATGCATGCAGGACAATGCAAAGGGCCATCCAATTTTTTTTTTTTTTTAACAAGGAATACAACTGCAAGCTTGTTTTCTCATTTCCAGGCCAGAAAATTGATTCTTGGATTGGCAAGTCTCAGAGCCAAGTGCGACTGACCAAGAAGGCACAAGCTCAGGCTCTGGCCAGAGACAGCAATGCATGTATGGGAGGGAAACAGTTTAGATGACCATGATTGATCCTTAGCATGTCCTGTGAAACTCAGTGAAAACCAAAGGTGGGAAGTCAAAAACAAGAATACAGTCTCTAGAAGTGCTTTAGCTTTAATCACTTCACCGTATATATGTTTATATATACTTGCCGCTACAATTTTCTAAAAATAAAACCAACATGAAAATCAATTAGGAAACAGAAAAGAAAGATCAACCGAGTTTGGGGGAGAGAGTACAGCAGATTAAGCATTGCAAAAAATGATGACATATGGAAGCTAAAACCAGCCAACACAGACCAAGAGTGCTCATGCTCAGGCGACCCAGGAGCTCAGGGGACAAGGCCACCAAGGTGTGACATGTATTGCTCCCCTGGAGAATGCCATAGGCATGGGGGTAGGGAGCCTGTGGGAATCAACAGTCCTGTTCTCATGTATTTATACCATCAGAGGTTAAGAATATCTAGTCTTTTTATCTTTGGGTCTTTCCAGAGCCTAGCCCAGGGCCTACAAATGGTAGACGCTCAAGAAATGTGTGTTGAAAGATTAAATAAATGAGGTGGCCTTGAGCACTTCCTCTGTGCCAAAGCTCAGTGGAGAAACACTGAGGTCTCCAGATGGTACTATACCAGCCCAGGGCAAGAAACTAATGTGGCATGGCTGAGCAGTGTTTGGTCTCAGGGTATAGCTGAGCAGGGAAAAGGTCACTGATTGAGAGCAAAGTCTAGGGACATTCCTGGCATTAGTGATTTTAAAAAGCTCACTAATGCCAGGAATGAAGAGGTCCCGCAGAAGCCTGTCTTGTACAGATACTCAATTGTCAATTGCTACCTAGAAATCTGAGTGGTCATCTGGCCCTTTCCTGATGCACAGTGAAGCAGGACAACACTGAGACACTGATGGGCGAGGCTGAGCCAGGGGAGGGGGAGACAGGTATGGTGGGAGGAGCTGGCCCCCAGCACATGTGAAGCAGCCAGGAAGCCAGGTGCTGCCCTGGACACACAGTGCCACTTTGCCAGCTAGCAGGTGGGGCAGCATAAGGAAGCAGGGTGCCCATTTGGTGAACAACCTTGGCTACATCCTGGTACCCAGAAACTAAGCATTTACACCATCCAGTGCTGCAGCACTTTAGGCCCCACGTGCTCCGAGGTGGTTGGCTGGGATGAGAGCTCTTGAATTTTTTCACTTTCATCATAGGCTTTCTCCGTCCCAGTCCCACTACATTAGGGTCTGTTTTGGAATTCTTATATATGTGGCAGGCACTTTATACTTGAGATGATTAAGCAGGCAGACGTCTAGCTGTAAACTTGTGTCCATGGCAGCCCAGTCTATTTTATAACTAAGATTCATTTATGAATCTTATCCCGAATGGCCATTTTATAGCTGCCTTATGGAATATGTCACACAAAGGAGAATTTACATAAGTCTGGACTTAAGGAGGCGGGGAGATGTTTATGCCTAGGCCTAGCTAAATACCATTCCAGAATCCTGTCATGACGTGGACATGGGTGTGACGAAGTCTGAATCATACCTTCTTGGACATGGGAACATCTTAAAGTCCATTTCATTTATCACATGGAAAATCTATACTTACAATAGTACTGTTATATCTCCCTAACATTTTGTATTCTTAGCAAGTATGTTTATGAATATTCAGATCATTTTATCTCCATAACAGACCTGTGAGGCAGGGAGGGCCTCACTCAATCCACAGGACCCATGAGGGAACTGAGGTCTGGGTCCAACAAGTCAGGCGTGAAGTAGGGCTTGAACCGCCAGGTCTTGTGATTGCCAGATTGGTGGTTATCCCACTAGTCACACTACAGAATCAGCCTGGCCTCATATAGGGTCAGAGAGGGGTTTCACCATCCTCATTTGATATACAGGCTGTCTGGGCACCAGGATGGACCCAAGAATCCTCAACTCTGAGAGGTCAGCCAGGCAGAACACTGGGAGGGGCAGGGCTGCACTGGCAACATGGAGCAGAAGACAAGACTACACAACAGTCCCTGCCCTTACTCTGCTTGTCCCCTCAAAGGGCACACACTGGACACCCACTAAGACTTGTTGAGGGACTGGGGCCAGACCAGGAAGCAGGGCCTTTCTGCCTGCCTGGGCCTTCAGTTGGATGTGGGTAAGACCATGGGAGCCGGATGGGAGTGGTGCGCCCCTTCTCAAGCTGCTTACTTCTGAAGGGGTTCTCAGGATGCTTGTGGAGGAGGCCTGCTTCACCTAGCAAGTTGCTATACACATGCTCCCTCATCAAGATTCAGCAGCATGTGACAAAGGAGTACTGACCTTCTCCCCAATAAGCAGCAGGCCCTCCTTGCCCCAGACCTACCAGCATCACCCCTTGGGGAGTCAGAGCCTGGCAGGTTCTCCAGTGTCACCAGCCAGACTCAGAGTATAGGCAAGGACCACAGCATACTCAGGTGTGGCTGTGGGGTCTCCCTTCTGCGCCTCCACAGAAACACTGTGGGCACAAGGGCATACATTAACTCTATTCTACAGCTGGAAAAACTGGGGCACAAAGCAATTAGGTGACCTGCCAAGATCACACAACTAGTGATTGGCGGCATTCACATTACACATACGATCAACTCCTAGCCCTTAAAATGTTAATATAAAGATCTTTAAAAATATCCTTCTCTTTCCGAAACAAAAATTCCAGGTTTACTGTCCCACTTCTTCAGGAGAAGAAGACAGAGGTGGGGGAGGGGAGCCTATAAAGGGCCTTCACATCTTGCAACAAGAATTTGTGCCTGGATTTCCAGAATGGCTGGACATTCATGGGGGCGGGAGGGGGGAGCTTCTAGTCTCTTCTATGTCAGACTTAATGAAAACAATCACATGGTAGGACACAAAGTTTGCTACTTACATTCACTTCAGTTATAGCAATATCAACGACGCTACCAACAACAATTAAGGCATCAAAAGTGTTCCATGCATCAGTGAAATAGTGCTGTTAGGGCAAGCATTCAGAAGCCACAGAGGAGAAGAAGCACAACAGG